>NC_143143.1:74877500-75193833 GCF_059928025.1 Delphinapterus leucas | reverse complement strand
AGAACAAAATAATACCAAAAAAAGCCTTCAAAAGGGCTTGTACGGAAGTTTAATATGATTCAATTAAATATGTTATATGGCCACAACAAAAGAGTATCCTATGAGATACCACAAAGAACACCTGAATTGAGATCTCAGTTCTATCAGGAGGTCTGCCACTTGTGTGACCTTAGAGGGAAATATGAGGAAATAATGACGCATTGTCTATTTTATTTATTTATTTATTTGGCTGCGTTGGGTCTTAGTTGCAGCACACGGGATGTTTCATTGTGGCGCTCGGGCTTCTCTAATTATGGCACGCGGGCTTCTCTCCCTAGCTGTGGCTTGCAGGCTCAGTAGCTGCGGCGCACAGGCTTATTTGCCCCACAGAATGTGGGATCTTAGTTCCCCAGATAGAATCGCGTCCCCTGCATTGGAAAGCGGATTCTTAACCACTGGACCACCAGGGAAATCCCACAAGTTGTCTTTCAACAGCTTTTAATATAAACTTATGTGAAAATTCCACTACTACATTCCATAATGGCAATACTCAGACATCCAAAAACATGTAGAACTGAAAAAAGGTGTATATTAGACTTATAAATTCTGATCATCACCAAAATTATCTATTTTATTCCTTTATTATTCAAAAAACAGTTACTAAATGCCTACTATAAGCAAACCAGGAACTCAGAGACACAAGATGCTCTTAAGAGTTCATGTCCTGCACCTCCCTCATTCCATGCTATTATAGTTTTTAATATCTCTCAAATCTATCCATTTCTTTTTAACCCCATTCCTACTACCCTTTAGTGTCCAGGTAGCACATTTTCCCTGGATCACTCCAAAAGTCTACCTTTATTCTAAAGACTTCTCCTTGTATATAATGATCCAGCCACACTAAATAACTAACCGTTTCCCAGAGGACAACCCAATTGCTCCAAGTCTTTTTGCCCAAGCTGCTCCCAGTTAGAATGCTATTCTACTGACCCATCACCCACCTTCAATTTATACGTTATAACAACTCCTCCTGAAAGCTTACTCAGATGCTTCAACTTTGTCTCTTTCAGCTCTCTCTCCCAATCCCAAATTAGGTTATACACTCCCCTGCAAAAAGCTTGATAACTATCAACTTTGAACATCCCTATCGTGCTTATCACCTGGTAACTGCCTCTCTTCCTGCTCTCCTCCCTTCTGAAGGCAGAGCCCAAATCTCTGTATTTTGTTTCATCCACAGCACCTAACACACAGCAGGTACACAAAATTTTGTTCATGAGTGAGGGGAGGAAAGAGACATTCAAGTGAATATGTACAGGATGCTCAGAGATCTTGGAGGAATCATTCCTGATAAAGAGGTCAAAACACTCAGAAGTTGCTTACCAACAAATAAGGTTTTACAGGGGTTCCCTGGTGGCCTAGTGGTTAGGATTCCGGGCTTTCACTACCGTGGCCCAGGTTCAATCCCTGGTCAGGGAATATTCATCCACAAGCCGCAAGATGTGGCCAAAAAAAAAGGGTTTACATAAAATTTTATAACATTTGAGAAATTATCTGAAGAAGACATTCTACTATGATACAGAAGACTATCTTTTTGATTATAAGCACAAGGGAAAATAATGGAAAGCACTATAGAAAAACAAGAATAACTCTGCCATCAAATAATCTGTGGTACTGATATCTCTTGGACTCAAGAGGTTAAAATATAATTAAAACATGCCAACACAGCTACTACAGTTTCTGGAATTTAAAACACACACACTTATGACTTAATGTCATGCTATAAAACACCAAATGTCCTCAGTTTTCTGTTCCAGGAATGATGTTTGGAAGTCCGCCAAACACAGAGGAGAAAACCTCTGGCTCCTCCATGCTTTGCAGTATGTGAGGAAACTAGCCTGTCCAGAAAAGATGAAATCATGTATAATATGGTAGAGAGCTCTGTCATAAAATGACAAATTTAAGTAAGCAGAAAATGAGAAGGCAGTGCAGTAAAGATTACAAACTTTGGATACAGAATAGTCTGTCCGGTTGAGGGCCTCAGCCTAAAACGGGCATAAAGAATACCTTATGGGGTTGACGTGAGAATTACATGAAGGAATTACATAAAGCATTTAAAATACTCAGATTCTGATAGATGTATCCAGTGTTCAATAAATGGTAACTACTGACATTATTATTGCTTTACGATACAAGAATCTTAGAAAGCAAAGATCCAAGTAGCAAAAGTTATATTCTGAGAATTCAGGCTTTTCCAGTTACTTATTGTTCCTCACTCCCTTAGCTTCTTTTCTTTTTTTTTTTCTTTTTAACAAATATTTATTGAGCAATACTATTTGTTAAGTCCTTTATTTATTTATTATTCTCTATTTTTGGCTACATTGGGTCTTCGTTGTTGCGCGCGGCCTTGCCGCTCTTCATTGCGGTGCGTGGGCTTCTCATTGCAGTGGCTTCTCTTGTTGCGAAGCTCAGGCTCTAGATGCGCGGGCTTCAGTAGCTGTGGCACACAGGCTCAGTAGTTGTGGCTCGTGGGCTCTAGAGCACAGTAGTTGTGGCGCACAGGCTTATTTGCTCTGCGGCATGTGGGATCTTCCCAGACCGGGGCTCGAACCCAGGTCCCCTGCATTGGCAGGTGGACTCCCAACCACTGCGCCACCGGGGAAGCCCTAGCTTCTTTTCTAACGTGAGTACTTTACTTCTTTTAAACTGCCTCCCCCCAATAATTTTCTTATTGTAAAAACTAGTTATAATTACCAGGTAAATTAACTATGTTTGCTTTTAGAAGAACAGAAAACTCTGTTAACAAAGTGTTTAGAATTCTCATAATGCTAAATCAGTCATTTCAAATACATAAAGGGCATTTAAAATACATGTTTAAACATCAGAAATATAAAGATTCCAAAATCCTTAAAATATGGAAGATAAAATATAATACGGTGTATACTACAGACTGAATTGCATCCCCCCAAATTCATAAGTTGAAGTTCTAACTCCTACTCCCTCAGAATGTGACTGTATTTGGAGATAAAGTTTTATAGAGGTAAATAAGTTAAAATGAGATCATCAGGGAGGGCCCTAATCCAATATGACTAGTGTCCTTATATGAGGAGGGAATCTGGACACAGACATGTACAGAGGGAAGACCATGTGAAGACACTGGGAGAAAACAGCCATCTACAAGCCAAGGAGAGAAATTTCATTTCTTTCTCATAAGAAATCAACTCTGCAGATACCTTGATCTTGAACTTATAGCCTTCAGAGCTGTGACAAAATTTCTGTTGTTTAAGCCACCAGGTCTGTGGTACTTTGTTATGGCAGCCCTACCAAACTAATGTAGCCTACTCTTCCTAAAACCAGATTGGATTTATAGACTGGGAGTATATTTCTAGTCACAGTCATTGATTCCACAAGCTAACCTCAATACCACTTAGAATCAGACGCATTTCCAAACTCAAAAAATCAAATACCTGAAGCCAGAATCAGGATTTGTACATCATATATGTTTTTTAAATATTTATTTCTTTGGTTGCACTGGGTCTTAGTTGTGGCAGGCGGGCTCCTTAGTTGCGGCACACAGGCTCCTTAGTTGCGGCATGCTGGCTCCTCAGTTGTGGCATGCAAACTCTTAGTTACGGCATGCATGTGGGATCTAGTTCCCTAACCAGGGATTGAACTCAGGCCCCTGCATTGACAGCACAGAGTCTTAGCCACTGCACCACCAGGGAAGACCCCATATATGCTTTTTTTAAAAGAAAGTGCATTATCTATACTATTTGGGCTATGGCTGATCTAAAACACTATTAACAAGTAATGTTAATATGTTTATGTGGCTATATCACTTGTATTGAAGGAAAAATGCATATTCTGAATTTTTATGTGCACCTATTAAAGACAGTCCTCTCACCTATTAAACAGTCCTCTCAACTTGAACGATTTTAGAAATACTGTTTTTCGATAGAGGAAACAGACTTTGGATTCAAAGAGATGGGGATTAAAAGCCCAGTGTTGCCATTTACTAGTTACGTGGCCTTAAGGAAGTTATTTCACCTCTGACCCTCAAATCCCTCAACTGTAAATGGTGATGAAAATAATATCTTACCAGATTATCAGATTAGTGAGAGATAAACTAAGCATCTGGCACAATTTCTAACGCAAGGTAGGTACTCAATAAATGGGAGCTATGATAAGATCATCATCCAAATGTACACGAAAAGGAGGTGTTATGTTATGGGAACTGTAAACTTTTAAACCTTTCTGGAAGGCAATCTTGAAATATCCACCCGAACATTAAGGATATCCCTCTGACCCAGAAATTCGACAGAGTTCTATGGAAATATGTACACAAGTGGGTAAAATGGAAGAAAAAGAATGTTCTTTGTGGCACTGTTTTACCAGAGGTCTGGCTTAGTATTAGGCTACACTAGATCCATATTTTTCATTAATTTTTAAATGAAGTAGATCTCTCTGTTCTGACCAAAAGATGGCAATAACAGAATAAGCACAATACAATCCAATGAAGTAAAAACTATGTGCTTATATATGCAGCAAGTGGATATGAAAAGATCCAATACTAAAACACAAATAGCCTTCACTTCTTGTTCATATATCCTACATACTGTAAACATTTTTAACTCATTTTTTTCTAATAAAAAAGAAACACAGGTGTGCACCATCTTTTGAGACTAGTGCTTTCCTGTGCTATGGAATGAGTTATGTTAAGGAAAACTGCAACGAAAAACATATTACACACTAACCCTCCCTCCTCAATGAAAATGTCTAGAATCTATATCTATATTAAGTACACAATGAAGATATTCAAAATCAATTTCTATTTGACATTTTTCAGTTTCTACAGTCAGTTCTAACTTTGTGGAGTTAGTCACAAAACATTTTAAAAACTGCTATTTATCATAAACCAGTCACTCTCAAACTCTTCCTCCCCTCCTTTCAAAATAATCTACTTAAATATGTACCTAGAACACAAAATTACTTGAATGTGACCTAAGAAAACATAAAATAAATCTACATCCAAAATTAGAAAGAGTCAACATTTTAGATTAAGATGAACTGCAATCTTCCTCCACTTGATATAATCCAAATTTAAACACAGAACAATACTGAGACTGGAATCATGGAAGGTCACTATGGAAATGGAACCACTTTGTTTTAAAGATGAGAAAAATGAAGCACAAAGAGTGATTTGACCAAGTTTACAAAGTAAGATAGATGGCGTATCAGTGCAGAGCCCTGACCTCCCAGTCTAAAATTCTTTTTTCTAGATCATATTGCCTCACATCATAGCTTAATTTTAAATCAATTCCTTTTCCAAATAAATTAGCAAAAATAGCATCAAATAACATACTTGGTTTCATAAATATGTATAAATGAAACAAACGTTAGCTGGCATCTACTACCTGGCATATTTGCAGTACTATCTATAGAGCTCTGCATTCACTGAAATTTCAAGCTTGTAAGATATCTTGATCAGACATTACAAAGGTGTCTGCTCTGCAAAAGCAGAGAGGAAAATGCTTTATGAGAACGAATTCATCCAATTCCCCTGGAGGTAGAGCAACTGGTTAGATTCTAATTAGCTGAAAGACCAAATTTTCTAGTCATATGTGTTTGAATAGCATTTTGTTTGTTTTGGTGGCACTTTCCTTTTATAAATAATGTTCTGATTTCAAAGTCACCTTCCAGCCTAATGGAGGCACATGGCTGATTCTTCTCTCCTTAGAACAAGATTCATAAAGAAAATAAACATTAATGCAAAGAGGTATTTCGTTTCCTATTTTCCTTCACTGAAAACCAGTCTGATAGCAATATATGAAAATCTCTGATGCTGCAACATCTATATTTAACTAAAATATAAAAATCCAAGGGGCTTCCCTGGTGGCGCAGTGGTTGAGAGTCCGTCTGCCGATGCAGGGGACGTGGGTTTGTGCCCCGGTCTGGGAAGATCCCACATGCCGCGGAGCGGCTGGGCCCGTGAGCCATGGCCGCTGAGCCTGCGCGTCCGGAGCCTGTGCTCCGTAACGGGAGAGGCCACAACAGTGAGAGGCCCGCGTACCGGAAAAAAAAAAAAAATCCAGAACGTAAGGACAAAGAAAACTAACAGCAGTATAAGACAAAGAATACATGAAGTAGAAATCAGGTAGACAATAGATCTCTGAAATCTAGTTTGGGGAAAATAAAATGATCATCCTAATATGAACAAAAGCTGATGCAACTGGCAACTTCAGGTCAAGTTTACCAAAAAGAAAAGGAATGTTAAGAAATCTCTGCCCTTGTCTCATATCAAAAATACAAATACTGAGGCAGGTATGTTTAGACATACTCAAACATAAATGCAATAAAATAAAGTTGTTTCATAAAAAAAGAAAAGGGTCACAAGTGAAATAAAATCAAATTATTACAATATAAGGCTATGGGTAATTTTAGGTGTACCATTAGCCTTCTAATCTGACCAGATTGAAATGCAGTATCCAAAGAAAATAGTTTATCAATACTGTCAACACACAACATGGTTTAAAGTATAATTTTGCTAGATTTGATTGAGTAATGCAATGTGATAATTAACTTCATTTTATCCACTGAGTGTTGATATTTTTTCTCTAACAAAAACCAAGTATTCAGGGCTATGAGTGATGAGTGACCTTGAGGCAGCACTTGGAAAGCAGTCACCATGGCAACACTACCACAAAAGTGCCTCATCCTCAGCAAAAGGACCAACCTGGTGCATGAAGATTTAAAAACCTAGGGAAACAGAGCTTCCTTCAAGCGCCCCCTCCCCCTCCCCCGCAACAGAAAAAGGAGGAAGAAATTAGTTTTAAAAATGTTTACATTAACCTTTCTATTTTAGCCTTCCTATTTATTCTTCATGGAGGGGGACCATACACATTAAATTATCTTAATGATGAAATATTAAGCCATGTAAAAATTCTTTTCCTTTCTTTTATCCATTTCCTATATGGGCAAAATAAATTGCTAAGATATGAAAGAACAATGATTTTTGTTTTTAAAAATGCACATTTAAAATTTTTCAACAGAATCATCACTATTCTAATCTTCTTTTAATCACTATATCAATTTTTCTTCCTTTTAATAAGAACATTTCTTTTCCAACATGCACCTTGATAAAGAAAACACGAGGGAGGGTTGATTTAAAATTCCAAATATAAAATTGTAATTCTGCATATACACACTAAAGGGCCAGCCACTTGTCTGCTAAGAATGTGGGGAGGGGGGTGTGAGGGGGAAGCAAGCTTCTTTGCACTTAGAGTTTTGATATATATAAAGTTATGTGTCTTTGCTTCAGACACAGATGTAGTTTTTCTAGAGAATCTACTCCTTGAAAGCCAGGATAACACTTCAGTCATTTTATCACCACATAGTTAAGCACAGAGCCTGACATAAGTCAGTTCCAAAGGACTTCAAACTTTTTGCTCACATACCTACCAAAAGAATCTGGAAAAACTATGTAACCCAGAAGATTTGTAAATTGACATTTAAATTTTTCATCAGCTTAACTAGTTACAAAGCAGTAATTTCCAAGATGTTATAAGTATTCGCATTTTAATAAACTGTTACATCATTCTCAAGTATTCAAAGGAACTTGGATTATCATCATCCCTCACTAACAGCCAGAAATTTTATAACTGTCCCGTTCTCCTGGAATACAAATTTCCATTCTTCTTCTCTCACAGTATCTGATCATAATGGAATATCATTTTATGCTTAGAAGTATTTTATTAATCATTCCATCTCTGCAACAAAAGGATATATAAATTGAAAATTGAATTCCATCTGATCACAGGCTCTAAGTTTTGAAAACATTTTATTTTGAATTATTACTATAATCATTATTAGGATGTTAATTGTTCAAAATATAAACAGTGGGGCTTCCCTGGTGGCGCAGTGGTTGAGAGTCCGCCTGCCGATGCAGGGGACACGGGTTCATGCCCCGGTCTGGGAAGATCCCACATGCCGCGGAGCGGCTGGGCCCGTGAGCCATGGCCGCTGGGCCTGCGCGTCCAGAGCCTGTGCTCCGCAACGGGAGAGGCCACAACAGTGAGAGGCCCGCGTACCACTATATATACATATATACATATATATATATATATATATATATATATATATAAACAGTGTATTATAAATTTGATAAAATACATGTAAAAAGTACATTTTTCATTGTAAGTGAATCTGTTAAGATACAAAGGCAGAGGTTCTTCTCTACCCCTGCCTCCTGGTGCATTCAGATATCGCAATGAATAATATTCATAAACTGCAACAGTGTTCGTCAATTTCTATATTTTGTTTGTAAAATTATAAATAAAACTTGCTGACATGAGTAGATAATTAGGCGGAAGGAGTTATGTGAAAGCAATGTCACTCAATTCTTTCAATGCAATCTTAGTTACATGACAAAAATCTCAGTGAACTATCATCAAAAATTATTTTTTCATTATCTCCCAGAGAGCAATTTGATTAACCCTCCCTTCAATTTTGATTTTGATGAAAACAGACTCAGAAGCACCTGACAGACCACTTGTTACCCAGCCATTAGAGTCCTTCACTTTTTACACCCTGACACCAATATTTGTAATTGCCCATGTGTTTCAAAACCCAGATTTTTTTTTGGCTAACACCCAGTGTCAATGCAACACAGTAAAAAGAGAGTTATTCCTTTCTTTTGGCAGTGAGAAGAACAATTGTGAAAGGAGACATCTGGAGAAAAAGACTCTGCAAAGCTTTCTCAAGCAGACCAACTTAAGGATTTAAGAGAACAAAAGTTTATGAACCTGGAAACTGATCATCTTTAAATGATGTGTTAAAGCCTCTAGATCCAACCACCGATTTATAGAAAACACAGAGCTCAGAAGAATGTGCTAAATGACACCAATCAAATACAAAATGGAAAGTTTTCCAAGACATAATCTCACTTTTTCCAACAAATAAATTGCAAGGGAAAGAAAGAGAGAAAAGCAGTAGGAACCTAAATTAAGAGACATAAAAGGGGAATTTCCTGGCGGTCCAGTGGTTAGGACTCTGCGCTTTCACAACGCAGCCAGGGAACTAAGATCCCGCAAGCCACACAGCACAGCCCAAAATAAAAACAAAAAACAAATAAAAAAATAACAACAAACTTAAAAAAAAAAGAGAGACATAAAAGATATAACAAATTGTAATATGTGCATCTGACTCAAACAAACTATAAAACATAGTTATGTTTCAAGCAGTTGAAAACCTGAACACACCTGGATATTTGATATTAAAAAAATTTTTAAGGTGAGGTAATTTTTTAAATAGTCCTTATTGTTTAAAGATACTTATGAAAACTTTTAGAGATAGAACAGTATGTTATCTGGGACTTCCTCAAGACAATACAGAAAAAAAAGAGTATGAACAAAAATAAAATTGGTCATGAGTTACTAATTGCTGAAGCCAGGAGACAGTTTCATGAGAATTCACTATAGTATTCTCCCTAGTTTTTGTGTTTAAAATTTCATAATGAAAAGTTTCTTAAAATTATTTGCACTCACATACCCCTTGGGAAGTCTTCATGGACCCCAAGTGAGATCCAAACCCACATCAAGACACCATATGCAAGTGAACTTTAACAGCTCCAACTGCCCAACGGAAGTCAGGCGATCAACATGCAGAGAAGCACCTTGAGGCTCTGAACATTTATGAAAATTGTCTTTTCCTTTACAGATTTTCAGCATTAATTCTGAAGCTCAAACCTCAAAAAGAGGAACAAATAATCCTTTCTCTTGAATGTTATCAGTTAACGTGCATCAGCATATACTGGAAAGATATATACCAGAAAACCACTGCTTGCTTATCTTTATTTTAACATGAAAACACATTTATCAGCTCACAGGTAAAGTTTAAGCGGTCTAACACTTGTCAACAATCTTATACGGATTATATATTTCTGCATATTTATATAAATATATGTGAGAATTAAAAAATGAATATAACTATATATACTTATGTATATAAAGTATACCCTCCCAACATAAGGCTAGCAACAGGACAAAAGAATTAAGACAACAAAATAACATACCAAAGTGAGTATAAGCCTTTGCCTTTTATAAATTCTAGTTATCTTTATTCCTTGCCATATAAACTTCTACCTCACAGTGGAAGCTAACACAACATCAACACATTATAAACCTCTGACTAAATAACCACTCAAAAACCTACTTCAGGGGCTTCCCTGGTGACGCAGTGGTTGAGAGTCCGCCTGCCGATGCAGGGGACATGGGTTCGTGCCCTGGTCCGGGAAGATCCTACATGCTGCGGAGCGGCTGGGCCCGTGAGCCATGGCCGCTGAGCCTGCACTCCGCAACGGGAGAGGCCACAGCAGTGAGAAGCCCGCATACTGCAAAAAAAAAAACCTACTTCCTATTACAACTTTTCTTAAGAAGTAAAATGGAGGGGGAGAACTAAGTATCTTATACATTAGTGCTTTGTTAATTGACCTCAAAGCAATCTTAAAATTCAAATTTCAAAAACAGAAAACTGTATTTTGTATGTACAGACTTCCAGATTTATTAAAATTAAAATGCAGTATTTGAAAGTTCCAAGAATTACAACAGAGTATTTCCAACTACAATTGCCATGTGAAGAAAAACTGTCCCATCACTTTAAATTGTCTCCTTACTGATTTAATAAGTTTTTTAAAGGGGAAAGGTGTGTCTCTCTCCTATGTAAAATACCAAAGAACTCGGAGGCAAGATGCAGGATAACTACTTAGAAAGACTACACCACAATATATGACCAGAAAACCACTACCTGCTTACCTCTATTTTAACATGAAAACACATTTATCAACTAACAGGTTAAGTGGTTTAAAACTTACATAAACAATCTTATTTTAAAAACACGTTTAACCTTTTAAGAGAAACAAATTGAAAAAATAATCTATTGGACATGCTCTGCGGTCAGTTAGCATTCAATATATTGAAAACCCTAACTAAAACTGCATAAATATTTAAATCATTCACAGCCAAAGATAATTCACTTTTCACTTCAGCAGTATACACTTTTATAAAATAAGACCTTTCGGGTTTCCCTGGTGGCACAGTGGTTAAGAATCCGCCTGCCAATGCAGGAAACACAGGTTCGAGCCCTGGTCCAGGAAGACCCCACATGCCATGGAGCAACTAAGCCCATGCACCACAACTACTGAGCCTGCGCTCTACAGCCCGTGAGCCACAACTATGGAGCCCACGTGCCACAACTACTGAAGCCCACGCACCTAGAGCCCATGCTCCAAAACAAAGAGAAGCCACAGCAATAAGAAGCCCACGCGCCGTAACCAAGAGTAGCCCCTGCTCGCCACAACTAGAGAAAGGCCGCATGCAGCAACAAGGACCCAACGCAGCCAAAAATAAAAAATTCATAAAAAATAAATTAATTAAATAAGACATTTTTTCCGTTTTTTTTTTTACTTCAAATAAACTCCCTAAGGTTTTTTCAATTAAAAGAAAAAAAAAAGATGGAGAGAGAGTAATTTTTAAACACAAAGCCAACTATGTAAGTCTTAGTCCTGTTAAAAAGTTAATGAAGCATTTAAAGCATAAACTTGTAACTGGAAACAACCTAACATTTTATCAGCAAACAGATTATTTAAAGGATGGTGCATACATGGAAAGAAGAGGGGAAAAAATGTCAAATGCATAGTACAAACCATAAAAATAATATTGATTTCAACTTGTTAACCTGGAAAGATGTTCACCACATAAAAGGGAATAAAAGATTACAGAACACCATGCAAAAATTCCTTATTTCTAACATGATAAAGTCTACATAGAGAAATGTAAAAAGATACATACAAAAATATCAGTGCTAGTTTCTCTTAGATATACTTTTCTGGGCTTCCCTGGTGGCGCAGTGGTTGAGAATCTGCCTGCCAATGCAGGGGACATGGGTTCAAGTCCTGGCCTGGGAAAATCCCACATGCCACGGAGCAACTAGGCCCGTGAGCCATGGCCGCTGAGCCTGCGCGTCCGGAGCCTGTGCTCCGCAACGGGAGAGGCCACAACAGTGAGAGGCCTGCGTACCGCAAAAAAAAAAAAAAAAAAAGAGAGACTAAGATCCCTGTCCTTGTGGAGCTTATATTTTATCAGGGAAAAACACCATTAAGCACAATAAATAAGTAAATTATATGGTATGTTAGAGGATTAGCACTATGAGGGGCAAGGTTGCAGTATTAAATAGGGTGGTAAGAATGGGCCTTACTAAGAGGGTGAGATTTGAGACATAAAGAGATAAGAAAGTTGAGTCAAACAGATACACAGTGAAAAAAGCACTCCACACAGAGGGCACGCCCAAAGGCAGGAGTGTGCCCACATCAGATAAAGAACAGCACTGGATCAAGAGTGAGGAAGACAGAAAGAGGAACGAAAGGTGAAACCAGAGATGTATCAGGAGCAAATCACACAGGGCCTCATACACTAAGTAAGGACTTTCTTTCTTACTGAGTGAAATGGGAAAACCTCTGCAGATTGAGGAGATGAATGTCAAATGGCTTAGGATTTTAAGAGTCCTCCAACTGTTATGTTATTAAAAGATAGTAAGGAGGCAAGGATAAAAAAGCAAGGAGACACATTAGTATGTCATTACAGTAATACAACAGTAGACTCAGTGGAAGTATTAAGATTTGATCAGATTCTAGATACGGTTAGATTCTAGATACATCTTAAAGAGAGAGATATGGAGATGTGAGAAAAAGGAGCCCAGTTTTTTGGCCTGGGCCAAAAAACGTGGAAGATTTCTTAAAGGAAATTTCGAAGAGAAGGTCACAAGTTCAGTTTTAGACATGGTTACTTTAAGGTTTCATCAGAAATCCAAATGGGAACATTGAGACAACGGGTGGATATACAAGTCTACAAAGAGAAGAGAGGTTTATCTCACATAAACAGCATACAAAGACCCAACTATGTATGGAATATGTCCCGAAGAAGAAAACCAAGGCAACAGAACAACAAAAACAAAAGGCGAACAAACCCTCCAAGTCAAGAAAACTGTCCTGATGTTGAGAGAAAAAGGGGAAGGGGGAGAGGAGGGCCTTAAAACTACATATTGAAAGGACTTAATACTTGCTTGAAGAAAAATGAGTCAAAATGGCCAGTACCAATACATAAGACTACCATGAAAAAAACCCTTCGGACATTCAGGCAAAGACAAAAAAGCTAAGTCATCTAAAAAGAAAATCAGATTGACCTCAGACTGTGACAGCAATGCTCTATGCCAGAAGACAATGGAATCATAGACACTCTAGAAAGAATTTTACAAACAGCCAAACCAGCTTTCAAGTAGTAGAACTGCAGACAAACTTTTAAACATAGTAGAACTCAAGCAATACCGTTTCCGTAAGCTCTTCCTGTGGAATTTATTAGAGAATGAATGTTAGACAACCCAAATGACTGGAAAGTCCAGATCAGCATAAAAATAGTGGTGGGTATTAAATACATATTTACTTAGTAAAAACCGAATGATGTTATAAGATAAATGTTATAACAGCTGTATGCTTTGATAATGTAGATACAACATAATTGTCAAAAAGTGAGGGGAAAATAAGAGAAAAACTAGAATAAGCTTGCTCAATGCTTTATAGATATTAATTGAAAGTAAAAGAATAATAGTTTTAATCAAATGCTGGGGAAGAGAAAGGCGATTACTAGGTAACTTCAGTAGTACTCAAAGAAAGACAGCAACAGACAAAAACTAAAAAAGAACAAGGAGGAACTAAGGGTATTACAGGAAAGTTAATATACAGGCAATAGCTAGAACAAAAGTACAAATGTTAAATATTTTTAACCTAAAACAAACAAGACAAAATATTATATAAAAGACAAGATATATTCTCTCACACTTCATACCCAATTCAACTTTTTTTTTAATTGAAAAATAAAACCAAAAAAAGCAAAGAGGAGAAATTTTAATGGAGATAAGAGTAGGACTGGGTCCTGGAACCAAAAAAAGAGACAATGGTGGAAAACGTAGTGATATCTGCTATTTAGTTAGCAGTACTATACCAATGTTAACTTCTTAATTTTGATCACTGTACCATGGTTAAGCAGTTAACATTAAGGGAACCTGGATGAGGAGTATACAGAACACTCTGGTATTTCTGCAACATTTCTGTCAATCTAAGTTATTTCAAAGTAAAAAAAAAAATTTTTTAAGTTTGAGAAACAATGTTTTCCACCATTAGAGAATGCTAGGAAACCAACTGGCTATTTTTAAAACTAGGAAATAAAGAAAATGAGCCAAACATTCTGCCTTCCTATGTGAACTGTACCCACACTGGGTGACCAAATAGTTGACTACAAGTAGTTTATAGAAATATTACAGCTGTCAAATGAAAAGGGTATGTTAGAGTATCAGCATTTGCTACTCCTAATGGATTAGGGGGTTTTGTTATTCAGCGGTACCCCTAATGAAGGGTACCGATCAATAACATCAAGTATCACGAAGTGAGAGAGAAGCAAACATCATGTGTCCCCTGATAAACCACACCACATCAGAAGTAGTCTCACTGCAGCTGCCAGTCTCCAAGATGGTCCCCAGTGATGCCCATCTCCTAAAATTCATATCCTTAAGTAGTCCCCTCCCACATAGTATCAGGGTTGGTCTGTAGGACCAAAAGAATAGAGCAGAAATGACAGTACGTCACTTCTGGGATCATAAAAGGCATTGCAGCTTTTTTCCTCCCTATCTCCCTCTCTCCCTGATTACTTACTCTGGCAGAGTGCCTTGAGGATACTCAGGCAAAAAAACTGAGACCTCCTACAATAGCCATGGGAGCAAGCCACCTTGAAAGCCAATCTTCCAGCCCCAGTCAAACCTTCACAAGTCTGCAGCCCAGGGTGACAGCTTCACTGCAACCCATGAGAGACCTTACAGCAGAACCACTCAGCTAAGCCACTCTCAGACTGCTAATCTTCAGAAACTGTGGACGATAATAAATGCTGTTTTAAACTGCTAAATCTTGGGATTATTTATTACACAGCAATAGATAACGAATGCATTTGCCCAAAATAACTGAACCTTAATCTGATCAAACCTTGAGAGCCAACCACCAATTTATAAAAAAATACAGAGGGGCAATTTAAACATCATAAGGATATACTCAGCAAAATCTAGGCAATAAGAAATTCTATAACAAATTCAAAGGAAAAAAGAGAGATGGAGAAGCAACCTATAGTTAAAAGCACGTTTAAGATACATAACAACCAAATTGCAATGTGTGAATCTTGTTTGGATCTAATTTAAACAAACATTTTTTAAAAAGGAGAAGAGAAAGAACTGGAAAACTGAATAGTGACAGTATTTTTGGTGCTACTAAAGGAGTTACTATCATTTAATAATAGAATTGTGATTATGCTTTTTTTTTTTTGAAAGAGAGTTCTTATCTTTTAGAGATACTTAGGAAATCATATGATGCCTGGTATTTACTTCAAAATAACGTGGAGGAAGTAAATTGAAAGATAGATGAAACAAGACTGGCCATACATTGATAATTGGTGAACCTGAGTGATAAGTACATGGGGAACAATATACTATTCTACTTTGTTTATGTTTGAAATTTTCCAAAATATAAAGCATAAGAAAAAAAGCAGTTTTGCTAAAAGTGGATCAAGAAAATAACCTAAAATGGAGATAAGAATCAGAAGAGAATCTTCAAAGTACAAAAGACTTTCACCCAATTAGAGCTGTGTCTCTTTCTCAAAACCTCTCCTTCAAGCAAGGATACAGAGTTCTGTGTCTCTAGGTTGAAAAGAGCACACATGAATCCTTTTAAATATGAGAGGTAGTTATTAAGTCATAAACTGAAATTGCTACCTAAATACATATTAGGTCTGTTTGGGATGATGAAAAAGTTCTGGAAATGCATAGTGATGATGGTTGTACAACACTGTGAATGTACTTAATACTACTAAATTGTACACTTAAAAGTGGTAAATTTTATGTTATGTATATTTTACACAGTAAAATTAGGTATATTATGTACAAAATGTATATTAAAAAGTTTAACTTCATCTTGTATAAAAATGTACAAATGAACTATAAAGAATTTAATGAAAAATAGTGGAAAAGGGGGCATTTTAATGTAAAATTAAGCAATATTTATCTGCCAAAAGAAGTACAACTACTATTTTAAAAGGCACTGAAGTATCTGCAACAGGTATTTTTCAAAGGCAAATGCCTTTTTTCAATATACAAAATTTATTTTATGAAAATAATCGGTAAGAAAAACACCAATAACCTAAAGAAAAGTAGACAAGAAAGAGTTTATAGAATAAGAAAATACAAATGCCCTTTAAACATTTGGGGGGTGGGGGAGAATGTTTAACTCATTCCTAATATTGGAGATGCAAATATAAACTACAATAAAATGTATATAAGAAAATTCACTGCAGCACTCTCTGTTGTTATATGCAACATATTGGTCCAGCAATGATAAACTGGTTAAATTAATTACAGCACATTAATAAAACAACGATCTGCTAAAAAGAAAAGGAACTAGACCTGCATGCACTGATATGAAACCATTTTCAAAATATGTTAAATGCAACAAGGTGCAAGACAATGGTTTTTAATATGCTACTACTTGTGCTTATAAAAACAGTAGATATATAGATTATAAAAACATACAGATATGGTACAACATTGTAAATCAACTAAACTTCTACAGAAAAAAGAAAAAATATATATAGATGTTCGTAAATATACACAAAAGTAAAAGGTAACAGTGACTGCCTCTAAGAAATTAGGAAACAAAAGAAAGTGGAAGGAACCCTCACTTCATAGCCTTTTGTAGAGTTTGAATTTTGTTAGCCTTCTACATGTATTACCAATTTTTTAAAAAAATAAGAAAAAAGTGTTCCAAAAAACATAGGGAAAGAAGTTTAGATGTGACCTAACTTAGAAGGCTAAATAAAATGCCCAAGACTATCCAACAAGGTCCAAATGCAATTCTCTTGCTTTCCAAGCCTTCACTGTTTTGCTTTTGACTGGTCTGTAAAACAAGTTAACACACTTTACAACGCAATGTTGAGTTCTGTGTCTGATTCAGGAATGTAATCAGAAACACTGCCAGTCATATACTTCTGAAACACAGTGGACTATTCTTTGTGTACTGTGCATCTTTAACTAAGAGCTCCTATTTCAAAATACAGGAAACATGAATAACATAAGGGGAGTTAATGCTTGCTTCCAACCTTTAGAAGTTCATCATGAACTCTAAGAGCCACAGAAGGTGTCTTGGTAATGGTTCAGAAAGTGCAACTGACTGTAAAAATGTGGCAAGAGGGGCACAGCAAGCAAGGCATTTGGGAAGGAGAGTTCCTTCTTTTTCACCCAAAGGTCCTTCTTCTTAAATGTACTTTCCCTATCTCCTTGATAACACTTAGATGCCTTCTACTTTTCTAGGGCAGGCAGTTCCTTTACTCTCATACAGAGAGAAAAAACTTAATGTACCAAAATTCTTCATGTTCAACAGCTTGCAATTCCATGTGTAACATGCATTAATATAATTTTAAAGTAAGTAAATAATCTAACTGAAACTATCTCCCAGGAATTCACTTAAATCCTTCCCTGGATTACTCCGGCCTCAAGCGATTTCTCCTTCCTCTGAACTCCAAAAGCAATTATTTGTACAATTTATTTAGCAATTAATCCTGCATTGCCTTGTTAAACCTCTTTCATTATTCTCTGAAATGCTGTTTAAATCTTCTCTACTTATCTAACTTTCATGTTTATTTCTCATCTTCCCAAATAGACTGTAAATTCCTTGAGAGAAAAAGATAAGGCCTTATATTGTTTTGTATACACATAAAAATACAAAGAGTAGCTGGCACATAGTAAATACTAAGCTATTTGTTGATTTCAAAAAGAAAAGAGAAAAAATCAGTTACATTAAGAAAACATTTAAAGCCAGGCCACCTAAGAATCTTCAAGCCAGAGCTGATGGGCCAATGCACTATTTTGCTACGCTGACTCCTGAAGCAATGTGGGGTGGTAAAAAGAGAATGGCCTCGATTTGGATCCTCTAGCTTGAGAACCTATGTACTTATCCTCTAACTTTCAATTTCTTCATCTCTAAAATGAGAATAATGATGCCTACCTATTGAAGGCTCTGTGATCTTTAAATGAGAGTTTACGTAAAACTGCTGATATTCCTTATTTTAGAGATTCTTCCATTTTTTTCACTTTTTTTTAAATTGAGGTATAGTTGATTTACCACAGAATTTCTTAGATTTTTTTTCATGTTTTTACATCTTTCAAATCAGAATGTGTCATGCTATTGACAATATCCCATAGTTGGCAGTTCTACTTTTCCTTACATAGTGGTAGATAAAATAATGCATTGTATAACATGGCATCTTAAACTTGATTAAATTTGGTTAACAGCTGGCAGCTGTTCTCCTCCTTCCTCCCTCACCCCCATTCATACACTATCATATGGCTGAGAAACAGCTCATGCAATAAGATGTACATGCCGCTTAATCCATTCAAAGTGCCTAGCACTTCGCCATATAGTACATGCTCAATAAATAGGAACTGTTGCTACTGCTACTCTGAATTCATTCAAGTAATATCTGAGTACCTACTATGTGCATGCCACCATTCTAAGCACTAAAGATATAGTAGCAGTGAACAAAATAACTCCCAGCCCTCAAAGAGTTTACGTTCTATTAGCACACATACTTTCCATAGAAAGGAAAAGTCAAAAAGCACAACTGAGTTAACAGATTGTCCCCAAAACTGAAAAAGCTAAGCAAACAAAGAAAGACACTAAAACACAAAACTTCCTAGGCAACACTACCTAGATTTTCAGAGAAAATCTTACCGAAAACACAAAATGAAGTCCTGGAAGCAAAGCAGGGCATCCAAGCTTTTTTTTTTTTTTTTTTTTTGCTTATTTAAGTAAAGGTTTGGGAAAAAGCAGAAGAGCCAGAACAGATGCTAAAAGTTAAAAAAAAAAGGGGGGGGGCGGATAGTCATCTCTAGTTACTGAAAATAAAACATAGATTTATTTGAAAGAGAGGAATTTTGGTTATTTGTAAAACACAACTCAAGGAGTCAGAGAAAATTATATTTCAAAAAAATCACCTTATGATGTGTCAGCAAATCATTTTCTAAGCAAATTTTTTAAAAATCATCTTACATTGTATGTCAACAAATCATTTTTCCAAAGCTTGTAGTTAAAGATTTGTTGTTAACTGCAGTTAAAGATTTAAACATCAGATTCTCTTGGATTAAAAAAAAAAAAAGAACATTGATGTAAAATAAGTCTTCCCAAAAAATCTCACGCAAATAAAAGTAAAAAGCGGGGGAGGGGTGGTAAGCACACTTGACATCAGCGGGTAGCAACAGTCTGAAAAACTATTTTTAAAAATAAGAACCCAAGCACAGAAGTTTAGTAACATTTAGTAAACAGGCAAAGAACTCCTACAATCTTTAGAATGCCAAAGGCATTATAACAATTTGTTTTGCATTACATCATAATACAGTGTTACGTTATAAAGGAGACATACATTGGTATATAGGTTATGCTGTCCATACCAAAGCATAAGCTCCTTCCTGGGCAGGGACATTTTCTCACTCATCTTTCTATCTCCAAAGAAGGTTTATGTGTATCAGGTAAGCAATAAACATTCATTATTTAAAAAACAAGTCTTCAAACTGCTGAATTCCAGAAAATACGTAACATTTCATGGAAATAAAAATAATGGTATTTTTAGACAGAAAATAACTATCCAAAACAACTCATCCTGCAAAGATGCCAGGATGCCAAAGTAAAGCTAGAGCGGGCGTTTAAGATTTTTCCCGTATCTTGTTCTCAAGCCTGAGGCGTGTACAATTAAGCAACAACTGAATGCCCACAACGTACTCAGAAAGTTAGGAGTCCCAGAGCAGATTCACAAATTCAGCACAGTCCAATAAAACGCTGCTCACTACCTAGTTAGGAAGACTAATACTAATGAAACAATTTGTTATATATAGCATCTTGTGGTGTATCCCAAGCGCCAAGCTGGGCAGAGCAGATTAGAAGCTTGGTGAAAGAAATAATCACGAGCTTAAATGAACAGGAAAAACACATAATAAAAGAGCCAGAATTGAACCTTGGATGGGTAGTTTGACGAGAAAGAAAAATGAAACCAAAGGTCTCTAGTCACTTAAGCCAAAAACTTTTGAGTCACCCTTGACTCTTCCGTCCTTCTCTCCCACCAGGCCCCGCCCCACCCCACCCAGCCATGCCCCACTCTGAATCCATCGCAAAATTCTGTTGACTCTCCCTTCAAATATATACAGAATAGGATCACTTCTTATCACCTCCACTGCCACCTCCAAGGTCCAAGCCACATTACCTCATACCTGGATTACTGTAAAATCCTTCTAATAGGTCTCCCTACCTCTTGCCCTCTTACAGGCTATTTTTCACAAAGCAGCTGGAGGGATCTCTGTAAAGCCTAATTCAGTTCATTTGCTCTCCGATAAAACCCTACAGGGCAGGAGATGCACGCACGGTATGGGTGATAGAGAAAAATGAGTGGGAAGATAGACACAAAATCTTCAATAATGGATGATGAGTTATACTGGTAATCTTTATTTGTTCTTTTTTTTTTTAAGTCTTGACTGAATTTGTTACAATATTGCTTTTTTTTTTATGTTTTGGCTGTGAGGCATGTGGGATCTTAGTTCCCCCAACAGGGATCAAACCCGCACTCCCTGCATTGGTGTGCAAAGTCTTAACCACTGGACCGCCAGGGAAGTCCCTCTTTATTTGTTCTTTGATTTCTTTACTTTCTCCTTTGTATTTTTCTGTATTCTCCACATAAACATGAGTTACTTCTGTAATTTAAAAAACGAAATGCTTTAACGGGGTGGGGGAAGGATAATGATCACAAAACCTTTTTGCAATACCAAACATTAAAAACTGCGGTGGTTCCCCACTTTGCTCAAACTAAAAGCTGAAGACATTACAACTGCCTACAAGGTCCCACTGTTACCCTTCAGATTTCTTCTCTTACTACTTATTCCTTTGTTCACTGTGCTCCAGCACAATGGCTACCTTGCTATTCTTCAAAAACAGCAAAGGGTCTTTGCACTGGCTGTTTCCTCTGTACCCAATGCTCCCACCCCGCCAATATTCACAAGGCTTACTTCTTCCTGGCCTCTTTGCTCAAATGTTACTTTCTCAGAGAAGGTTACCGGTTACCATGACTACCCATCTAAAATGTAAACCCCACAACACACGCACGCACGCACGCACGCACACACACACACACACACACCAGTTTCTGGTCCCCTTATGCAGCTTTTTTTCCCCCACAGCCATTCTGCTCACTGGTATATCCCTAACATCTAGAGAAAAGCCTGACACATGGCTAGCACTCAGTAAATCTCTGTAAAATAAATCGAAACATGGAGGCAGAAATAAAGAGTTAAAGGATTTGGGAGAGTGTGAGGATGTGTGTGTTCGATGGTTCAAAGACTGAAAGAAAATCACTCTGACAGACGCAGAGAAACTTGGAGCAAAGAAGCCTTCCAAAGGTAAAGAAGAGACTTGGTTAACAGCGAGCAACTAGAAAAAGTGACAGACTTGAAGGATGGAAAGTTGACAAAGAAAAAAAAAGGTTATGGGCCAGAATAAAATTTAGGCTGAGAGGAAAGGGATAAAACAGTCGCAGATAGCATGAGGGCTGAGAAGAGGAAGTGCGTGAACAGGACAGGAGGAGAGTTACAGATAGGAGAGGTCAAGAGGAAGGGTGAGACTGTACAAGGGTGGAGGAATAGATCACAGGGAAGGGGTGGAGGCCACTGTTATGTCACAAAGCTGTTCTTGTTCAAATGTAAGACCTAACAGTCCTGAAAAAGATACACATCATATGCCTTTATTTCCAAAACGTGACTTACAAAGTCTTAAAACACTAAGATGTGTACATCTGTTGTATCACTTCGAATGCTCAAATTCCCCACTGGAGAAATGCTTGAGTTTAAAATAATGAAATCTGAATTTTTTTATTTCATTCCTTAACAGCACTGTTAGGCATCTGCCATGAAAGAGATGAAACAAGGTAGAAGTGGGTGATTACAGTACAGTATTTGTAATCTACTCGTCATCATTCTGCTTTGCCAGCTTATAGAACTGGGCAACCTGGACTTCCCTCATTAGGAAAAGAGTGTAATACTGTTTGCCTTTAAATTTGAAAAAGCAAAATAAAAACAGTTATCAGTTTTAATATAAAGCCTACTGACTCTTTGAAAAGATTAACAGGAACCTGAAATAGAGATTAAAGTGTTTCTTGGTTTGTTTTTTTAATTTATTTTATTTATTTTTGCTGTGTTGGGTCTTCGTTTCTGTGCGAGGGCTTTCTCTAGTTGTGGCAAGCGGGGGCCACTCTTCACCGCAGTGCGTGGGCCTCTCACTATCGCGGCCTCTCTTGTTGCGGAGCACAGGCTCCAGACGCGCAGGCTCAGTAGTTGTGGCCCACGGACCCAGTTGCTCCGCAGCATGTGGGATCCTCCCAGACCAGGGCTCGAACCCATGTCCCCTGCATTAGCAGGCAGATTCTCAACCACTGCGCCACCAGGGAAGCCCTAAAGTGTTTCTTGAATCACACCAAGTTAATATTGAGCTTATGCAAATTTTTAAACTTTCTTTTAATTTTCGGAGCATTCTTCAATATAGTATAAAATCCTCTAAAAATGTACACAGTATTATGACTAAAAGAATGACTTTATATATCTATATTCTCAGCTATATAATAAACCTACCGAATATTTAAAAATCAAAATACACTTAAAACTAACAAATTTTGGAATCAAGATTTTTAAATAACTTTCCAAGTTCAGTTTTATGGCCACGCTATCCAGGCAGAGATGAAACAAACCTAACAGTATGATGTGTGAATTTATGCACTGCTCACTAAAAGCTGGCCAGATGCCACTTTATCATTGATAGAGTAGCTTCAAATTCCACTCAGAGTGCAACTGCAGTTGCGCTGAATCCAGCAGTAAAAGCATGCCTGCATGTTATTACGGGAAATAGTGGAAAATTTCACAGGCTGACATCCAGAATGTCTGTGGTTCTTCTTCATATTTCTTTCTTCCTGCAAAGCAGTTATTAGACCAGTAGTTGGATTTTTTTTTTAAGCTGGAAATTTCCACTGGTTTTTTTAAATGAGCCTTCTTAAATGTAAGTTGCAAAATGTTCCAAAATCCCAGCATGACAAAAAGAATAAATCAGACAGAAAAGAATTAAAATACGTATGTTCAAATTAGGGTAAGGGGACTGGTTAGTAAATTAAGGTGTCACTCTATTCGAGTAAAGAAAAAGAAGTGTCTGGGAAGATAGGTGATTTAAGGTTACAATAGTGTAATATTAATACTAACTGTGGGGCTTCCCTGGTGGCGCAGTGGTTTAGAGTCCGCCTGCCGATGCAGGGGACACGGGTTCGTGCCCCGGTCCGGGAAGATCCCACATGCCGCGGAGCAGCTAGTTCCGTGAGCCATGGCCACTGAGCCTGCGCGTCCGGAGCCTGTGCTCCGCAACGGGAGAGGCCACAACAGTGAGAGGCCCGCGTACCGCCAAAAAAAAAAAAAAAAAAATGGGCAAAAGATATGAACAGACACTTCACCAAAAAAGATATACCAATGGCAAGTAAGCACATAAGAATATATTCAACATCATCAGTCATTAGGAAAACTCAAAGCCACAATGAGCTACCACTATATACCCACTAGAATGGCAAGCATTAGAAAGACTCACCATACCAAGTGCTGATGAGGATGTGAAACAGCCTGAACCATCATACACTGCTGGGAGAAACATATAATGGTACAATCGTGTTGAGAAACATGTGGCAGTTTCTTAAAATTTTTAAATGTTAAACATACACTTAGCATATAACCCAGCCATGCCATTCCTGGACACTTACTCAAAAGTAATGAAAGCATTTGTTCACACAAAGCCTTGCAACACAAATGTCATAAAAGCTCTATTTTTGATAACTAAAAACTGGACACAACCCAACTGTTCAATAGGTGAATAGATAAATAACCTGTGATATAGCTATACAACACAATAGTACTAAACAATAAAAAATGAAACTATTAACATACGCAACATGAATAAATCTCTAAATAACTATAAGTGAAAGAAGCCAGCCTCCCCCAAAGAAAATGTACATACTATATGTATAATTCCATATATTAAAAGTTCTCAAAAATACAAGCTAATCTTTAGTAACACCAAGCAGATCAGTAATTGCCTGAAGATGGGGGAGGGATGGATTACAAAGGGATACAGGAGGGATCAGATTTTGGACTTCAAAGGTAACAGGTGTTTCCGTTATTGTAATTATGACGGATTCATGGGTAGACATACACATCAAAACCCAAATTGTACAATTTAAATATATGCAATTAATTAATTGTCAATTACACCTCAAAGTTGGAGAAAAAAGAAAAAAGCAAACTATAGTGATAGAAAGCAGAACAGTGGATGATTGAATACAAAACCCCGAACAGGACTGAACGCAAATGAGCAAGAACTTTCTGGGGTGATGGAAATGTTCTGTATCCTGATTATGGTGATGGTAAAACCGTTTACATTCATCAAAACTCAAGCTGCGGGCTTCCCTGGTGGCGCAGTGGTTGAGAATCTGCCTGCCAATGCAGGGGACACGGGTTCGAGCCCTGGTCTGGGAAGATCCCACATGCCGCGGAGCAACTGGGCCCGTGAGCCAAAATTACTGAGCCTGCGTGTCTGGAGCCTGTGCTCTGCAACAAGGGAGGCCGCGATAGTGAGAGGCCCCCACTTGCCACACTAGAGAAAGCCCTCGCACAGAAACAAAGACCCAACACAGCCATAAATAAATAAATAAATAAATTTAAATCATATGGGCTTCTAAGAAGACCTCTGCTTAAAATAAAATAAAAAAAACACCTCAAGCTGCACACTTAAAATGACTGAATTTTATTATAAGTAAATTACACCTCAATAAAGCAGATTTCTAAAATTTAAAACAGCATACCCAAATGTTATCTAGGTACATTTTAAACATCTTTAAATATACTAAAAGGAACAAATATATACAGTTACAACATATTATAGTCTATCACACCTCATTAATCTATGCTACCAGTTTGACATCCTAACTGGGTTTTTTGTTGGTTTTTTTTTTACACTTTTTTATTTTATGTTAAAGAAAAACAAAAAAGCACTAGAAGAAACACATGAAAAGATTTCTTTAATTTCTCAAACTATAAAATTTGATGCCACAATATATTACTCAGAGATGAGGGAATCAGGCACTTCACACACTGCCGGTGGATTTGTCAATTGATACAACCACTAAAGGGAGCAAGCTGCAGTATCTATAAAAAGTTTAAATTCATAGTCTTTTCTCTTTTTTTGCGGTATGCGGGCCTCTCACTATTGTGGCCTCTCCCGTTGCGGAGCACAGGCTCCGGACGCGCAGGCACAGTGGCCCTGACTCACGGGCCCACCCGCTCCGCGGCATGTGGGATCTTCCCAGATCAGGGCACGAACCCGTGTCCCCTGCATCGGCAGGCAGACTCTCAACCACCGTGCCACCAGGGAAGCCCCTCATAGTCTTTAAAGTAGCATTCTCCATCTACAAATTTTTATATACTTCATGACAAAACATGAGAACAAAGAAACATGTATGAATACACTTACAGCTTTGTTTGTAGTAATATGAAACTGGAAAAATTATGATATATCCATACAGTGGAACACTGTGTAACCATTAGAAAGAACTTAGTAGCTATAAATATAGATATGAAACCTCTCCAAGATCATTTAAAAAGTATACAGTCCAGAATAGGGCTTCTGAGCGCCAGTTACATTGGTGTTCATTTTATGAAAATTTATCAGACTGCACTGTGCACTTTTCTGAATGTATATTACACTTCAATATAAAGTTTTTCCCAAAACATAGGAGAAATTCATTAAACTTAAAGTTTTTAAGCACATGCATTTATATGCCTAGAGTAACAATGGTTGCCTCTGGGCAGGGGATAGGGAAGTCAGCTGAGGAAGGTGCCTTACTTTCCACTGTATATCCTTTGGTACCTTTTGAATTTATCCCATGTGCACCTGTTATATATTTCAAAAAATATTTCTGAACTGAGACCATCTTGAACTGTATCTATGTATGAGTTGGGTTTTTTTAATACAGAAATAAACTCGAGGCAGAGATGGATTTAGGTCCATAAGAGCTCTTCATAACCGAATTTCAAATTTTATACTCATTACAAGTTTCATCTTCACTGTCCTTATAACCAGTAAGCAGTTTAAATTTCAACCTAGAAAATAAATTTTAAAAGACTCACCTTTTCTACTTTGAATAGGGTTTTGTGTATGACTTCATCTGAAGAAGAAAAAAAGGGCTCTGCATCGAAAAACCCAGACTATTAAATGAGATCATGTACATGCAGCACAGAACAAGGTCCAGGCACACAGGCAATCGATAAATGGCAGCTTTTATCTTTCATATCTAAGAATATGAATCAGAACACAGGAAAGAGAATTCTATTCGGGTAAGAGGGGGAAGGTAGAGCAAAGGAGACAATTGCAACTAAAGTATAAGATATACAGATACAGGAATTCCTTGGCAGTCCAGTGGTTAGGACTCAGCTCTCACTGCTGAGGGCCAGGGTTCAATCCCTGGTCAGGGAACTTGGAACCCACAAGCCATGTGGCGCAGCCAAAAAAATAATAATAATAATAAAAATAAAGTATAAGATATACAGATAGAATTAAGGAGATGATGCTGGAAATGTAGATTAGAGTCATATTATGAAAGGCTATGGGAACTCCATAGGAGTTCAGTTGCAAACTCTTAGACAAAGAACAACAGAAGATTTCATGGCTTCAAGCAGTCAAACAACATGAAAGGACAAGCTTTTCAAAGATTAAATAAAAAAAGAGAAACAGTCACTCTCATGGTTAAAAGGCAAGAGCATTAGTATAACCTCTTTGGAGGTAACTGGGTAAGTGGTATTAAAGTTTTAAATGTACGTTTCTTTTGATTCAAAAATTTCATTTCCAAGACTTTTGTACTAAAACATACTCATACCAGCACACAGATCTACATATAGTTCACTGTAGCATCATTCAAAATAATAAAAGATTGGAAACAGCAATGAGGAACTGGTTAAATAAATTATATCCATTCATACAATGGAATATTACACAGCCTTTTTAAAATATGAGATATAGAAGGCTCTCCAAGTTCTTTTGCTAAATAAAAATAGTGGAAGCTCCCATTTGTTAATTAAAAATAAAAAGGGAGGGTGAGAGAATAGAAAAAAAGAAACTAAAGAGACATCCATAATCCCATGTACAGAATTATCCTCTAACAGTAGTAGCCTTGGGGGGGGGGGAGCTATAATGACCAAAGACTTAGGGGTAGCAGGAGCCTTACTTTCACTTTTTCACATATATATATATATATATATATATATATATATATATTTTTTTTTTTTTTTTTTTTTTTTTTTCAGCGTCCATGGCTCACGGGCCCAGCCGCTCCGCCGCATGTGGGATCTTCCCGGACCAGGGCACGAACCCGTATCCCCTGGGGGACGAACCCGTATCCCCTGCATCGGCAGGCGGACTCTCAACCACTGCGTCACCAGGGAAGCCCTCACATATATTTTTAAATGAAATTTTTAAAACAATATAATTTTATGTTAAGTAAACACTACAGAATAAAAGAATTGGGCAAGGGAGAAGATTAGAAGCAGCAATTAGTTCCGTTCAGATCTACTCCATCTCCTCCATGAAGTTTCCTTAACAATCCCAGCTGAAAATGACCTTTTCTTCCTCTGAACTTCTGAACCACGTTATGTTGCTCCAACTATGTTTTTTCAATTATACTCATTTCTCAGCTAGATTGTAAACTCCTAGATCACAAAGGGATTTTAATGCCCACAACATTTAACACAATTCTTTGAAGAACAGTGGTACTGAATAAAAACATTTGAGCAACTTACAGAAGGGCTGCTCAGTCCTAGGGCAAGTGGCAAATAAGAATGTGGTATTCTAAGGCCCAGACATGATTTATCTGGGCCAACTCTTCGAGGGAGACATAAGTCCCAAGCAAACCATTAGGACTCTAATTTTATCTCGATTTCCAAGTAGAAAATTTGACTTGAAGGCTGAACTCTAGAAACTTTCACATTCAAACACCAAGCATTTGGGGGGGACTTAAAGTGAGTATCACTGAAAAGAGGATTTTAAAAGCTTATAAAAGTAATGGTCCCTATCTCAAAGAATAGACAATTTGACTGAATCCGTCCTACCGATCAATAAATACTGGCTCTTGGTCTTCCATGCTGGCGCAGTGGTTACGAATCCACCTGTCAATGCAGGAGACACGGGTTTGAGCCCTCGTCCAGGAAGATCCCACATGCCCCGGAGCAACTAAGCCCATGCACCACAACTACTGAGCCGCGTGCCACAACTACTGAAGCCCACGTGCCTAGAGCCCACGCAGCACAACAAAGAGTAGCCCCCGCTTGCCGCAACTAGAGAAAAGCCCGCACGCAGCAGCTAAGACCCAATGCAGCCAAAAATAAATAAATTTTAAAAATAATAAAATGAAAAAGTTTAAAACTCCCTTAAAAAAATAAATACTCATGCACAGAAGGAGATAATTAAGATTCATATCAGGAAATAAGAGTTATATTTTCAGTTGTGGTAGTCTGGGAAATTTACTTAAATGAGATAGGATCTGAGCCGGGCCTTATGACTAGACTAGATAGCAAGGGAAAAGAGCAGAAAAAATCAGCATGACTGAAACAAGGGGCAACAAAAGTGGGAAAGATTGATTTAAAAAAAAAAAAAAGACTGTGATAAGAACTGAACATTAGGTTAAGGAATTTGGATTGTACTCTGCAGATTTTTAAGCAAAAAATGTGATCAAAATGTTTAAAAAGTTTAAACTGGCAGAAGAACAGGAGTAGTGAAAGGGCAGAGACTAACTGGAAAGCTATTATAGTAATCTAGAAATAAAGGGTCTGGACTACTTTTAGAAACTGGAATGAAAATATATTTAAGAAAAATGTATCAATAGGAGTCTCCAAAAGCAAAATCAGGGCTTCCCTGGTGGCGCAGTGGTTGAGAGTCCGCCTGCCGATGCAGGGGACACAGATTCGTGCCCCGGTCCGGGAAGATCCCATATGCTGCGGAGCGGCTGGGCCCGTGAGCCATGGCCGCTAAGTCTGCACGTCCGGAGCCTGTGCTCCGCAACGGGGGGAGGCCACAACAGTGAGAGGCCCACGTACCGCAAAAAAAAAAAAAAGCAAAATCACATGACTGAATTTTTTTATATATAAATGTATTTATTTATTTATTTTTGGCTGCGTTGGGTCTTTGTTGCTGTGCGCAGGCTTTCTCCAGCTGCGGCGAGCGGGGGCTACTCTTCGTTGCGGTGGGCGGGCTTCTCATTGCGGTGGCTTCTCTTGTTGCGCAGCACGGGCTCTAGGCACGTGGGCTTTAGTAGTTGTGGCATGCGAGCTCAGCAGTTGTGGCTCTCCCGCTCCAGAGCGCAGGCTCAGTAGTTGTGTGGCACACGAGCTCAGCTGCTCCACGGCATGTAGGATCTTCCTGGACCAGGGCTCGAACCTGAGTCCCCTGCATTGGCAGGCAGATTCTTAACCACTGCACCACCAGGGAAGCCCCCATAACTGAATATTTAAATAATCAAGTCTTGAAATGTTTTATCTCTGCACTCTTGCTAATGATTTCTCACCAAGAGGAACTGTGCTCTCTCCAGAATAAAATCAGTCATTCTTCAAAGCCCTGCATCCTGATCACCTGGTCCCTTTCCTCCACTGAACTTCTCCAAGATCTTTATAGGCAAAACAGATTACCTTGTTCTGAAGTGATGTGAGTACCTGATTGATTGTGTGCACTTGGAGGTCAAAACCTTTTTAACTCTGAGTGCCTTAAATAGTACAAGCTTAATAAACACTGATTAAGTATGTGTGTTTATGGAGGAGTGGGCAGCAGCCAAGCAGTAGCCAATTAAAGATGACTGAAGCTATAAAAGAAAAATGATTGAAGCTTAAGGCCTCAGAGGTAAGAGAACAGTAGAATGAAAGTCAGTTTTAGAAGTCACACGTGGGAGCTATTTTGTACTATGGTTAAAAAAAAGGGAGACTGAAGGTACTGGGCAAGTTCATGATTTCAGGTTCACCTAATTTGGGGCCCACACACCTAAGGCTTCCACCATTCTCGATGTGGTTATGCGCTTTGAAAGTAGCTTCCTGAATTAACGTTACTGGTTCCCAGCGAAATTATGTGTAAAACTTAATATACTAATAGTCCTGTCTCATATGAAAAGATACCAGTGACCCTCCAATAGATGCAATGTGTGTGTGGAGTTACTGTGTGAAGTTAGATTTTCCTAGATGCAGCCAAACACTTGCTCTGACAGCAATGGAGCCGACTCTCTTGGATGGGATGAAAGTACTGTCATAAAGCACAACCACCACCAGGCAGGTAAAAGGGGAGAGAGATGAGTCTGGTTGGAGCAGCGAGTGTGTAGTAAATTTAGACACAATCTGGTTAAGAGAAAACTGGGTTATCCTTAAAGTATTTTCAAATACAGTTGCCAAATTTCAATCTAGAAACGAAACCAAGCTGATGTAGCTACTCTACAGGGTGACTTAAATTCAATAATCCATTTCACTGATGATGACAGCTTTACTGAGAGTAAAGAAAATATGACTTCATTTTCTTACACCAGAAGGAAGATGTTGAAGAGTCTCTCCCTCCTGGCCCCCAACACACACACAACACAAATTTTGCCCTTGTATCATATATTACTGTGGTGAAATCAGGATCTCAAAGTCATCCTGTTCCCAAACTCATGAGTCAGCACAGAAACCTGCATCTTCACACCATTATCTGGCATAAACTGCTCAATCCATTTAATATTTGACAAAAAAAAAAATTTTAAGGCCATTCTACGTATCTATACGATGTTTTAAGTTTATAGGATTTTCTAATACAAGGAACCTTGGAAGATCATATACTCCACCTTTTTGTGTTATAAATTTAAAAGCAGACCTAGAGAGGTTGATTTGCAATCTCAGAGTACAAACTTGCAAATTATTCTCAAACTCTTCACTGGTACTATTCTTTTCAAAATAACAAGCTAACAGATGATACTGCTCAGGTAACAAAGGGGGAAATATTTAAAGGTCTTCTCGTGTAGGGTTTTTTTTTTAATTAAAATTGTTTTAAAACTGGGCATATGATCACTGCTCTTTCCACCAATAACAACTCTCTTTTATAAAAATGTCGGTTTTGGACACTTAGATTTTGATAAACATTTCCTCTCAAAGTAAAAATTACTTGGTTTTAGATTTCACTTAAACAGAAGAGCAAAGAATATTTACTCTAAAAGTCTCCCCCCTCCCCTTTTCTTGTATGTTAAAACCCTTTCTTCCCCTTCCCCAAGCTTTCTCCTCTTTTGTACTCAAGTTCTCAAATGCACAAGATGGAGGAACAATACCACAATACAACTGCAGGCTTCCTGCCTACTAGTCAGTCATTATTCTTAAGACTTGAGAACTTTCAAAACACTGGTTGGGTTGCTTTGAAATTCCCTCTTTCAGATTTTCCCTCCTTCATGGGACATCTATTTAAAAGAATGACTTCAAAAATGTCTTGCTGCACCCAATCAAAATGCTCTAAGCAAACTAAAAATGTTAGCTTTAGATATGAAGGTAGGATGTAAACGCCTGAAGTCTGACAAACACCAATCTAAAACTAGAGGACAGAAAGAAAAAAGTGTATTTCTGGCCAAGCATAAGAACAGTATTTTTCTCATGTTTATTAACCCTATTTCTGAAAAACTCCACATTTATATGGAAGAATCTTAAAGATTACATTACCATCTCATTCTTTTTAACAATACCATATAGAAATCTAAAGGTCTAAAACTACATTGAGCCGAACAGAAAAGGGTTACCTTAATTATTGCTGACAAAGAATAGTTCACACTAAAATGAGGTATATTTTATCTTTAAAATTTTCAGGGGCAGAAAAAAATGACCAGCAGCAGTCACCTGGAAACCTGGGGAATTTCCCATTTCCTATGACCACACTTGGATCGTGGCAGTAGTACTTACTAATAAACTTACTTGGTTGTTGAGATAAACTAATGGAGCTACTCTAGACAGAGACATGGGGGGAGGATGGGGGATAAATTATCTGCCCAGCTCACAGTGGGTTCCTTTTTAAAGGCAAAAGCATTAAAAATGAAGGTGAAACACACTGACTCATGAGTAACAACTTGTCAAATTGTTACAATAAACAGTTTGCCATAAGAAACAAATAAAAAATTTTCCCACATCTCTAACAAAAAGACCAATTTATTTCAAACAATATTCAATAAAGCTCAATCCCAGTACAACAAAATAATTTAGCTAGTTCCCCGGAGTTTGTTATAATGGGATTTAATCTGTACACTCAACGTTCAATTAACCATGAGGCTTATCCTAATTGAGGATTATGCTGACTTCTGCAGTCCTTTCCCATCTATCCATCTACCACTCCTACTCAGCTGCCATAGCTACCAAAAGCAAAGCCGCAGGGAGCAGATTATCCATTACTATGTGATACCCAGGCCAATATTCTCTCATCATGTGGATGATGAAGAGGTTAAATTTAGTCATCTAGTCAGCCTACTTTCCAAAAAGTGAAGTTTCATAGCCCTCACTTGCAGTCTCTAACTAGAGAGATTAAAATTTTCTGAAGAATTCCTTCATAGGTGAACAGTAAAGTCACACTCTTTCCTAGAACATATCAATAAAAAATATTAACAGAAAAGAAAAACATAGGACACTGATGTTCCTAATGAAAAATAGGAAAAGGGACAAACAGGAAACACTAGTCCATTTGCTCTTAGACCATTCTTTGAAATAGGTAAAGCCTTTGTGCCAGTTAGGTCAGACTTCTTTCCTTTTCCTCTAGGCCACAAAGTTTACTACACAGGTAGTTAAATAAACCTTTATTACTGTCCCTCTGTAAATTGACCTAGACCGAAGAACCTACCAAACTGAGTTAATACTGACGAAATTGGGAACTGGCAGTATGTAGTCTAAGATTATCCGGTTTGTGGATAAATCAGCCTTCTAGACACTGCGGGTCTTCCTTTCAACTCCGCTGTGTATCTTCTGGCAATTTTCCTGTTCATTTAACAACTTTCCACCAGAAGATTGGAAAGGGCAAGGCGATTAAATTCAAGTCAATTCCATCATTTGTTAGGGAGCTGAAAATAAGGTTAGGCTCTAGATAAATTACATCCTTAACCCAAAATAATCTTCTCCCAGAAACCCTGTCAGAAAACCAATGGGCCAAATGAATTTACCTAGCTATCATTAACAAAGTGAAGGAATAAACCTCAGTACAATCGAACCCCTCCTCCACCTGAACTGTAAAAGGTTCATTTTGTAATCCCCTCCCCCACCCCAAAAAGCACTCATAAAGGAAAAAATGCCAACATTTTACTGCAGCACTCAACCTCAATGCTATCCCTGAGAATCTAAACTAACATACACTCACCTATTTCCTTAAAGTGTTGAACTATGAGGAAAAAGAAAAGTTAACATACATTTCCAATACTAATTTCCTGCTCCCAGAGCTTTAACCACTCAATAATGCAAAAAAGGAATATTCTACACCACAGAGTATAGTAAATTCAAACCAAACTGGGACAGGTACTCCCTAGTTTAACCTTTGAGAATCTCCAGTTCCTCTTCAATCATGATCAACAACTCCTGTTTTTCTAGGCCTAGGTAGCATTTAAAGAGTAACAATTGTGTTAAATTGTGGTCACTTGGCTGTGTAGACAGCCACTGGAGGCTATATTCATTCTAAACTTGCAACAAATGAAAAGTTTTCAAAAGTAGTCCACATCCTCTGGCCAAGGCTTGAAATTATACAGTCTGAAAAAATTGTAGAAAGAAACCCTAAAGCCGTTTATTTTAACGCCAATTAGGGATAGGACAATAGGAGTTTGGGTTTTTTATCTTACCCTATTGTCCAAGCTAAAATATAAGTCATTCTTTTAGAAGACTTCTCAAAAACCTACTAGTCTTCAAGTTAAAAGGAACTATTCTATATAGGATCATACTACTAATGCTCAAAGGACTGAATTTAAAAGAAAAATAAACCTCTTTATCTTTAATATGTCCCTGACATAGTAAGAAAGTTTACTTCAAATGACCAATCAAGAAGGCATTGGTAAGTAATCATTTCAGCAACTATTTTTTATTTACATGACTCCTAGAAAAAGGGTCCAGGGTCCAACAGAACATTCACTCTTTATTGAATGAATTCTAATTTATTTGCTTGGGGGTGGGGGATGGCGATGTATAGAAATAATTTCTATATGGGGAAAACACAGCATACTCACTTTCAAAATATATTTAATATAATCCCTAATCCCCTAATCTTTAATATCATTGAATTTTTTTTAATGAACAGTTAGTGTTGATAAATTTAAAAACAGCATTCTAAAACATTTTTTTTAATCCTGTTAATTATACTACGGTTGTTATGCATTTTCAAAGCCTCTGTAGTGAAGGAATATTTTATGGTAGAAACATTTCCTGTAACTGCTCTAGAAACATTACAGCTTCCCACTTAGTCCACAATCCTCATGTCCAATATGTACTTGTATATATCAGAAGCTATGCCTTTTTTTTAATGCTGATTAGACAGTTAAGTCATTTCTATTGATACATAAAATTCCCCTATAATTTAGGATCGCAGGCAATCTAGATTACTGCTCATTTAAATGCAGAACCTGAAGCAACCTCCAGTAACAGAAGCTATAGTGTTCAGTATCATTTTACATGTTACAGAGGCTTCATCTTACATACAAACAATGAACCCTGGCAGGGTTCTTCACCCTAAAGCCCGACAGATTGTTATTTCCTTAAGGGTGCTAAAAGATAAGGCAACATAAGCAGTAAGTTTGGAAGAGCTTTTCTAATCGCCAGCGACAATTGTTGAAGACAGTAAAGAGAAAGCAGTATTCCCACCCCATCTTCCCTTTCTTTGGTTCATTCTTTTTCCCTGCTTTTGGTATCCAACAGGGGTGTGTTTCGAATGAAAATTCTTTAATTATTCCAAAAACCAAGAATACTCTAGAAACCAGTAACAGTCGTTGCCTCCTGGGAATGGGAACTGGAGGGTTTAGAGTAGGACAGAGGTTCGTTTTTCTTTTTGTACCCTCCCAGTTGTCCCTAGACCAGTTATATTGGGTATAACCTAACCTAAACTAACAAGCAATAACTGAATTTGTTTTCAAGAACACAAACTTACAGATTTCCATTTCACATTTTGGTTTATGCGTCAATCACAAGACTTACGTTTTTTTTTTCCCCCCACCATCCTCTAAATAACCTACTGCAACAAATAAGTGATGCGTTCCCGCAGCCAGGGACCAGCTAGGTGGATCCGAGAGCAGGCGTCTGAATCAAGGAGATGAAGCAATCTCACTCATCTCATTCAACTCCATTTCAAACCGCTGCAGCAAGACACAGCTGGTACTTGCCTTCCTGTTTCTTTACGGTACGAGCTTAATAACAAAAACAGGTTGGCTTTGAAGCGCTGCTGCTCAAAAAGTGCAAGAAGGAAGTCTTCACATTCGGGAAGGAGAGAGAGAAAAAAAAAGTTCCGACTTCGAGAGAATTTCAGACCTTTCGTGTCTTTCCATTTGAGAAGCCCCAATTCCTCCTGTTAGTGAGATTTCGAGACGATGCTCTCTGCCTCTCACAGCTGCTCTTTTGGTTAACTTTTCCACCCTGAGTGCCCTCAAACTGCCTAGGAAGCAACTAAGCCCTCCAACTACTCGTGGGTTGTTTTTCTAAAGCATGTTTAAGACAAACTACTTAAACCATCACAAATTGAATCAATGTACGTAAGAAGATTAGACATGGAGACAAGAAAAAAAGAGTAATAATAAAGACAGCCCAATCCCAAATTTAATCCACTAACTTCCACTTGCCATTTCCCAGCCTTCACACCCGAGGTAGCAAAATGCCTTTTTACTGAGAAAAACTGCTGAGAACCTACCCGTGCCCAAAATGGAAATCCCGCAGATAATTCGTGTTAAAATATTTAAAATGCCCAAGTGCAGGAGGAAACACGGCAACAAAATCCAACCCGATTCTCAGTACGACTTGGAGGCTGGGCTGGGGGTGAGCGGGGGGTCTGTGCGGCTCCCCCCTCCCCCTGATTCTTCCGAATAACTACGAGACGCCGAGGCAGCGGGAGGAGGGGTCGCGGGGAGCTTTCAAAAGCACCCCGAGGGCTGCGGGAGGGTAAAACTTTAGGGACAGGCGGGAAAAATGGACCCCCGCGGTCCCCCCCAAAACTCCTCGGGGTGACCCCTCCACGCGGGGACACCCCTCGCACTCCCAAGCCAGCTGCCGCCTAACCTCGACACCCCTCCTCCGGCCGCGGGCCGCCCCCAGGCTGCGGGGAAGCGGCGCGGCCCCGACACGCCGAAACTATCTCCGCGCGCCCCCCGCACGGCGCGTCCCGCAGCGCCTCGGCGGAGCCGGAGCCGCCGGCTCGCCGCAGCCCGGGAGACTCGCCCTCTTCCCTCCGCCTCGCACTCCACCCCCTTGCCCGCCGCCGCTCTTCCTTTATCTCCACTCACCGCTCGCCGCCATTTTCCTCGCAGCTCGGCTTTAAATTGGAAACTCTCCGCTCAGCACTCAGCGATCAGCCAGCAGCCGCTGCAGCCGCTGCAGCCGCCGCCGCCGCCACAAACTCAGCAGCCGCAGCCGCCGCCGTTACTGTGGAAGGGCTGAGGCAGTAGCCGCGGGACCCGAGGCGCGGGGGCCGCCGGGATATGTAGTCTCGCGGCCACGCCCAGCACTACCGGTCCCAGGGGGCCTTGCGCGGCCGGGGCGCTGGGTGGTCCCGCCCGGTCAGGCTTCCGTGTCGCGAGGGCGTGGCCGAGTGGACTTCGGGGCCGCTTTCGCTCACTTACCGCCTGGGACCCGCGGCGGGATCCGGGAAACTGGAGTGCAACCCTAGCCTTGTCCTTAATTTTTTCATACTTGTTTTTGTCCAGTAATATCTAACACTTATGGAGCGTTTATTGTGTGCCAAGCACTGATCCTCAAAACAAGCATCCCTTAGGGACCACTGTTAGACTCAGTGTTCAAATGAGCAAACTGAGGCACAAGGTCAGAAGCCACGGAGCTGTTCATTAGATGCTAAAGTCACTGGGTGAAAGGTTGTCGGGCAATAGTATATTCACGATTTATTCAGTCCCAAAGTATAATATCAACCCACGGAGTACACAGCACCTACAAAGGGGAACAGCTGGCTTTGCACTGGGGCGATCTGGCAGACAACACCTTAACCAAGCGATCAAATCACCAGTCACTATCACTTAGCATCACCAATAATGGATCAAACTGAAATTATGCGTCTTCTGATATGATGCAGTGGAGAAAATGTAACGCCCCCTCCGTAGTATTGTTGCCAAAAAACAAAAAAAGCTAACCTGAACATAACTATGAAAAAAACAATTAGGCATATCCAGAATGGTGAGGCATGCTACAAAATGCCTAGCCTGGACTCGTAAAAATATCCAAGCGTGAAAGGTGAGAACCAAATGCAGGGCTTCCCTGGTGGCGCAGTGGTTAGGAATCCACCTGCCAATGCAAGGGACATGTGTTCTAGCCTTGGCCCTGGGAAGATCCCACATGAGGCGGAGCAGCTAAGCTCGTGCACCACAACTACTGAGCCTGCGCTCTAGAGCTTACCTGCCACAACTACTGAGCCTGCATGCCACAACTACTGAAGCTCGCGTGCCTAGAGGTGGTGCTATGCAACAAGAGAAGCCACTGCAATGAGAAGCCCGCACACCACAATGAAGAGAGAGAAGGCCCACGCACGTCAACAAAGACCCAAGGCAGCCAAAAATAAAAATTAATTAATTCTTTTAAAAATGCAATAGGTGGGCCTTGGCTGAATCCAGGTTTTGTTTGTTTATTATAAAAAAGATTTGGGGGGAAATTTTAATATGGACTGTATACTAGATAAGAATATTTAATCAGTATTAAATGTCTTGAGCATGACTAGAATAAAATAAATAACCACTTGCTAGCTCCACCACCGCCATTTCCCACCTGGACTACTGCAGTAGCTGCCTCACTGTTCTCCCTGCTTGCATTCCACTCTTTCCCCTGGAGTCTATTCTCAGCACAGCAGCCAGAGGGGTCCTAGTAAAAACCAAGTCACTTTATGTCTGTCTTCCAAATTCTTTGCAGTTACCTGAAGAGCCCCATACAACCTGTCTCTGCCCTCCCCTCCCCCTTCTAAGCTCATCACCTACTTCTCATCCACTCATTACTGTATTCCAGGAACACCGGACTCCTTGGGGTCCCTCCAACATACCTAGCACACTCTGGCCTTAAAGATCTTGCATTTGCTATTTCTTCTGCCTAGCTCACTTTTCTCCAGAAAATCCAAATCACTCACCTCTCCCATGGTCATTGTCCAAATGTCACTGCTTCGGTGAGGCCTTCCCTAATTTCTCTATTTTCAATTCCCACCTACTTCAATCCCAGCTTCCCCTACCCCTCCTCCTTGCTTCATTTCTCTCTGTAGCACTTTCTATCATCGGAAACACCGGGTAATTTTGTTTATGGTGCTAATTACCTCTTTTCCTCACTAGAATGAAAGCTCCCTGAAGGTAGGGCTTTTGTGTCTTCTGTTCGCTGATATATTCTTAACACCCACAACAGAGCTTAGCAATAGTATGGACGCAGTCAATATTTGCTCATCAAACAACAGATACCAAGTACCATGTTATATGTTGAGAACCCAGAGATGAAATACTAAGACCCTGGGTGACCTTTCACCTGCACAACTGCAGCTGTCCCCCAGCTGCTCTCCTTGCTTCTCTCATTAGTCATCCTATAAGCCACTCCCCCACTCAGCAGCCAGAGGGATCTTTCAAAAACCATACATTAAATTAGGCCACTTCCAACCTGAACATGTTCCAATGGTGAAACTGCACAACACAGAGCGGGACTTGAACCTAGCCAGAACCCACTCTTCTTTTTTTTTTTCTGGACTTCTGTTTGTTGGAAGATTTTGAATTACAGTTTCAATTTCATTACTTGTGATAGGTCTGTTCATAGTTTCTATTTCTTCCTGGTTCGGTCTTAGAAGCTTGTGCTCCTCTAGGAAGTTGTCCATTTCTTCGTGGTTGTCCATTTTATGGGCATATAGTTGTTTGCAGTAGTCTCATAATCCTTTGTATTTCTTCCGTGTCAGTTGTTGCTTCTCCTTTTTCATTTCTAATATTATTGATTTGCATCCTCTCCCTTTTTTTCTTGATGAGTCTGGCTAAGGGTTTATCAATTTTGTTTCTCAAAGAACCAGCTTTTAGTTTTACTGATCTTTGCTATTGTTTCCTTCATTTCTATTTCATTAATTTCTGCTCTGATCTTTATGATTTCTTTCCTTCTACTGACTTTGGGCTTTCTTTGTTCTTTCTCTAGTTGCTCTAGGTGTAGGGTTAGATTGTTTATTTGAGATTTTTCTTGTTTCTTGAGAACCCACTGTCTTTTAAGTGAGATCACACACCTGGTCTCAGGACTTAATGAAGCTCAGGTTCTTTATGTCTCATCACAGAAAGAATTTAGTGAAAGACAAAGTGATAGGTAAGAAGTGGATTTATTTATAGAGAGAAACACACTCCACAGACAGAGTGTGGGCCATCACATAAGGTGAGAGCCCCAAAATATGGGATGGTTAGTTGTTATGGGCTGGGTAATTTCATAGGCTAATGAGTGGGAGGATTATTCCACCTTTTTTGGAGAAGGGGCAGAGTTTTCAAGGAATTGGGCCACCGCCCACTTTTTGGCCTTTTATGGTTAGCCTAGGAACTGTCATGGCGCTGGTGGTTGTGTCGTTTAACATGCCAATGTATTACAATGAGCATATAATGAGGCTCAAGGTCTACTGGAAGTCAAATTTTCCACCGTCTTGGACTTAGTTGGTTCTAACCAGTTTTTGCCGTGTCCTCAATGGCTATGTCATTCTTTTAGAGGTTGTGCCCTGCCCCCTTCCCTCCTGTTTCCATGGCATCCCATGGCATTTGGGATAAAACCCAGACCCTAACTGATTTTTTTTTTATTTTGCTTTTGTTTTGCATTTTTTTAACACCCTTATTGGAGTATAATTGCTGTACAATGGTGTGTTAGTTTCTGTTTTATAACAAAGTGAATCAGCTATACATATACATATATCCCCATATCTCTTCCCTCTTGCATCTCCCACCCTATCCCACCCCTCTAGGTGGTCACAAAGCACTGAGCTGATCTCTCTGTGCTATGAGGCTGCTTCCCACTAGCTATAATCTATCTCTTCATATTTCTTACCCCATGCCAGACACTAACATTCTTGATGTTTCCTGAACATACCAAGCACGCCTCAGGGCCTTTCACTTGCTGTTCCCTTTGCCGTCTGGAATTTTCTTTCTTCCTGTCTTGCTCCCCATTGTCACTCAGATCTCTGCTAAAATGTCTCCTCCTCAGGTAGAGCTTCTAAAGCAACACACACACACACACACACACACACACACACCCCAGAGTCACATAACCTTGCCTTAATTTCTTCATTATGATTAACACTATCTGAATTTTTGTTAAGGAAATCTTTTTTTAAAATACATTTATTTATTTATTTACTTACTTTTGGCTGCGTTGGGTCTTCGTTGCTGCGCACGGGCTTTCTCTAGTTGCCGTGAGCAGGGGCTACTCTTTGTTGCGGTCCACAGGCTTCTCATTGCGGCGGCTTCTCTTGTTGTGCATCACGGGCTCTAGGCGCGCGGGCTCAGTAGTTGTGGTGCACGGGCTTAGTTGCTCTGTGGCATATGGGATCTTCCTGGACCAGGGCTCGAACCCGTGTCCCCTGCATTGGCAGGCACTCTTAACCACTGTGCCACTAGGGAAGTCCCAACAGTATTTCAATTTTTTTTTAATTATCCATCTCCCTCTCTAGACTGTAAGCTCCAAGAGGGTAGGAAATTTGTCTGTTTAGTTCACTGCAATGACTCCCTTACTTAGATTGGCACCTGACCTATAGCAGGCAATTAGTAAGTGTTTGTGGGGAAAAAAAGAACGGAAGAAGAAAGGAGGGAGGAGGAAAACAATGGGAAAAAAGAAAGGAAATCAATCAAGTAACACATTACCAGACTGATAATAATGCTAAGTAGCCTGCCTACAACTTACTCTCAAATGATTCACATGGGGAAAAAAAAATACACACATATACACAAACATGCACGCATGCACACACAGAGTGCATGTAAGCAAATGCAACACAATTTTATCAATTAGTAGATCTAGTTTCAGGGGTACATAGGTGTTTATTCATTATTCTTGCAAGTTTTCTGTAGACTTGAAATTTTCCAAAATAAAAATTAAAAGTTTGGGCAGAGGGGGAGGGGGTACTTATAGCAGCAAAAAGATTGTACTAGCCAGCACTCATAGAAACCCTATACTTACCAGGCACTATTCCAAGTCCTTTACATATATTAGTTCATTTAACCTTCACAGTGACCCTAACAATGGGCTTTTATTATCTCCATTTTACAGATGAGTAAAGGGGGGAATTGAACAAGGAATTAATTTGCCCAAGAGTATGAGCACTCATTGCTAGAGTGAGGATATAAACCAGAGCTCACAAGCTCATGTTCTTAACTATTATGCTTTACTGCCTCTCCAGAGACACAAAAACAATAAAGACATTTAATTGTCATACAAACTTGTCTAAAGGTAGAGTTTCAGAGTGTGTTCATCAAAGAACAGGATATTACAACTCTTCTGCTCCACCATCTTCAGAATATTTGCTTTCTGTCCTTAGTTCACAGCCTCATGGACACAAGATGGCTGCCACAGCTGAAACATCACATCAACTCACCATCAAGTCCAAATGCAGGAAGCAGAAGAGTGAATAGATGTCAAGAGAGACGTTATATCTCTCAATTTATTTTCCTATATAAAACTCTTCCCCAAAATTACTCCCTTCCCTCTCAGTGTCCTCCAACCCCCAAACAAACATCCCCTTCCACCTCATTACAGTGGAGGTATAGGCCACAGGGTCAACCTCGCTGCAAGGGAATCTGGGAACCTAAGCATTTACTACTTCAGCGACAGGCTTTAAATAATTGGATGAGTGAATGCTTCTCAGTTGTCTGGTCCAGCCAGCAGAGGCTCTGCTTCTGTCCCTGCCTTTCTCACAGTCCCCTATATTCTTCCCTCTTTCACTGTATGACCATATAGCCTAGTGGATAAGAGTGTGGGCTTTAGCAGTCACTGCCTGAATTGCTCAGCTGGTTCTGCTACTTATAAACCTGTATGCTGATGACCAGTTACTTGGACTTCCTGTGCCTCCACTTCCTAAAATGGGAACCACAATGATAATAATAATACCTATTTCATAGGACTATTATGAGGATTTAAATAAAACAATACGGTAAAAGCCCAAAGAACAGTGTCAAACACAAAGTACACCTGCAATAAAATTTTTTTTAATGTATTTTATTATTATTATGGAGTTTTTTGGCTGTGTTGGGTCTTTGTTGCGGCGTGCGGGCTTTCTCTAGTTGCGGCGAGTGGGGGCTACTCTTCGTTGCAATGCGCGGGCTTCTCATTGCGGTGGCTTCTCTTGTTGCGGAGCACGGGCTCTAGGTATGCGGGCTTCGGTAGTTGTGGTGCACGGGCCCAGCTGCTCCGCGGCATGTGGGATCTTCCCGGACCAGGGATCAAACCCACGTCCCCTGCACTGACAGGCGGATTCTTAACCACTGCACCACCAAGGAAGTCCCTCAATAAGTGTTAATAATGATTATGGATGGCAGTTCCAAAGTTGGGGCTTGCAGGGATTAATATCCAAAGGTTGGGAACAATTTCCTCCTTTTCGCCGCATTTTGCGTCATTATAGTGATTGCAGTCTGAAATTTCCCTGCAAGTGAAAATAGATTGTTCGGGTGGATACCTAAACCCTGTACATGCCTAAAACTCTGTTTCAAAATACTTAATCTGAAAATGAACTGGCCCAGGCCCCATGCCCAGACTACTCTGAACCACTCCTCTCTCCAGGTAGGACACACAGCTGAAGGGGTACAGACAGACAGAAGAGATTTAGAGGCAATGGATGCTTTAGTGTGTTGTTTTGCTTAAAAGGGGGGAAACACCTCTGTGAAGAATCACATTTAAGGCACATTTCTGGTAGTACAGAGCTGTCCAAGCCTTTCGATCCAGAGTAACCTTATTCATGCCTCTTGCTTTAAACCAAGGTCAGGGGATAGCAACCTGTGATTTTTGTGCCAGAGGTGGCACAGGAGCCCGTTGAAATTGGCACCAGAGCTGGCTGCAACAGACCTTCCCCTCCCTACAACCTGCAAATGACTTTCCACAGCTAGAAGAATTTTAAGCCCAGCTAACTCTTGGCTTTTTTTCTTTCTGAGATTTCTTTTTTTTTTTTTTTTAATATATTTTCTTGGCCATGCCACACAGCATGTGGGATCTTAGTTTCCCAACCAGGGATGGAACCTGTGCCTTTTGCATTGGAAGCACGGAATCTGAACCACTGGACCGCCAGGGAAGTCCCATCTTTCTGAGATTTACTTCTTTTTTTTTTAATATTTATTTACTTTGGCTGCACCGGGTCTTAGTTGCCACATGTGGGATCTTCATTGCCCCATGCGGGATCTTCGTTGCAGCATGTGGGATCTTTAGTTGCGGCATGCAGGAACTACTTCCCTGACCAGGGATCAAACTCAGGCGCCCTGCATTGGGAGAGCGGAGCCTTAGCCACTGGACCACCAGGGAAGTCCCTGAGATTTACTTCTTAAATGCATTTGTTTTAGGAAGAAATAATTTGCTACCCTATGCTTAAAAAACATTTTTTAAGTGTTGGCGAGGATGAAAGGATGAGGAGAAATTGGAACGTGTACACGCTGCTGGTGGGTCTATAAAATGGTGCAGCCATTTTGGAAAACAGTTTGGCAGTTCTTCAAAACGTGAAATGTAGGGTTGCCACATGACCCAGGAATTCCACTCCTAGGTATATACCCAAGAGGATTTCAAACATATGTCCACACAAAAACTTGTACAGAAATCTTCATAGCCACATTATTCGTAATGGCCAAAAATGGAAACAACCCAAGTGACCATCAACTGATGAATGGTTAAGCCAAAGTGGTCTCTCCATACAGTAGAATATTATTAGGTAATAAAAAGGAACAAAGGGACTTCCCTGGTGGTCCAGTGGTAAAGAATCCGCCTTCCAGTGCAGGCAACGCAGGTTCGATCCCTGATCAGGGAACTAAGATCCCACATCCTGTGGGGCAACTAAGCCGGCGCGCCACAACTACTGAGCTTGTGCGCCTCAACTAGAGCCCACGTGCCGCAAAGAACAGAGCCCACGCACCCTGGAGCCTGCACGCCGCAACAAAAGATCCCGCATGTCTCAACGAAGATCCCGAGTGCCGGAACTAAGACCCAACGCAGCCAAAAATAAATAAATAAATATTTTTTTTAAAAAATAAAGGAACAAAGTACTGATAACATGGGTGAACCTTGAAAACATCATGCTAAGTGAAAGAAGCCAGCCTCATGCTATATGATTCCATTTAGATGAAATGTTCAAAATAGGCAAATCTACAGAACATAAAGTAGATTATTGGTTGCTAGGGATCAGAGGATGGGGGGCTGGTGGTTAGTTGCTGAGAGCAGGGTGCTGGGTTTCTTTTTAGGCTGATGAAAATATTCTGAAATTAGAAAGTGGTGATGGTTGTGTGACTCTATGGATATGCTAAAAACACTGACGTGTACACTTTAAAAGGGTGGATTTTATGGTATGTGAATCCTATCTCAATAAAACTATTTTTTTTAAGTACCTATTGTGGTTAATGCAATTGTGAAATTTTCCTATCTTGTCTCATATCTTGTTCAGAGATACGAAAAAGAAGAAATTTTAAATAATGGTAAAAACTCAAAAGGTATAAAAACGTAAACAGTGGAAAGTAAGTCTCTCCCACCTGTGTTCCAGGGACACCACTGTCACCATTTCTTATTTGTCCTTCTAGAGACAGTCTTTGCATACACACAACCTTATTATGTGTGTTGCTTCTTGTACATACAATAGCCTACTGCCCACCATGTTTCAACACTTGTTGTATCACTTAATAATGTATCATGGAAATTGCCCCACAAGGACCTTTATGGTAAGGTTCATAGAGAGCTGTCTGGCCTTTTTTTTTTAACAACTGTTATAAGTACGTGGATGTTACTAGTAGACATTCAGGTTTCCTTTCTTTTACTCTTACAGTGAATTTCCTTGTACCTCTCACTTTAAAGCAATGTTTTAATAGGTATTAGTAATCGCAAAATACAAAGAAGGAAGCAAAGATCTCACTAATAAACTCTTTCTACATGACCTCAATGATGTCAAGCTTAGGAGCTTCTCAGAACCAGCAGAGGAATGGGACCAGAGGGGGGCGTGGGGAGGAGACAAGGAAGTATGTTCTTTAGCATAATGGCAGTTGTTTTTTGCTGTTGTTGTTGTTTTGCTGTTGTTTGTTTGTTTGTGGCCACACAGCATGTGGGATCCTAGTTCCTCGACCAGGGATGGAACCCGGCCCCCCTGCAGTGGAACTGCAGAGTCCTAACCACTGGACCACCAGGGAATTCCCAATGGCTGTGTTTTGGATCAAGGCAGTTCAGCGTCTCAAAATGAAAGAATCACCGAGGCTGGAGCTTTGGGGCTCACCAGTGAAAGGACATCCTTGAAGATGGCCAAATCAGTTTCTCCAAAAGGCAATACTGGAGTTGGCTTCATGAGAACACATCATATTTTCCAGATGGTGGGTCAAAACCCATTCTTGGGTTTGGAAATCAATGTCATGGGATTGGCCCATTATTTTTCTTTGTTTTAATAAATGTATTTATTTATTTTTGGCTGCATTGGGTCTTCATTGCTGCACGCAGGCTTTCTCTAGCTGTGGCAAGCAGGGGCTACTCTATGTTGCAGAGCACAGGCTTTAGGTGCCCGGGCTTCAGTAGTTGTGGCACGCAGGGTCAGTAGTTGTGGCATGCAGGGTCAGTAGTTGTGGTGCACGGGCTTAGTTGCTCTGCAGCATGTGGGATCTTCCCAGACCAGGGCTCGAACCCGTGTCCCCTGCATTGGCAGGCAGATTCTTAGCCACCGCCTCACCAGGGAAGCCCGAGTTTCTTTTTTTTAATGAAGTTGAGTTTTAAAGTGATGACAGTAAGCTCATTTAAAAGGATTAACCCCTCTTCTAATTATTTAGTAATTACAGAGTAGGAACATCAGAGAAATGGAAGTGTTGGGGCATAAAAACAATATCTATGCCAGGGGTGAAGGGATAAGCCAGTTTAAGATTCTAGCTTTAAAAAATAACCCTCTGCCTATTATTAATCAACTGGATTGCAGAGTCTATTGAAGATAAATGGCCATACGTACCAATCATGATACCTGCCCCACCCACAGACCCTTCTAAAGGAAGGGCAGAAGTCACTGTCCTTGGTATTGTGTGACTGGACACTTCTGCTCACACCACGGCTGACTGGATCATATATGGGCCTCAGCCCCAAAGGCAGCCAACGCATGGGCTGGTGAGTGATTTCTGATGTAGCTGGGTACAAAAATATTTGGCCAAACAGCAAACAGGTTGACTTGTCAGATTTCCATTGAAGATGACTTTAAATCAGAAACTATAGAGTGAATCAGCTAGTTAAAAAAGGACTCAAAGAAACAATATGAAAAAAAGAAAAGTGAAGGCAGTTCTTTCCCAGCAATAGCAGATTTAGATAACCTGAAACACCCTACCCCCTACCCCCGACTACAAACACATCTGAAAATTCTGGGTAAAAGATAACAAATATTCTTTCAAATGAATAACTGAGTTCGCAAGAAAGTAAGGGAAACCCCCAGAGGCCAAAAAAAAAAAAAAAAAAAAATAGAACCAAACCAGTTAAGTGCGAACTGATACTATGACGGCCAGGAGAGAGAGATGTCTCAGAGAGCAAGGGTCTCGGGTTGAAATGAAAATTCGAGGACAGGAAATGAGGCGTTGGGCTCATACAATATTAAATTACAACCCACAGAAACAATCCTTGGAATCAGCACACCAAGAAAAGGTGGTATTAGACCCCGGGAACTTCAGCAGACAGGATGTTAGGATCAAAACCACGGAAGAGATAGAATATCGTTATTAAAGACAGAAGAGGGGAGGGAGAAATTGGGAGATTGGGATTTTTTGTTTGTTTTTTTTTGGCTATGCCAGGTCTTACCTGCGGCAGGCAGGATCTTTAGTTGCAGCGTGTGGGATCTAGTTTCCCGACCAGGGATCGAACCCCGGCCCCCTGCATTGGGAACTCAGAGTCTCACCCACTGGACCACCAGGGAAGTCCCTGGAGATTGGGATTGACATATACACACTACCATATATAAAACAGATAACTAATAAGAACGTACTGTATAGCACAGGGAACTCTACTCAATACTCTGTAATGACCTACATGGGAAAAGAATCTAAAAAAGAGTGGATATATGTATATGTATAACTGATTCACTTTGCTGTACAGCAGAAACTAACAAAACATTGTAAATGAACTATACTCCAAAAAAATTTTTTTTAATTTAAAAAATTAAAATAAAATAAAGACACAGAAGTCACCAAAATATGTGAAAAAATATATATATATACACACAACACATATGCACATATATACATATAAATATATATATAAACATCAAGCCAGTTTGACCAGGAACCAAGCAGAGTAGAGGGTAAGGGAAGCCAGTAGAGGGTAAGGGAAACTAGTAGGTGGCAGGAAGGGAAGGAAGACGACCCCTAGACACCCCAAAATAGAGAAAGAAATGGAGTTTGGTTAAGGGCAGGGCTCTAACTTTGCTAGTGGTTAAGTGGTGCCCTGCGACCATGTCGTCAATGCCGGCAGAGCTCTCTGTAGGACCTAAGTGTCTGTGAGGCCTTCTTCATTCATCCATCTTTTTGCCAAGCGCTTATCGAGCGCTGTATTTACTTCCTACTGCTGCTCTTACAATTTGCCACAAATGTAGTGGCTTAACACAAATATATTATCTTACATTTTTGGATGTCACAAGTTTGGAATGGGACTTCTGGGGTTAAAATCGAAGGGTGTCGTCCTTCTGGAGGCTGTAGGGAAGATGCAGTTTCCTTGCCTTTCCAGCTTCCAGAAGCTGCCCACATTCTTTGCCTCATGGCCTCCTTCTGTCTTCAAAGCCAGCACTCACATCACTCCCACCCCTGCTTCTGTTGTCATATCTCTGATTCTGACCCTCCAGCTTCCCTCTTACAATGACCCTTGTGGTTACATTGGACCCACTCGGATAAGTCCAGATAATCCCTCCATGTCAAAATCCTTGACTTCATTACATCTGCCAAGTCCCTTCTACCATGTAAGGTGACATACAGCCACTTATTCCAGGACAGAAGATGGAAGGGTGAACAAGACAGGCCTGTTTCCAGGGAGCTCAGGCTCTGGGGGTGGAGAGACCGGGCAGAGGGATGAATAATCCCCAAGTAAACACATAAATAATATAAGAAAGTGATCAGTGTCATGAAATAAATAATACAGGTGATCGAACAGAGAGACTAGAGACTGGTGAGGCTACTTTAGGAAGTCAGGTCAGACTCCAGAAAGGAGATGACATTTGAGGTGACCCACAAATGATGACAAGACAGCAGCCCTCAAAATATCTGAGGAAAGGGAATTGCCGACAGAGGGAGCAAAGGCAGGAATTCACTTGGGGCGTCCCAGGAGCAGCAGGAAGGCCGTATGTCTGAACAGGATAAGGTGAGATGCTCCTGATTCGGTTTCTCCTGCGAGGCCTCTTTATTTGACTGTTGCTGGCTTTCTATAAGGATGAAGCCACTGGTAAGATTCCTACAAATATCCTTGCCACAAACCCACCCTTTCCCAAAGTCCATTGAGTGAGATTTCATACCTTGCAACCAAAAGCTCCAAAGTAACATAAGACACAAAATATTATGAGGTACAACTTAAACAGTGCAGCTGCTTTGGAAAACAACCTAGCCCCTAAAAAGGTTAAACTCAGAGTTACCACGTGACTCCACAATCCACTTCTAGATATCTACCCAAGAGAACTGAAAACATGTGTCCACACAAAATCTTGGCCATGAATGTTCATAGCGGCACTCTTCGTAGGAGCACAAAAGTAGAAACAACCCAAATGTCCAACAACCAATGAATGTATCAATAAAATGTGGTATATCCATCAATGGAATATTATCCAGTCATAAAAAGGAATAAAGTACCTGGGCTTCCCTGGTGGCACAGTGGTTAAGAACCTGCCTGCCAATGATGCAGGGGACACAGGTTCGAGCCCTGGCCGGGAAGATCCCACATGCCACAGAGCAACTAAGCCTGTGCGCCACAACTACTGAGCCTGCACTCTAGAGCCCCCGAGTCACAACTACTGAGCCTGTGTGCCACAACTATTGAAGCCAGCGCACCTAGAGCTTGTGCTCCGCAACTAGAGAAGCCACCACAACGAGAAGCCTGTGCACCACAACGAAGAGTAGCCCCTGCTCACCGCAACTAGAGAAAGCCCACGCGCAGCAACGAAGACCTAACGCAACCAAAAATAAAAAATAATAAATACATTAATTTTTTAAAAATCATTTAGAAAAAGGAATAAAGTACTGATACATGCTACATGGTGAGCCTTGAAACATTATGCTAAGTGAAAGAAGCCAGTCACAAAAGGCCACATGTCGTGATTCCATTTATGAAACGTCCTGATAAGCAAAACCATAGAGACAGAAAGTAGGTTAGTGGTTACCAAAAGATAGGGGAGGGAGAGATGGAAAGTGACTGCTAGTGGGTACAGGGTTTCTTTTTGGGGTGATGAAAGTGTGGTAATATTGTGATGACAATTGCACAGCTCTGTGAATACACTAAAAACCATTTTAATTTTGTAGATATATTTTTTATTTGAATTTTACACTTTCAATGGATGAATTGAATGGTATGTGAACTATATCTCTATAAAAGCTGTTATGTAAAACATGATATACAGTCCCTGCTCTCAAAGAACTGAAAGTTCAGTTAAGGACAAAAAAGATCAGATGTCAGTTGCCCCGGAAGTACATGGAGTCGATGATGACTGTATAAGAGAAATGTTAGTAATCGCAGACACATTTCTTGAGTGACACTAGGTGCCAGTCCCTGCCCCAGACACATGTGGCTGCAGCCCCGATTTTTTTTTTTAATATTTATTTATTTATTTGGCTGCACCGGGTCTTCATTGCCGCCTGCAGGATCTTTAGTTGTGACACTTGGGATCTCATTCCCTGACCATAGATCGAACCCGGGCCCCCTGCATTGGGAGCATGGAGCCTTAACCACTGGACCACCAGGAAGTCCCTGCAGCCCATATTACCAAAGCTCACAATCCAAACCACTTGATAAATTCCCAGCGAGTGTCCTGGAGAAATTCCATTCCCCGTTCTGGCCTCATTGTCTCCACTTTTGAAATGAGCTGCTTGAATTAGACATTTCCCCATGGGCAGGTGAGATGATTCTTGTAAATATCCAGGCATCCCTAAATAGCACTGTGAGAAAATCCCCCATTTTTCAATTACCTTCCAATTCTTCCACCTTTAGTAAGAAATCTCAGTGTAATTTCCTTTTTTTTACAAAGGACACGCCATCTGAAATGCTAAAGTTTCCAGCAGGCAGCAGTAGCTCCGTAAAATGTAATCACATGTTGTTTCACTGCTTTTATTTTTACTCTATTTTTTGTTTTGATGCAAGTTTTCTGCTTACACATTGATAGAACATTTCCTTTTGAAATAAAATGTATATAACTAAAAATAAGTGAACTGATTTCAAGAAAAATACTAACAAAAATATTATTGGTAGGGAATTCCCTGGCGGCCCAGTGGTTAGGACCCTGTGCTTTCACTGTTGGGGCCTGGGTTCGATCCCTGGTGGGGGAACTAAGATCCTGCAAGCCGAGCGGCTCGGCCAAAAAAATAAAAAAGAAGAAAATAAAAATATTATTGGTGATCCAAGGATATGGCAAAAATCCTAAAGACAGCATAAGAAAGACTGAAGCCAACTTTAATTCACTCTGCCCATTTTGCAGGCAGGAAACCTAAGGCCTGATGCGGCGAACACAATTCCGGCATTATTTTGCTGACTCTGACATGTTCAAGCAGCCACAACCACTTGGCACGGGAGTTGGCAGAGGAAGTTCGGGCATTCAAAGCGCATTACACAGTAATAAACCCCAGAAGACTCCGTCCCAACAGGTCTGGAGCTCAGGTATGCAGGTTCTGAATACCCAGGTGATTTCATTACACATTCCTCCCCACCTTGCCTCCATTTTACAAGATCCATTCATTCAGCAAACATTTGTGAAGTTACTACCACCCACCAGGCACTCTGCTAACCCCTGGGAAGAGAATGGTGAGCCCCAGGGAGCACACTCCCTGCTCTCAGGGGGTTTGTAATCTAGTGATGGGGGGAGGGGTGAGAAATAGAAGTTGAATACAGAAGCAAGTTAGTTACAGTCTATGATCAGTACTGTATAAAAGAAATACATGGGGACTTCCCTGGCAGTCCAGTGGTTAAAACTCCATGCTTCCACTGCAGGGGGACATGAGTTCAATCCCTGGTGGGGGAATCCTGTATGGCACATGTTAAGGCCAAAAAAAAAAGAAAAGAAATACATGGATTATTATGATAGGCTAGAGAGCAATCACAGGACTACTTCTTTAGTACATTTTTTATTGTATTTATTTCAATAGATAATATATTAATGAGGTTCCCTCCCTAGAGGCAACCAGGGTTACCCATTTCTTCAAGCGAATGGTTTGGTGTGCACAGGGCCTGGAGGACTCCAGCGCAGGAGAAGTAAGTGATAACTCCAGGCAGGGAGGCAGTGGCTGGGACATGCAGGTTCTGGCTGGTTGTAAAAGAAGTCTGCAATTTATTCTAATAGCAATAGCCACTGATGTGTTTTCAGCAGAGTGACATGATCTGACTTGCATGTTTCAAAGATCACTCGGCCGCGGAGCGGCTGGGCCCGTGAGCCATGGCCGCTGAGCCTGCGCGTCCGGAGCCTGTACTCCACAACGATGGGAGAGGCCACAACAGTGAGAGGCCCACGTACTGCAAAAAAAAAAAAAAAAGATCACTTGGGCGACTGGGGGTTGGGGGCAGGAGTGGGAGAGGACACCAGAGAGAAAGTGGCTGCAGCATTCAGGTGAGAGGGGATGTGAGCCTGGATTTGGATGGTGTAGGAGAAAGGGACGGATTTGGGGTATCTATGCACACTAGAACAGAGAAAACTTCAAGACGGATTAGATGTGGGAAGAAGGGAAAGTAGAGGTTTTGAGCCCCTGGGAAGAGAGCCTTGTCAGGTTTTGAGGGTGTTATAATGTCTGTAATTTACTTTAAAATACTTCAATCGAAGTAGCTGGATATTACGTAAACGCCAGCTTAAGCCAGTAAGCCTTTATTTATTTATTTATTTTTGGCCATGCTGCGTGGCTTGCGGGATCTTAGTTCCCCACCCAGGGATCGAATCAGGGGCCACGGCAGTGAAAGCATCGAGTCCTAACCACTGGACCGCCAGGGAAGTCCCAGGCCAATGATTCTTTTTTTTTTTTTTTTAATTAATTTATTTTAATTTTTGGCTGCACTGGGTCTTTGTTGCTGCATGCGGGCTTTTCTCTAGTTGTGGCAGCAGGAGCTACTTATTCATTGCAATGCACGGGCTTCTCATTGTGGAGCATGAGTTCTAGGCGCGTGGCCTTCAATATTTGTGGCACACAGGCTCAGTAGTTGTGGCACATGGGCTTAGTTGCTCTGTGGCATGTGGGATCTTCCCAGACCAGGGCTCAAACCCATGTCCCCTGCATTGGCAGGCAGATTCTTAACCACTGCGCCACCAAGGAAGCCCCAATGATTCTTAAAGTATGGCTTGTGGACCAGCAGCGTCTGCATCGCCTAGAATATGTTAGAAATGCACATACTCCACCCCTCCCCAGAGCTACTGAATCAGAAATTCTGGATGTAGCACCCAGCAATTAGTGATTGAACAAGCCCTCCAGGTGGTTCTGATGCATTTTCAAGTTTTAGAACCTTTGGTTTAAGTCACGATTCCGGGGATGGTTGCTAACTGGCTCTCAAGAATGCACAACACAGGAATGACTGACTAGCATCCTCATAGAAATGGCCATTCTATCAAACTAAGAGAGAAGTGACTCTCAGAGTGGACACAGGTAAGAGACAAAGGGAGCGCTCTTAGCAAAGGAACCTTATCAGTGAAAGCGAAACAATGCTGGACGTGCCTGGAACAGCTCTTATAGGTGTGGTTCCCTGAGCCCTGGGAAAAACACAGGCCTTATCTTGAAAAGAGGAAGAATTGGATGCAAAGAAGTTTGCAGCAAACAATAGCAGTCCAAGCCCTGTTGTGCAAAAGTAATGAGGAAAAAAGGTTTTTATTGCTGTTGCTGTTGCTGTTGCTGTTTTTGAAAGCAGAGTTCTGACCAGAAACAAAAAAAGTATACGATGGAGGGAGGTAAAAAGGTCCATTTCGGGGCTTCCCTGGTGGCGCAGTGGTTAAGAATCCCGCCAGTGCAGGGGACATGGGTTCGAGCCCTGGTCCGGGAAGATCCCACATGCTGTGGAGCAACTAAGCCCGTGCGCCACAACTACTGAGCCTGTGCTCTAGAGCCCATGAGCCACAACTACTGAGCCTGCGTGCTGCAACTACTGAAGCCCGAATGCCTAGAGCCCGGCTCCACAACAAGAGAAGCCACCGCAATGAGGAACCCGCGCACCACAACCAAGAGTAGCCCCCCGCTCGCTGCAACTAGAGAAAGCCCGCGCACAGCAATGAAGACCCAACACAGCCAAAAATAAAAATAAATAAATAAGTCCATTTCTAAGAACAGAGAAGACAGACCAACTACATAGGTGCAGAGGGACACGGAGACCAGAATTAAAGTCTGGGTTCACCAACAAAGGAGCAGATATGATCTTGATCAAGGTACTTCTCCTTTCAGTGATTTCAATATTTTCCCCTCTAAAGGGGCTGGGCTGCCAGCTCTTATAAATTTAAAAATCATTCCCAAGAAGGACACACACACCATCACCTTTGTAGTATTTTGCCAAATATTTAACCTGAATCTAAACCTGGAAAAACAATCAGACAAATCCAAATTAAGGGACATCCTGTAGAACTGGCCTAGACTCTGAAAAAATAATAATAACTGTCTTGAAAGGCAAAGGAAGGCTAGGGAGCTGGACTACATCTGGATTAAAAGAGACACAAAGGAGATATGACAATTAAATGCAATATTTGATCCTTGACTCATTTCTTTTTGTTTGTTTTTTTTTAAAAGCAGCTATAAAGAATTTTATTGGGACAGCTGGGGAAATTTGAGCATGAGAGGGTGTAGTAGCAAATAGTTTTATGTTCATGATGGATTTCCTGAACACGATGATGACTATTCCATGAGGTAGGGTAGGGCCCTTTTCCTCAGGAGATAAAGGCTGGGTTACTTACAGGTGAAGAGCCTCTCTGTGTGCGTGGAGCTCTCACAATGTCCATGAAAAAAGAACAAACCAAAAGCGTCTGAAAGAATAGAAGTGTTGCTTCTTTTAATCTTTTTCTTTTCTTTTTTTTCTTTTTCATTTTTTGGCCACACGGCATGTGGGATCTTAGCTTCCCCATCAGGAATCAAACGTGCACCCCCTGAATTGGAAGCATGAAGTCTTAACCACTGGACCACCAGGGAAGTCCCTAATCTTTGTCTTTTGAAATTCCCCCCTTCTGGGGACTTCCCTGGTGGCGCAGTGGTTAAGAATCCACCTGCCAATGCAGGGGACACGGGTTCCATCCCTGGTCCGGGAAGATCCCACATGCCACAGAGCAACTAAGCCCGTGCACCACAACTACCGAGCCTGTGCTCTACAGCCTGCGAGCCACAACTACTGAGGCTGTGTGCCACAACTACTGAGCCCTCACGCCTAGAGCCCGTGCTCCACAACAAGAGAAGCCACTGCAATGAGAAGCCCGCGCACCGGAACGAAGAGAAGCCCCCTGCTCGCCACAACTAGAGAAAGCCCACACGCAGCAATGAAGACCCAATGCAGCCAAAAATAAATGAATTAATTTTAAAAAAAAAAGAAATCCCCCCTCTGCCCTCTAAATCTGGGCTGGGACTAGGGTGAACAACTCATCCCTGTCTGCCAGGGGCCTTTCCTGGTTTTAACACTTACTTGCCAGAAACCCGCCTCAATCCTGGGAAAATCAGGATAGTTTATGGCCCTAAGGGAGACCCAAATATTCTCATCTCATAACGTTATGCCCAGCTACAATGAAGGTATTTCGGGAGCTCCCTGGCAGTCCAGTAGTTAGGAAGTTCACTGCTGGGGCCCAGGTTCGATCCCTGGTCGGGGAACTAAGATCCTGCAAGCCGCGTAGCACAGCCAAAAAATAAATAAAATAAAATTTAGGTATTTCATTTTAAACCCACCATTTAGCTTCCCCCTGGTCTCTAGGATCGGGTCTCTACTTACCTGAAAATCCTTGGGAGATAAACAAAAACAACAACAGCTGTGCTAATTTTCCAGTTGCCCGTAAGCCGTGGAAACCAGGTGACCAGGATCTGGGGCCTAAGCCTTAGTTAAACCCTGGGAAAATGTAAGAAACCCTATATTGAATTGTTAAACTCAAATTAGTGAGAAGTTTTAGCTCTGTTCCAAGCATTATTCTCCTAAGAAAGCAAACGACCACAGGCTAAATCCTATTATCCTTTCAGCCCTCAAAGAAAAATCCCAGGTAGCTCAGCTGCTGCCTCTTTCCTGCCTGTCCTGTTTGTGTTCCCATACCTTGAGTTAAGAGAGAGGACTGGCTAAGGGGCAGCCCCCAGAGCCAGACCATCTGGGTTCAAGATCTGCCTCAACTCTGTGACCTTGAACAGATTACTTAATTTCTCTGTGCCTCAGTTTCTTCCTTTGCAAAATGAAGATTATGATCCTGACAATAGCATAGGAATGCTGTAACGGTTAAATAGGTTAATATACGTTAAGTGCTTAGAATAGTGGTTGGCAGACTTTTTTCTATGAAGAGCCAGGTAGTAGGGGCTTCCCTGGTGGTCCAGCAGTTAAGACTCCAGGCTCCCAATGCAGGGGGGCCAGGTTCGATCCCTAGTCAGTGAACTAAGATCCCACATATCACAACTAAGCCCATGCACCGCAACTACTGAGCCCGCGAGCTCTAGAGCCCATGTGCCGCAACTAGAGAAGCCCGAGTACCGCAACAGACCCAGCACAGCCAAAAAAAAAAAAAAAAAAAAGAGCCAGATAGTAAATATTTCAGGCTGTAGGCCCTAGGGTCTGTGGTGTAGTCGACTCTGGAAAGCAGCTGTAGACAATATGTAAATGAATGGGAGTGACCGTGCATCAATAAAACTGTATACAGAAACAGGAAGTGGAGCCAAAGACTGGGACCAGCCCAGATGTGCTTCAACAGGTAAAGAGTTAAACTGTGGCACATCCTTACCACTGAATACCCCTCAGCAATAAAAAGGAACAAACTACTGAGACACATGATAATTTAGATGACTCTCCTGAATGTCCAGGGAATTATGCTGAGCAGAAGAAAAAAAAAACCCGAAGTTACATACTATATGGTTCCAATTGTACAACATTTACAACTTTTTTTTTTTTTTTTTTTTTGCTGTACGCGGGCCTCTCACTGCTGTGGCCCCTCCTGTTGCGGAGCACAGGCTCCGGATGCGCAGGCTCAGCGGCCATGGCTCACGGGCCCAGCATGTGGGATCTTCCCGGACCGGGGCACGAACCCGTGTCCCCTGCCTCGGCAGGCGGACTCTCAACCACTGCGCCACCAGGGAAGCCCCTGTACAACATCTTTGAAATGACATTTTTAGAAATAGAGGGCAGATTAGTGGTTGCCTGTGGTTAGGGAGGAGAGAGGTGGGTGTGGTTATAAAGGGAAACATGAAGGATCCCTGTGGTGTTGAAACTGTGTGGTATCTTGACTGTGGTGGTAGATACGCAAACCACGAGTGATAAATTGTTTAGAATTAAAATACACACACACACAAATGAGTACAGCTAGTAAAATGGTGGATTGTGTTAGTGTCAATGCCCTGAATGTGATATTATACTATAGTATTACATAATGTTATCATTTGGGGAAAATGGGCAAAGTGCACAAGAGATCTCCCTGTATTATTTCTTATAACTGCACGTGAATCTACAATTAACTCAATAACATTTTCAAAAACTGGGAGTGGGCTGGATTTGGCCTGTCGGTTACAGTGCTAAAATAGCGTTAAGTCTTCACAGATATAGAGAACAGGCTTGTGGTTGCCAAGGGGAGGGGGGAGGGAAGGAATGGGAGTTTGGGGTTAGCAGATACAAACTATTACATAGAGAATGGATACACAACAAGGTCCTACTGTATAGCACAGGGAACTAGATTCAATATTCTGTGATAAACCATAATGGAAAAGAATATGAAAAAGAATATATATATGGATAACTGAATCACTTTGCTGTAGGCAGAAATTAATACAACGTAAATCAACTATACTTCAATAAAACATTTTTTTTAAATAGGGTAAGTCTTGGGCAAATTGAGATGAATTGGACACCTACTTAGATAAGGCTCACCCTCTGGTAAACCCTTCAGCCCTAGGGACACCAGGACAGTTGGTCACCCCACATGTGTTACCATTATTACCACTATTATTATTTTAACAACAATCACACATCTGCGGTATGTACCTAAACTCAGAGCTCTGCCAGCATCTTTCCTTCTAACTCCAGTACTGCCCACAAGCCCTAGCACTTGCCCATGCAGTCAGAGGCAGCAGGTAGAAAACAGCAAACAGGAGCTGTTGTCTTTAAATAAAAGGTCTGACTGAGGCCCTGAATAACTCATTTGTTTAAGTTTGTCTTTCCCATGCATAACAATAGCCCCTATATACTGGGCACCTGCCACATATACAGTACAGTACTAGGTCCCAGGGCAAAACTATTTACATATTTTATTTAAACCTTGACCAACTCCGCAAGCTATGTACTGTACATTATTCCCATCTTACAGCTGGGGAAAAGGAGCCCCTGGCTAAGCAAACTGCCGAAGGACACACAGCTAGAAAATACCAGAACCTGATTAGAATTCAGGTCAGAGGTCCTGACCAGAATATAGAACAGGGATACTCAGTACCGACCATAAATTAGAATCACCTGAAGCACTGGAAACCTTCCAATGCCCAGGCAATCTAGTTTTACTGGTTGGGGTAGAGCCCAAGCATCAGTATTTTTTTTAAGTTCTCCAGTTAATTGATTTCATGTGTAGCCAGAGCAGAGCTCCATTGTGACTCATGCCCTGACTCAGTTTTCCATACATCATGCAAAGACTCATTAATGGGTCTTGAAAGCAATTTAATCTTTCCAATGGGTCTTTTAAAGAGTAGATTAGGACTGGATAGGATAGGATAGGAGAGGAAAGAAAAGAAAAGAAAATACTACATCACAAGTAGTAAAGGAAAGGATTCTGAAAACTTTCATTTCACTAGTGAGTGTCTGTGTGTACCACCATGATATAAAATGTATTTCTTGGGCTTCCCTGGTGGCGCAGTGGTTGAGAGTCCGCCTGCCGATGCAGCAGACGCGGGTTCGTGCCCCAGTCCGGGAAGATCCCACATGCCGCGGAGCGGCTGGGCCCATGAGCCGTGGCCACTCTGCGCGTCCAGAGCCTGTGCTCCACAGCGGGAGAGGCCACAGCAGTGAGAGGCCCACGTACCGCAAAAAAAAAAAAAAAAAAAAAGTATTTCTTACAGTGAATCAAGATCAAAAATGTTTGAAGCTGCTCTTTTCATTTTTGTGTCTTTGTTTGTTTATTGGCTGCAAATTTTGTGGGATCTTCCCCGACCAGGGATCGAACCTGGGCCCCCGCAGTGAAAATGCTGAATCCTTACCACTGGACTACCAGGGAATTCCTTTTTTTTTTTTTGAAGCTGCTCTTTTAGATTTGGTCAAATCTAGAACACAGACATGTTCTGTTTGGTCCATACAATTTTTCAGACTTGTTAAAAAGTCTAAATTACTTGCCAGTATTTGAATATTTATAGATTTCATATAAGGATCTGACTTGCAGTCAACTTCTGGCTGCTTTTGAGATATGTATATGAAGGTATGGAAAAACAGGGTCTACTTTCCTGCATGGCCAATAGGAGGACCAGGAGAGGGGCATGGGCTCTCCAGTTTGCCAGGTCCCCACCATTCCCCAATGTCTCCCAGACACAGAGGCTGATGGAAGGTTATCACCTATTGTCTTCATGGGAGCCAGCTCTATCCATCACATCCCTGACTCCCACTGTGCATTTGAGTTCGTCACTCCTACCTAGAAATTGAACTCCATCTGAACTGAGATTATTACTGTTTTGGTTTTCACTATGCCCCAAGAAAAAGTAGTGCCACAGGAAGTATTCAATAAAGTTTAGGAAGGAAGGAAGGAAGGAAGGGGGGAAGGAAGGAAGGAAAGAAGGAAAGAAGAAAGGGAGGGAGGGAGGGAGGGAGGGAAGGAGAAAGCCAGCCCAGCAGAGATTTGATTTGGTCACAGCAAGCCAAAGGATTAGTATGGGTTTCTTTTTCCTGAATCTCCAGGCATAGAAGATGGAGCAAGATCGTTTTTTCTTGCTTGCTACTCAAAGTGTGGTCCATGGACATGTAAATCAATGAAGTTAGAACACACCCTCACACCGTGCACAAAAATAAACTCAAAATGGCTTAAAGACTTAAACATTAAGACATGACACCATAAAACTCCTAGAAGAGAGCATAGGCAAAACAGTCTCTGACATAAATTGTACCAATGTTTTCTTAGGTCAGTTTCCCAAGGCAATAGAAATAAAAACAAAAATAAACAAATGGGACCTGATCAAACTTACAAGCTTTTGCACAACAAAGGAAACCATAAAAAAAAAAACCGAAAAGACAACTACAGAATGGGAGAAAATATTTGCAAATGATGCAACCAACAAGGGCTTAATCTCCAAAATATATAAACAGCTCATACAACTCAACAACAACAAAAACCCAATCGAAAAATGGGCAGAAGACCTTAATAGACATTTCTCCAGAGAAGACATACAGATGGCCAGTAGGCACATGAAAAGATGCTCAACATCACTAATTATTAGAGAAATGCAAATCAGAACTACAATGAGTACCACCTCACACCAGTCAGAGTGGCCATCATTAAAAAGTCTACAAATAACAGGGCTTCCCTGGTGGTGCAGTGGTTGAGAGTCCGCCTGCCGATGCAGGGGACACGGGTTCGTGCCCTGGTCCGGGAAGATCCCACATGCCGCGGAGCGGCTGGGCCCGTGAGCCATGGCCACTGAGCCTGCGCATCCGGAGCCTGTGCTCCATAACAGGAGAGGCCACAACAGTGAGAGGCCCGCGTACCGGTAAAAAAAAAAAAAAAAAGTCTACAAATAACAAATGCTGGAGAGGGTGTGGGGAAAAGAGAACCTTTCTACACTGTTGGTGGGAATGTAAACTGGTGCAGCCACTGTGGAAAACAGTATGGAGGTTCCTCAGAAAACTAAAAATAGAACTACCACATGATCCAGCAATCCAGCTCCTGGGCATATACCCAGACAAAACTATAATTTGAAAAGATACATGCACCCCTATGTTCATAGCAGCACTATTCACAATAGCCAAGACATGGAAACAACCTAAATGTCCATCAACAAACGAATGGAGGGATTTCCCTGGTTGCGCAGTGGTTAGGAGTCTGCCTGCCAATGCAGGGGAAACGGGTTCAAGCCCTGGTCCTGGTCCAGGAAGATCCCATGTGCCGCGGAGCAACTAAGCCGTGCACCACAACTACTGAAGCCTGCCTGCCTAGAGCCCGTGCTCCACAACAAGAGAAGCCACTGCAAGGAGAAGCCCGCGCACTGCAATGAAGAGTAGCCCCCACTCGCCACAATTAGATAAAGCCCACGTGCAGCAATGAAGACCCAACTCAGCCAAAAATAAAAAAAATTAAACAAATGAATGGATAAAGAAGATGTGGTACATATATACTATGGAATACTACTCAGCCATGAAAAAGAACGAAATAATGCCATTTGCAGCAACATGGATGGACCTAGAGATTATCATACTAAGTGAAGTTAAGTCAGAAAGACAAAGACAAATACTGTACAGTATCACTTATATGTGGAATCTAAAATATGACACAAATGAACATATCTACAAAACACAAACAGACTCACAGACATAGAGAACAGACTTGTGGTTGCCAAGGGGTAGGCGGGGAGGGAGAGGGATGGAGTGGGAGTCTGCAGTTAGAAGATGCAAACTATTAGGTTTAGAATGGATAAAGAACAAGGTCCTACCGTATTGCACAGGGAACTATATCCAATCTCCTGGGATAAACCAGAATGGAAAAAAATATATGAAAAGAATGTATAGGGATTTCCTTGGTGGTCCACTGGTTAAGACTCCGCGCTTCCACTGCAGGGGGCACGGGTTCGATCCCTGGTTGGGGAACTAAGATCCCACATGCTGCAAGGCACAGCCAAAAACAAAGAATGTATATTTGTGTATAACTGAGTCACTCCGCTGAAGAGCAGAAATTAGCACAACATTGTAACTCAACTATGTTCAATAAAAATAAATAAGTAAAAACAAAGTGTGGAAATATAGGTTCTCAGGCCCCAACTCAGACCTGCTGAATCAGAATTTGCATTTTAAAAAGATCCCCCATTATCCAGATTTAGCAGTATGTTTCTCTTAACCAGATTTAGCAACCACGTTGTAGAATAAACATGCATTTCTTTTTCTTTGTCAGTTTTCAGTTCTCACCAAATTAATCCAAATGAGGTGTGATTTTAGGGAGACACTGGTGCGAACCGAGGTGACAAAAGAAACATGCTTAAACTTCCCCTCTGGGGATGGTGGTCACTCTTCCTGCCTGTCAAACGCCTCTGAAATAAATATTGGATGCTCCAGGGGTAAATCAAAAGTAAATCCTAGGTGACATGAGCCAGAGTTCCTTGAAATTAGGTGTTTATAATGGGTGAAGCAAAAGAAGAGGAAAGAAGGACACACACACACAATCTTTCCGCCACTGAGTGGAATATAAATCCGCCTGGTGAGCAAAGGCAAGCTTTCTGAAAACAAACAAGCTAGGATCTTTCCAGGCCTTAGATTCTTGATGCCTCTCTGGGTCTTGCCTGGGCTGCTAACTTTTATAACTAAGTCTGTTTGGCAAGACTTCAAAAGCCAGATGCCTGGGCCACTTGGTTCCTGCAACTGGCAGCTCGTATACAAAATGCCTTCTCTCCCAAAAATGAAGGTCTTATTTTGACAAAATAGCCCCCCAGGTTTAAAGAGGCCATAAATAAAAGCTGTTTGGACTTTGAAGCTCCACCTGGAGGAAGCAGCAGCTGTCTGTCTTTGAAAGATTTCTCTAGCACCAGCTTTCATGCAACGAATCTTTGCCTAGCTTGGTTCAGCCAAATACAGTCCAGAAGAAAGACTGGCTCTACCAGAGTTCCCCAAATTTCAGACGGTCATGGAACGCCTTTTGGAATTTTGCCATGGCCACAAATCACTTTATTATTAATTATTTAATTTTTTTTTCTTAAGTTGATTCACCTTTTAATTTAAGTTTCTTTAAAAAGGAAAGTTCATATGATCTGCTTTTCTTCCTAACCCAGTTGGTTTCCTTTGGAAGGCGGAGATCATATCCAGGAAGCATGCTGACCCTTTGCTACTCAGAGTGTGGTCCATGGAAACATAGATTCTTGGGTTCAAACTCAGATATGCTAAATCAGAATCTGAATTTTAGGGACTTCCCCGGTGGCGCAGTGGTTAAGACTCCGTGCTCCTAATGCAGGGGGCCTGGGTTCGATCCTCTGGCTAGGGAACTAGATCCCACATGCATGCCGCAACTAAAAGTTCGCATGCCACAACTAAGGAGCTGGTGAGCCGCAACTAAGACCTGGTGCCACCAAATAAATAAATAAATATTTTTTAAAAAAGGAATCTGAATTTTAAAAGGACTCCCACTCCCAACCCCCAGGTGTAGGCTTTAAGAAGCACTGGCCTAAGGAAATAAGTACAGAGGAACAGAGAACAAGTCTCATCCTCAGGTAGCAATCAGTGAAGGAACCAGAGAAAGCCTGAGGAGCTTCAGAACCCTGCTGCCTTGGTGCAAAGTGCGTTGGGACTGGGAGGTGCCCTTAAGGTCATTCAGTTACTCAGAGTCCAATGTAGTAGCGTTTTGGCTTCTTTTCCCACATTATTAATCTGTTTGGAGATAGTGATGTCCTCGCTGGTTCAAGAGGTAAGCGCAAGATTTAGGCTTGGCCAATGAGAGCTTGGGTACAGTGACTGATTCAAGGACAGTGTTGTGATCCAAGCCAATTCTTAAACTTTTGTTAGAACAACTGCCTAAGAGTTGCTAAGTAGGGAATAAGCTTGTAGCTTCTGGGGCCATCACTTTATTCTCATCACCTGAGAATAAAGCCAGCACTCAGGAAAACAGAGACAAAAGATGAAAAGTGAGCAAATTTTTTTACTTAATTTTCTTAGACATTTTTTCCATACCAGAAGACTTTTCTCTTTTTAAAGACTGCAGTATACCATTTCATAGACAGACCACCATATATTCGACTAGGTGTTTTTTTTTGGCTGTGCCACGTGCAGCTTGTGGGATTTTAGTTCCCGGACTAAATCCCTGGGATCGAACCCAGGCCCTTGGCAGTGAAAGCACAGAATCCTAACCACTGGACCGCCAAGGAATTCCCTGTAGCCGGCCTTTCAAAAGAACTAATCTATTATTTTTATTATTTTAAAAATAACACATATTGGGACTTCCCTGGTGGTCCAGTGGGTAAGACTCCACGCTCCCAATGCAGGGGGCCTGGGTTCGACCCCTGGTCAGGGAACTAGATCCCGCACGCATGCCGTAACTAAGAGTCCGCATGTCCCAACTAGGTAGTCTGCATGCTGCAACTAAAAAAAAAAAAAAAAAAAGAAGACTCCACGCTTTCACTGCAGGGGGTGTGGGTTCAATTCCTGGTTGGGGAGCTAAGATGCCACGTGGCATGGCCAAAATAAAATTAAATTAAATTAAAAAATAAAATACATACTCATGGGAAAATGTCAATGTTCAGAATAATAATAGTTGAAATTTGTTTGGCATTTACAGTGTGACAGGGCACTCTTCTAAATGTCTTAGAAATACCTTAACGCATTTAATTCTCAAGTAACTCCATGAAGCAGACATTATGATCATCATCCCCACGTGAACAGGGGGAGCACTAAACTGCAGAGGAAGGCAGTCACCTGCTCAAGGCACCAGCCAGTCAGCGGTCAAGCCTCACTTGAGCTCAGGCCACCTGGCTCCTGAGTTTGTGCTCTGACCTTAGCTACAACTCAGCTGTATCAACTGTTTGACCAAAGAATTAGGTGGAAACTAAAACCCTCCTTGCACCCTTCCCCTCACCCTTCCACCCAGCCCAGGCTCCATCCCCAGAGGTAACCACCGTGAGCTCAGTCTCTGCTGTCTTTCTAGAACATTCTTTGTGTTTAGGCAGCTGGGTTATAGATAATGAGGTTCAAAGGCAGCCCACACTTAGCAATGTGACCTTGGGCACATCTCTGAACTCTCTGCAGCTACCTCATCCCTAAACTGGGCATAGTAATAATACCCATCCCACAGAGGGGTTGCAAACACCAAAGGAGTTTTTAAGTATAAAGTTAACTCCAAAGATGTTAACTTCCAGTGTCTCCTAGCCCTTTAGGAGGCAAAAAGTGATTTCACACCTCCTTCTCTCCCCACTTTGGTCCAGAATGATAATGCAAGAAAGTGGGGCCCTGGGAGGCACCCAACATTAGCAAGAGAAAGAGGTTTGGGTCATACAAAAACATTCCCCTCTGAGGACTTCAGAAAGCTGTAACCTCCTGCTAAGACAGTTCCAATTGCAATCAAGAGTGTTGCCAGTTCAAACCACAACATCCCAAGAACCCCAAGATTGCAAGCTCCATCCAGGCCTGAGCTGGAGTCGGGGATGGGCAGAGAGAAGAGGGACCCACCTCCCTGATCCCATCCACAGCACGATGTGTGTGTGTGTGTGTGTGTGTGTCCTTGCTTGGTCTCCCAGCCTACTCTTCCAGGCTCTGCAGGAATAAATGACAATGTTACAAATATGTGCTGGTAAAATACATCGTTTTTATACCAAACTGAAACACAGGGCATAGCCTGTTGTTTTGTTAATATTTATTTATTTATTTATTTGGCTGTGTTGGGTCTTAGTGGCAGCAGGTGGGCTCCTTAGTTGTGGCATGCGAACTCTTAGTTGCAGCATGCATGTGGGGTCTAGTTCCCTGACCAAGGATAGAACCTGGCCCCCTGCATTGGGAGCACAGAGTCTTAACCACTGTGCCACCAGGGAAGTTTTGCAAATCTTTTTTTTTTCTTTTTTTCGGTACGTGAGCCTCTCACTGTTGTGGCGTCTCCCGTTGCGGAGCACAGGCTCTGGACGTGCAGGCTCAGCGGCCATGGCTCACAGGCCCAGCCGCTCCACGGCATGTGGGATCCTCCCAGACTGGGGCACGAACCCGCGTCCCCTGCATTGGCAGGCAGACTCTCAACCACTGCGCCACCAGGGAAGTCCCTTGCAAATTTTTTTACTTAATTTTCTTAGACATCTTTTCCATACCAGAAGACTTTTCTCTTTTTAAAGACTGCAGTATGCCATTTCATAGACAGACCACCATATATTCGACTAGGTGTTTCTCAAACCATCAGATGATGGATATAGGGGTTGGTTATGCTATTTTCCCTCTTTTGAATATGTTTGAAATTTTCCATAATAAGATAATAATACAATAAAGGAAAGCACCATGCTGTAATAAAATGTTTCTGTGTAAACCTGTAAAGCTGACTTCCCTATCAAAGGCACCTTCCTTTATACAGATAGAAAAATACAGTTAAAACTCTAAGCACTATATATAAAATTAGAAATTGGTGAATTAAAGCTACCCAACCATGAACTGGGTGAGATTGCTTTCACTCTTGTTCGGAGCTCATCTCGATGGCTTCCTGATTCTCTGAAGACTGTTGGATAAGGCAGAGAACAACAGCTCTCAAAAGACCATGTGGTATCTTAAGAAAGTGACTCATTGGAAACTTGAAGTCAGGCCCTGTAGATTACTTATAATAATAGTTAACTCTTGGGACTTCCCTGGTGGTGCAGTGGTTAAGAATCCGCCTGCCAATGCAGGAGACACGGGTTCAAGCCCTGGTCCAGGAAGATCCCACATGTTGTGGAGCAACTAAGCCCATGTGCCACAACTACTGAGCCTGTGCTCTGGAGCCTGTGAGCCACAACTACTGAGCCTGTACGCCACAACTACTGAAGCGCACGTGCCTAGAGCCCGTGCTCCGCAACAAGAGAAGCCACTGCAATGAGAAGCCCGCGCACCGCAACAAAGGGTAGCCCCCGCTCACCGCAACTAGAGAAAAAGCCCACGCGCAGCAAAGAAGACCCAATGCAGCCAAAAATAAAAATATAAAAAATAAATTTAAATAATAATAATAGTTAACTCTTATATAACAGTGATGGCATACCAACCCCTCTTGTAAATACTTTACACAAGTATTAACCCATTTGATTCTTTCATCAATCTCTAGACGTATATTCTAGTATTATGCCTATTTTACAGATGAAAAAACAAAAGCACAGAGAGTTTTGATGACTTGCCCAAGGTCTCATAGCTAGTAAGAGGTAGGGCCAGGATTTAAACTCCACAACCATACTCTTCATCCTTATTTTCCACTGCCTCTCTATTAATTTGGTAATGCATCTTTAGCAATTTACTGAATATCAGGTAACAGGGCATTGGGGATAGGTTGGGGAGAACCATGAAGATCATTCTGTGCCACTCAGTGGAAATCGGAGATGTCCCCATAGCAATAATAATCATCTCCATGATTTATTTCCCAGGGGAAAGCTATAAAATACTAACCACCATTTAGGGAACCTCTATTGAATACTATGTACCACAGCGCTAAGAGAAAAATACACTGTGATCATCTTATTTATGTCAACAAATATTCTATGTACCAGCTCTGTTCTAGTCACTGGGGAAACATCTGTGAAAAGACTGACATGATTTTAGGAACTTCCCTGGTGGTCCAGTAGTTAGGACTCTGCGCTTCCACTATAGGGACCCAGGTTCAATCCCTGGTCAGGGAACTAAGATCCTGCAAGCCGCACAACATGGCCATAAAAAGAAAACAAAACAACAACAACAAAAAACCTGACATGGTTTAAACCTACAGTGAATGGGACTTCCCTGGTGGCACAGTGGTTAAGAATCCACCTGCCAATGCAGGGGACACAGGTTCTAGCCCTGGTCCAGGAAGATCCCACATGCCATGGAGCAACTAAGCCCGTGTGCCACAACTACTGAAGCCCGCACGCCTAGAGCCCATGCTCTGCAACAAGAGAAGCCATGAAAATGAGAAGTCTATGCATTGCAATGAAGAGTAGCCCCCGCTCGCCGCAACTAGAGAAAGTCCACACGCAGCAACAAAGATCCAGTGCAGCCAAAAAAAAAACCCAAAAAACCCTACAGGGACGCTCACTGAAACTTGTTTCAATCAATATAATTAGTAGAATGGATACCGTAAACATTCTAGAGCCTAGACCTTGCAAGTCCTTGCAGCTTCTATTTGCACTCTTTTAGAACTCTGTCCTGAGTCTACCATGCCAGCAAAAGCCCTGAAGGAAAGACCACAGGGTGAGAGAAACCCAGGCATCTGGCTGTCCCAGCTGACTCGCCAGCTGAATGCAGCTGCGTGAGCAAACCCAGGTGTAAGGGACAGAAGGTCCACACACCAGCCCAAAGACTCATAAGAAAACAATGATTGTTTTAAGCAACTATGTTTTGGGGTAATTTGTTACACAGCAATAGGTAACTGTTACAGTGTAATATAATAATGAAACTGAATAAGTACTATGCAGCAAAGCTACTGGATGCTATCAACTCATATAATAGAAGAATCTGGCCTAATCAGGGGATGGAGGAGGGCCACACGGTAGAAAGAACATGAGTTCCTAAGCCAGACAAACCTCCGTTCACACCCAATTTCATCATTTATGTGCTGTGTGACCTTAGGCAAGTCAGATAGCCTCTCTGAGCCTCATCTACAAAATGGGGATCATCAAACTTACCCCGTTAAATGAGTGGCAAATGAGATAATATCGATATATACATACACCGTGACACAAGAAGTGTGCATTCAATAAGTGGTGGCCATTTCTTTTATAAAACAAATCACAACACACCATGCACTATCTACCTTGTGGGAGGTCAGGGAAACCTAATTTACCTCAGATCATAGAGATTCAATCAAGGAACGAAAGAGCTGGGGTTTTTTTGTTTGTTTGGTTGGTTTTTTTTGAGCTGGGGTTTTTTTGTTTTATTTGTTTTGTTTTGTTTTTGCTAATTCATACCTGGAGCCTCAAAAGTTAATAGATGCATTAGGGTTTAAAAGCCAGCTTTGTTTTTCCTGGTGCATTAGGAAAGAAAACAAAGAAGAAAAAAATTGCATTTCATCACTTGCATGGTTTAAGAAGAAAGAGACCAAATAAGTCAATTAACTTGAAAGTGAGCGTTCCAATCACTGGGCCAATGGGCCCTCCTGCCAGGCACAGTCAATTACAGGAGAGCAGAGTCAATATCAGGAAGGTTTCACCTGATCATTGTCAAAATGTTTAAATACACCATCACAGTGTGCAAACAGGACTTTATCTCTTTGCCACTCATGGAAACCTCTGGTTTGATTCTAGCAGTTTAAGCTTCCAAAGGAATGTTGAGTGAAGGCAGGGAGGGAGGAGCTGCTATCTACACGGTGTCCCCCAGGCAGGGCAAGTCCTCAGCTAGCACCTGGGTCCTGCTTCCAACCCTGCATGCAAAATCTCTAACACTCCCAGTATCACAAAAGACAGATTTGTTTTAGGACCAGAGATGGACCCAGGTTTAGCGGGACCTGAAGTTTATGCTATCTGGGGGAGCCTTCTTTAAAAACAAGCAAACGATGGGACTTCCCTGGCAGTCCAGTGGTTAAGACTCCATGCTTCCAATACAGGGGCTGCGGGTTCGATCCTTGGTCAGGGAAGTAAGATCCCACATGCAGCACGGCGTGGCCAAAAGATTAGAAAGAAAAAAAAAAAAAGAAAATGACCAAAGTAATGAGTACAAAATTAAGTATAAAGGTGCATACTGATTTGAAGTGAGAAAATTAAAAAAAAAAATTGTGAGGGGCTTAGTAGCCAGACTCCTTTGCCCCCTGGCTCTCACACCTTTGTATAGCTCTCCCCACACCCCCCCAAGACACACATTGCAGCGGGGTGGTCTGCAAGACCAAGAGAATTCCGCAGAAGTGATGATACATCATCACTTCTGAGATTAGATTATAAAAGACACAACGGATGCTTCTGTCTTGGTTGCTTTCTCTTTTTCTTAAATCACTTGCTTAGGGCGGGAAGCCAGCTGCCCTTTCAGGAGCAAGCTTATGAAGAGGCCGGTGAGGCGAGGGACCGTACTTCCTGCCAACAACCACGTGAAAAAGCTAAAACACCATCCCCCAGCCCTAACTGAGCCTTCAGGTGACTGCAGCCCCAGATGGGAGACTGTGACCACCCAGCCAAGCCCTCCTGGATTCCTGATGCACAGAAATCCTGGGAGAAATGTTTATTGTTTTGCACTCATAAATTTTCAGGCCATTTGTTCCACAGCAATAGATAACTAATACAGTGGCCTTCAAGAATCATGTTCTTTTCTTCTGAGGTCTCTGCAGGTAATTTTACAGTAAATGCTCACATACAAAGGCTTCCTGTTTGCAGCCTGGCTTCCACCTGCTCTAAAATCCTTCTACAACTCCAAGCGCTATTGTGTGTCCCTACTTCCTAAAAGAGTATGGGGGCACAGAGCAGAAACTCCAACTGTATTTATCGAATAAGTGAGTAAATAAGACTCTTGCAGGAGTAATATTTCATCCTTATTTTACATGCAGGAAATGGAAGCTCAGAGATGTTAAGTTACTAGCTGAAGATCACACAGCTAGAGACGGAAGGAGTCTTGATTCCTTAATGGACAGCCTGTAGGGTCCATTTCTTTGATGCTTTCCATAGTACTGAGTCCATATTAAGTGCTTAATAAACGCAGATGGACTGAAAGGGTTAATGATATGGCCCATCTTTCTCTCATTTGCGTAAATGTCTCTTTAACCAAGAAACTGGAACAATTCGGGGTGGTGGGGGCAGAGAAATTGATGTTGCCTTCTTTATCACAGACAGTAACGGAACAATGCAGGACTTGGTGAAGCAAAACCTAAACAACTAACAAAACCACTTCAAAAGTATCCAGAGGGCTTCCCTGGTGGCGCAGTGGTTGAGAGTCCGCCTGCCGATGCAGGGGACACGGGTTCGTACCCCGGTCCAGGAGGATCCCACATGCCGCGGAGCAGCTGGGCCCATGAGCCATGGCCGCTGAGCCTGCGCGTCCGGAGCCTGTGCTCCGCAACGGGAGAGGCCACAGCAGTGAGAGGCCCGTGTACCGCAAAAAAAATAAATTAATTAAAATAAAATAAAATAAAATTCAGGAGAAAAGGGGTTTGTGTTTCATTTAACACATTATATTCAAAAGCTGGTTCTGTTGGCCTTAAAAAATCTATGTAAAAACAATACTTTGAAGGCTGTGTGAAAACAATTCATTAATTTATGGTTCATGTTTCACTCTTTTGGACAATTACAAATCTCCAGATTGACACACACAGTTAGGGGGCCAGCTCCTCAAGAGTAACCATGGGCAACGCTTGGGGAGCACTTTCTTTCCTTGAAGTGGCCACTGTAGTCGGTCAAGTTCAAAAGTCAGCCATGTGTCCTGGGAGCCTGGGGCTGGGGGGATCGTGGTGAGTCATGGGACTACTTTGGCTTCTTCTGAACCCTGGAATTCTCTGAAATCACAGTGATTTAGGAAGCTTATGGATATTCTAATTAGGCCATATGTAATTTAATTTTGGAGTGGTGAAACTGTCTCCTACATTGAATAAACAGGAAGCCTTTCGAAATTAATGGACTTGTCCACTGAGTTATTATTTACAAAAGTTTCTTCAGCTCCAAGCACAGTCTCTGACCCATATTTGGTGCTCAATAAAGTTGTGGACTTGAATGGGAGTTCATTAGACACCAAAAGAGAATGCATTAGTCATCCACAAAGCTCCATCTCTTCTATCACCTCCCGGCCTCTGGACTCTCTGCTCTGCCTGATTATAGGATCAGAGTCTCCTCTTTGCCAAAGATAGTTGATGTCCATTGATTTAAGCTCCCAACATCCATTCTCCTCTTCTCGGGAAACAAGCACTTATTTTCTTTCTAGGGGTCTACCTCTCCCCACCCCCATCCCACGTGCTTTTGGAGGGTTGATTCCACTCCAGAGACGGGCACGTACCTAAGCCTCATCAACCAGCATGCTCAGAGTCCTGATCACACTCTGTGGGTCAGAGAGAGACACATGACCTAAGTTCATCTAGTCAGTCAAACCCTCTGTTTGGGTTGGTTTGGTTTTGTTTTTTGATAGACTTTATTTTTTTCAGAGCAGTTTTTGATTCACAGCAAAACTGAATGGAAAGTACAGGGAGTTTGCATATACCCTCCCTCCTAATACACACATACATTCCCCACCCTCAACATCCCCCACCAGATAGTATATTTGTTACTATCGGTGAACCCACATTGACACATCATTGTCACTCAAAGTCCATAGTTAACCTTAGGGTTCAGTCTTGGTGGTATAGATTTAGACAAATGCAGAACTGCATGCATCCATCATACAGAATTGCTTCACGGCCCTAAAGACGCTCTGTGCTCCACCTATTCATTCCTCCTTCCCCCAAATCCCTGGCAACCACTAAATTTTTACAGTGTCCATAGTTTTACCTTTTTCAGAATTTCATATAACTGTAATCATACAGTACATAGCCTATTCATTTCCACTTAGTAATATGCATTTAAGTCTTCCCGTGACTTGGTAACTCACTTCATTTTGGTGCTAAATAATATTCCGCTGTATGGATGTACCACAGGTTATTTATCCATTCACTTAACAAAGGACATCTTGCTTGCTTCCAAGTTTTGGCAACTATAAATGGTTATGTGCAGATTCTGTGTAGACGTAAGTTTTCAACTAATTTGGGTTAAATATCAAAAGTGCAATTGCTGGATTGTATGGTAAGAGCATGTTTAATTTTGTAAGAAATTGCCGGGACTTCCCTGGTGGCACAGTGGTTAAGAATCCACCTGCCAATGCCTGGGACATGGGTTCGAGCCCGCATCTGGGAAGATCCCACACGCTGCAGAGCAACTAAGCCCGAGCGCCACAACTACTGAAGCCCGCGCACCTACAGCCTGTGCTCTGCAACAAGAGAAGCCACCACAATGAGAAGTCCATGCACCGCAATGAAGAGTAGCCCCCGCTCGTCGCAACTAGAGAAAGCCCGCCCAGAGACGAACCCAACACAGCCAAAAATAAATAAACACATAAATTTATTTAAAAAAAGAAAGAAATCGCCAAACTCTCTTCCAAATGGCTGTACCATTTCTGCACTTCCACCAGCAGTGAATGAGAGTTCCTGCTGTTCCATGGCCTCATCAGCATTTGGCATTGTCGGTGTTTTGGATTTTAGCCATTCTAACAGGTGTGTAATGGAATTGACTTATGGTTTGAGTTTGCATTTCCCTGATGACATATGATGTGGAGCATCTTTTCCTATGTTTATTCGCCATTTGGATATCTTCTTTGATGAGGTATGTGTTCAGATCCTTTGCCCATTTTGTAATTGGGTTGTTAGCTTTCTTTTTTTTTTTAATTAATTAATTAATTTTTTTTTTTTGGCTGCATTGGGTCTTCGTTGCTGTGCATGGGCTTTCTCTAGTTGAGGTGAGTGAGGGCTACTCTTCGTGGCAGTGTGCAGGCTTCTCATTGTTGTGGCTTCTCTTGCTGTGGAGCACAGGCTCTAGGCGCATGGGCTTCAGTAGTTGCACGCGGGCTCAGTAGTTGTGGCTCACAGGCTCTAGAGCACAGGCTCAGTCGTTGTGGTCCACGGGCTTAGTTGCTCCGCGGCATGTGGGATCTTCCCGGACCAGGGCTCTGAACCTGTGTCCCCTGCATTGGCAGGCGGATTCTTAACCACTGTGCTACCAGGGAAGTCCTAGTTTTCTCACTGTTGAGTTTTAAGAGTTCTTTGTCTATTTTGGATAAGAGTTGTTTTATCAGATATGTCACTTTTCAAATGTTTTCTCCCATTTGTGCCTTGTCTTCTCATTCCCTTGACAATTCCTAAGCTTTTGTTGGATCATCCAGGAAAGCGTTATTCTCCCTCCTGAGGTTGCTGACAAGATGAGACAGAAGCTAGGAGCAGCTGGCAGCCATTCTACAACCATAGGGAAGAGGCGGCCTGAGATTAGAGTCAAGAAAAAAATGAAAACAGCTCGCAGACAAAAAAGGGCAAATGGCTCATAAACATATAAAAATAAGATCATCTCTTGTGAGAAATGTATTTAAAGCTATAAAGTGGCATTGTTTTTTCACCTATCAGATTGGTAAAATGAAAAAAATTTTAACAATAATTTTAATAATAAATTTAAAATAACTTAAAAATGTTAATGACTTTAATCATTTTAATTTAATGATAATTTTAATACATTTTACCAATTTTTAATTGGTAAAATGAAAAGATTTTTTAATTTGCTGAGGGTGTGGGGAAAATGGCACTGTCAACTGAACTCAGGTTTGGATACAAGTAACAGAAACATGACAAACTGGTGGCTTAAGTGAGGTAGGTGTTTATTTCTTCTATCATGTAAAAGAAGTCTGTAGGTCAGCGGTCCGGGGCTGGTATTGTGTGTCCATTTGCCTAAGGAACCTGGTTTCCTTCTGTTGGCCTGCTTCATCTAGCCTGCCATTCTTTTTTTTTTTTTTTTTTTTAAACATCTTTATTGGGGTATAATTGCTTTACAATGGTGTGTTAGTTTCTGCTTTATAACAAAGTGAATCAGTTATACATATACATATGTTCCCAGCCTGCCATTCTTAAAGTCACAGGACTCAGGATAGTGGCAGGAACTCCATCTATCACATCTGCATCCCTGGCAGCAGGAAGCAGGGAGAGAAAGAGACAGGTACACCCTTTCCTTTCTGGAAGCCCGCACTCACTTCCACTTACATCCAGTTGACCAGAACTTAGTCATGTGACTATACCAAACTGCAAGGGAAGTTGGGAAACTTAACCATTATTCTAGATGATAATATGCTATAGTAGAAGTTGGTGTTCTGTTAATATGAAGAAAGACCAAAAAATGGATGTTGAGAAGTAACTAGGCATTCTCATACATTATTGGCAACAGTAGAAGTTGGTATGACCTTTATCTTCTTCCCAGTTGCTTTTCAATAAATTGCTTCACTTTATTCCCCTCACACTATCACCCCTTTTTTTCAGATAAGGAAACTGAGGCAACAACAGATAACTCACCCAAGGACTGTATGAATCAGGATTCTTGACAGCAAGTGACAGAAACCCAAATCAAATTGGCTTATGAAAAGAGAATTCACAGGTTCACTGGATTGCAGAGATCACTGATAGATTGCAAAGATCAGCTTCAGGTATGGATGGATCCAGAGGCTCAAACAGTGAGATCAGGATTCTCTCCTCATCTCTTGGTCATTTCCTTTGTGTTGGCTTCATTTTTTTTGGGGGGGAACGCGGGCCTCTCACTGTTGTGGCCTCTCCCGTTGCGGAGCACAGGCTCCAGACGCGCAGGCTCAGCGGCCACGGCTCACGGGCCCAGCCGCTCCGCAGCATGTGGGATCTTCCCGGACCGGGGTACGAACCCGTATCCCCTGCATCAGCAGGCGGACTCTCAACCACTGCGCCACCAGGGAAGCCCTGGCTTCATTTTTGACAGGCTTTCCTTATATGGTGGCCCACCAAAGCCCACAGCACATACAACCCTATATCCCATCATATCATGGTAGAAAAAGAGCACCTCTTTTCCAGGATTTCTAGCAAACATCGCAGAACTGACTCTCACTGGACTGCCTTGGGTCCCATGTCCACCTCTGAGCCAATCACCGTGGCCAGAGATGAGCTATGCTAGGGTCCAGGCAGACCTGAGTCATTTGCTTATTCCTGGAGCCCGAGGGTGGGGGGGAAGGGGCAGGGGGCTGGGAGGGCAGGGTCAGCCCCATTATAAGCAGAGACCAAGTGGGGAGGGGAAATTCCCTGAGGAAACCTGGAGTGAAGTTTCTAGAAGAAGGAGGAAGAGTTGCTAGGTAGACTGAACTACAAACATCTACTACAGTCATGTGGTGAATTGGGGCAGGGCCACACCAGGAGGCCAGTTTCCCAATTCCTAGTTCCCTGTGCACCATAAGTACCCCAGCTCTGTCTGTTGCCTAGGAACTCACTTTTAAGAAATCATAAAATGTAAACACAGAATAAAGGAGGAGTAATCAGAGGAGAATCATACACGAAGGGGAGAGGTTGAGAAAGCCCCCGGAAAAACGTTCAACTTTTGTTCTCTGTTATATTCACCTTGTCAAAAAGTTTTCAAAACTGATGAATTACATTCCAAAGGACTGAAATAATTTGCAGATGCTATCGAGGAAACGCTGTCAGCAATCTTTGAGATATCGTGGAAAGTGGGAACGGCTAGAAGGTTGGACTTCGGCAAATGTACATAGATTCTAAAAGCTGAATCCCAAATCCTGCAGACTGATTGGTTGGACTCTGATTCTTCATCCTCCTCTCTTCCTGAATTCTCTTTCTTTTTTTCATTTTTTAGACAGTTTTATTGTGATATAATTTACATGCCATAAAAGTCACCCCTTTTACACATACAATTCAATAATTTTTAGTAACGTTTTATTTTTTTCTAATATTTATTTATTTTGGCTGTCCTGGGTCTTTGCTGCGGTACTTGGGATCTTCACTGAGGCATGCAGGATCTAGTTCCCTGACCAGGGATCAAATCCAAGCCCCCTGCATTGGGAGCACAGAATCTTAACCACTGGACCACCAGGGAAGTCCCACTTTTTAAATTTTAAATGTTTACTTTGTTTTCTGAACAGGTAATTTACCATGGTTCAGAATTCAAAAGGTACAAAGAAAAATACCCCCCTCAACCCCATCCCTGAGCTACTCAATTCCCTGTCCCAGAAATAAGCACTGGGGTCTACTTTCTTGTGGATCCTTATATAGATTGTCAATAAATATACAAAGAAATTGTTTTTACACAGGTATTTTTTTTCTTACAAATCCATGTTGTTCTGAACTTGGCTTTCTTCACTTACTCTTGGAAGTCATTGTATAGCAAGACATAGAAAGCTGTCTCATTAATTTTCAGCTCATAATTGCATTGTATAAGTCAGAGGCTAGCAAACTAAGGCCCATGGGCCAAATCTGGCCATCACCTGTTTTCTGTAAATAAAGTTTTATTGGAACACAGCTACGCCCATTTGTTTATATAGTGTACGACTGCTTTTGAGCTATAGCTGCACCAGAGACCTCTTGGTCTGCAAAGCCTAGAATGTTTACTTTCTAGCCCTTTACAGAAAGAGTCTGCTGACTCCTGGTGTAGTGTTTTATAGTTTGTTCATACATCACTTGACACTAACATTTAGTGTTTCCAGTCTGTTGTGATTACAAATAATACCGCAATGCATAACCTGTCTATGCGTAATTTTCCACACACATTTCTCACATGTATGCTAGAAGTGGAACTGCTGGGTCAAAAGGTATGTGCAGGGCTTCCCTGGTGGCGCAGTGGTTGAGAGTCCGCCTGCCGATGCAGGGGACACGGGTTCGTGCCCCGGTCCGGGAAGATCCCATATGCTGCAGAGCGGCTGGGCCCGTGAGCCATGGCCGCTGAGCCTGCGCGTCCGGAGCCTGTGCTCCGCAACGGGAGAGGCCACAACAGTGAGAGGCCCGCGTACCGCAAAAATAAATAAATAAATAAGGTATGTGCATTTGTAATTTTGATAGAAATTGCCAAATTATCTCCAAAGAGATTATATCCATTTACATATGCTCCCACCAGCAATAAATGAAAGCAATAAATTTCCCAATGCACTTGCTGACTTAGTGTGTTATCAGACTTTTTGATCTTTATCAAACTGACAGGTTAAAAATGGTGTGTCAGTGTAATTTTAATTTTCATTTCTCTCATTATGAGCGTGCGGCATTTCCTAGAGCTGCAATGACAAATTACCACAAAGTTGATGGCTTTAAACAACAGCAATGTATTGTTTCACAGTTCTGGAGACCAAAATCAAGGTGCTGGCAGGGCTGCACGCCCTTCAAAGGCTCTAAGGAAGAATCCTCCCTTGCCACTTCTAGCTTCTGGATGATGCTGGCAATCCTTGCTGTTCCTTGGCTTGTAGACGCATCCCTCCAATCTTTGCCTCTGTCTTCACATGGCCGTCTCCACTGTGTGTCTGTGCCTCTATGTCCAAATTTCTCTCTTTTTATAAACACACCAGTCATATCGTATTTAGGGCCCATCCTAATCCAGTATGACCTCCTTTTAACTTGATGACATCTACAAAGACCCTATTTCCAAATCAGGTCACATTCACAGGTTCTGGGTGGGCATGAATTTTTGAAGGACGCTATTCAACCCAGTAAAATTTGGAATCTGTTCACATTTTACATTGCAAGTGAACTGTGTGAATCAGACATCACTATTTAGATACCATAGGCTCATGAGATAGAAGTCTTTAGTCCCCCAAGTCTACTTTCTTTCCTAGCCCAACACACAACTCAAATAAAATTAAAACGGTGACTCCAGGGGAGTTCCCTGGTGGTCTAGTGGTTAGGAATCAGTGCTTTCACTGCTGTGGCCCAGGTTCAGTCCCTGGTCGGGGAACTGAGATCCCTGTAAGCCACGTGGCACGGCCAAAATAAAAATAAATTAAAAATAAAAATGGATGGTGGCTTCAGCAGATTCGATTCCAAGCACAAGTTTGGGCATCTAGAGAGGACTAAACCAGGGACTTCCCAGGTGGTCCGGTGGTTAAGAATCCGCCTTCCAATGCAGGGGACTCGGGTTCGATCCCTGGTTGGGGAACTAAGACCCCACGTGCCGCAGGGCAACTAAGCCCACGTGCTGCAATTAGAGAGCCTGAGCGCCGCAACTACTGAGCCCATGTGCTCTGGAGCCCGCATGCCACAACTAGAGAGAAGCCTGTGCGCCACAGTGAAGAGCCCACGTGCCTCAACAAAAGATCCCGCATGCCACAATGAAGATCCTGTGTAAAATAACTAAGACCTGATGCAGCCAAATAAATAAATAAAGACCTACCGAATGGTTGTCAGCTTGGCAAACAATCTCAGAGACAATAGTGAAGCACTCTTTAAAAAGAAAAGGACTAAACCAATATTTGAAGAATTGAATTGAACTGTGAGGAAAAGAAATTTCCTTCTAAAACAATAACAGCTAATATTATTATTATTATAATCATACTATTATTATATAATATTTATGAGTGTTTACTTAGAGCCAGGCACTTTTCTAAGCCCTTTACGTGGATTAATTCAGCTAACCCTTTAAAGATAAACCAAGGCACAAGGATTTACAACTAGGAAGGGGCAGAGGCAGGATTTGGACCCAGGTGATCTGACTCCAGACCACTCAGCTAAGCTTCTTGAATAAGCAAGCCTAAAAAGGAGGCAGAAGTTTTCAATTTTAGAACTAAGAGGTTTGGGGTTTTTTTTTTTCCTTCCTCTGTTAGATTTTAACTTATGAGACACAAATACACTATATCACTTGGCATGTGATTTCGAACAGTTTCTTCCTGTAAAGAACATCTAGGATAGTTATCATCCTGACCTTTTATTTCCTTTTTTCTTTCTTCTTCCTTTTTTTTTTCCCTATGCTCCACTTCCTCAACACTCTTCCTTTACCCTAAGTTGCTATTTCAGATCAGGAAGATTAAGAGGCCATAAATAATTTTTCTATGAATTATTCTACAGGAAGTTCCATCTGATCAGATTCTGCTTGCCAGTGGTAAAGCACAAACAAACAAATACAAAACCCGAGTCGCAGTCTCTGAGTACAAAGATGAGCGACAAAGTCAGTCCCAGTTCTAGCTATGCTCTTTCCACAGAGACAGAAGGATCCAATGTAGGAAGTGTTTGAACCACGGAGTACACGATCAGTTCCCCTGCTTTTTACGTACCATGCATGACTGGAAAAAAAAAAAGTGGGACATTTCAAGGATCAGAAGTTGAATAATGTACTCATGTATTACAAGAGATTTTCCAGTTCCAATGCTTAAAAATATATCACAAATCCATAATTATATTTTCCTTTTACGATATAATGGACAACCTGCTGTATGTATAAATAAATAAATAAAATTCAAAAAAAAAGATATAACGGACAGCGATCCATTTTCAGCATTTATACATGTTCCTTGATGGAACCTCGTTGACCAGCTTTAAAGAGACCCCTTTAACACAAAGACTATCCAATATTTTTACATTCAATTATTTTCTGAGCACCTACTATACACTGGGAGGGAGGGAGGAGAGGTGGGAGGGAGGGAGGAAGACAGATTTTTCCATCTCTTCCTAATAAATGTATTCAATTGAATAGATGTGCTCCAAGTTGGAATCACAGCTCCTGAAAACTACGAGCAGTCATGCAGGCTGGAGCAGCTGCACCAGTTACTAGCTGTGCGCCTTTGAGTAAATTACTTACCTTCTTTGTGCCTCAGGGTCCTCATCAGTAAGTGGGCAAAATAACAATACTTCTTTCATAGTCATATGATATACAATATGTTATACTATATAAATATTATATAATACATGTAAAATATATTCTAATAGAAGATAGTATATATTTAATAATATATAATACATAAATATATATAAAAAGCATGTAATGCTTGGCATATAGCAATGGCTCAATTAGTGCTTATTATTATTATATAATATTTTTATTATTATTATTATTATTGATATAGTAAAAGCTCTCATGCCAGACCATGGCACTCTAATCCTTTGTCCCATTGTCACTGAAAATGGACCATTACACGGAGGAATGACCTTGTCCCAACCATGATCTTTATAGGGGCCTTTTACATCACATCCGTATTTTTAACCAAAGAAAAAAGTTTTCTGAACAGAAGGCCTTTATGGACTTGTTTGAAGTACTTGTAGTTGAAATGTCTACATGTTTGGACTTGCTGCCTGTCAACTAGTCAAAAGACTTTGCAGGCAGGCACTATAAGGTATGTAGCTTAGGAACAAGAAAGAGAGCAACTGAATTCATGCCATTAGGTGTAACATTCTATGCATTTTTCTGCTCCTTCAATGAGAGAAGCACGCTTGGGGTGGGCATGGGGGTGGGAAAGTCAGAGCTCACTGAGATATAGTGTCAGCAGAGCCCAATAATAAAAAGGTCAGGAAGCTTAATGCTTCTGAGCACCATTTTGAAAGGAAGGACACAGGTTACTGTCCTAGCTCCACACCTCACATCTTAGCTCCTGCTGTGGGACCTTCTGTAAGTTGCTTAACCCCTCTGAGCCTCGATCTTGGTCTTGGATCAGTTGCCCCAGGGAACAGTCCGTGGGAGGATGATTTGCAAGTAGAATGTTTACTGGGGAGTGTTCTTGAAAACAACAGCTACAACAGTGAACAATGACACGATTGCAACGATCTCAGCCAACGCCATGAGGAGCTCTGAAGCTGGGATAACCCTCAGAGATGTTCCGAATTGAGGCTGGGGGCCAAGCCTTTGGATCCCTGCATCAACCAGGCACTGGATACAGCGGTGGTTCATAATGCAGGGAGGGGGACCAATTTTTCCCCCCAGGGACACTTGGCAAGGTCTGGAGACATTTTTAATTATTGTAATTGGAGGAGGGGTATATCTACTGGGCAGAGACCAGGGATGCCGCTACACACCCTCCAACACACAGGACAGTCCCCACCACAAAGAAGTATTGTCCCAAAGTGTCAGAGCAGCTGAGGTTTCTCAAAGATAAAGGCTGCCCTTGGAGAGTTCTCTTAATCTTGGGCAAGGTAGCGTCCTCCAACTAAGGGCAGCTTCTAAAGAGGGACACATCGGAAATGTGAGTCATCAGCAGCCAATCCCCCCCGCAGTTCGGAGAATAAGTGACCGGGTCCTGAACGGGGATGTGGACAGCACAGCACTACAACCTTTGTAAACAATCAGTTTTTAGCTTCGCAAGTAATATCGCATCTCCTTATAAAAAGTAAAATGTTCTAAATCAGGGTTTCGCAGCCTCAGCCCTAGTGGCATTTTAGGCTAGATAACGCTCCTCTGCTGTGGGGGACGTCCTGTGCATTGTAGAATATTTAACAGCATCCCTGGCCCCCACCCACTAGGTACCAATGGCACCCCTCCCCACCCCGGGACAAACAAAAATATCTGGAAACATTGCCTAATGTCCCCTGGAGGACAGAATCACCCCTGATTGAGAAACAGTCTTCTAGATAAATCCAAAAGAGCCTTTGACTAATTTGCAGTCTGAGGCCCCCCCCCAGAAGTAACTGCTAATATAGGTTTGCAGGGGTTCCTTCCAGAATTCTTCGTATTAATTTCCATAGACATATATATGCCACCATCGGAAATATATAGTATTTTTTCACATAACTGTAAAAATTTAACTATAGAAATTTAACCATAGAAAATAGATATTTTCTTTGGAAAATGCTTGAATTTTCATTCTCATCACCACACTGCCCTTGCACAGCCCATGTATCTTTAGGAAAGCAGAGTGTACACCCACCTCTAGGGTTGAGCACGTAGCATAGACCCAAATTAATTCACACAAGCCAATATCCTGGCTACAATTCTCAGATCAAGGGTAGGTACATAGCTCAATTTAAGCCAATGAGAATCTAGATTTTCTGGGGCATCTGGGAGAGGAACTCTCTTTCTCCCTCTCTGAACATGACTGAGGAATCATGTAACTACTGGAGCTGTGGCAGCCATCTTGTGATCATGGGGTTGAAAGTCAGCTTTTGCTTATAGCTGCTGCCACAGGAGGAGATCAGATAAATGGAAAGAAACCTTGTCCTTGATAACAGCATCAAGCCCACTCCAGAAATTGAACCAAACACACACATGTTTCTATGGACTTTCCAGGTTTGTGAGTAACTGTCTCAATGATCCCCATATTCAGTCTGAATTAGATTTTCTGTTACATTCGACCTAACATATTCTAAATGACCCCATAATCCACAACATGGATATGCTATAATTTATATACCCATTCCCCTATTAATGGACATTTAAGTTGTCTCCAATTTTTCAATTTAACAATGTACTTTATATATATATATATATATATGTATATACTCCTAATCACTGGGTCTTTATTCTTTTTTTGTTTTTTTAATAAATTTATTAATTTATTTATTTTTGGCTGTGTTGGATCTTCGTTTCTGTGCAAGGGCTTTCTCTAGTTGCGGCGAGCGGGGGCCACTCTTCATCACGGTGTGCAGGCCTTTCACTGTCGCAGCCTCTCTTGTTGCGGAGCACAGGCTCCAGACGCGCAGGCTCAGTAGTTGTGGCTCACGGGCCCAGTTGCTCCGCGGCATGTGGGGTCTTCCCAGACCAGGGCTCGAACCCGTGTCCCCTGAATTGGCAGGCAGATTCTCAATCACTGCGCCACCAGGGAAGCCCAAAAATGTACCTTATTTTATTTTATTTATTTTTTATTTATTTTTGGCTGTGTTGGGTCTTTGTTGCTGCGCGCGGGCTTTTTCTCTCGTTTTGGCGAGTGGGGGCTACTCTTCCTTGCGGTGCGTGGGCTTCTCATTGCAGTGGCTTCTCTTGTTGCAGAGCACGGGCTCTAGGCGCACGGGCTTCAGTAGTTGTGGCACATGGGCTCAGTAGTTGTGGCGCACAGGTTTAGTTGCTCCGCGGCATGTAGGATCTTCCTGGACCAGGGCTCGAACCCGTGTCCCCTGCACTGGCAGGCGGATTCTTAACCACTGTGCCACGAGGGAAGTCCCCAACAATGTACTTTTGAATTCAGACATTTTCCTTAAATTTCTTTGATTTTGGATGATAAACAGATCACTCATTTATTCCACAAATATATTATGAATACTTACTGTACACTATATACTGAGGCTACAGAGGTGAACAATACCCAACCCCTGCCCTCAGAGAGTTTTAATTCTTGTGAGGTAGATGACAAACTAATAAATAAAATACAATATACACGTTATAAAACGTAACACTATAAAATAATACAATGTAACAACACATAAGGATACAAAAGTACATATTACATGATAATGCAGCTATGAAGTCAGTGGGGCAGAGTGGTTGGACTTTGCCCATTGTGGCGTAAACGCTCTATTTTCTAGGGGGAATTCAGTAGAGAAATCTGAGTATATATGGCCCTCTTTACATGAAGAAAATCAAACCCTCAGTTGCTTAGAGCAGCCTCCGGGGTAATGTTTCAGGATGTGATTGAAGGTCGAAAGCTCCCAAGGAGGTGAACTCTCCGTGTCAAGCCATTAGCACTTGTTAGCACTTTTCCTTTTTATGAAAGCAGCCAGGGAATGGCTTAGGAATTCCCTCTTTCATTCTTTAAAATTTTTATTTATTTATTTTTTGGCTGCGTCAGATCTTAGTTGCAGCACACAGGATCTTTTGTTGAGGCACGTGCGCTCTTCAGTGCAGTGTGTGGGCTTCTCTCTAGTCGTGGCATGCGGGCTCCAGGGTGCGGGGGCTCTGCAGTTGTGGTGCTCAGGCTTAGCTGCCCCGCGGCATGCGGGGTCTTAGTTCCCCGGCCAGGGATCAAACCAGCCAGTGTCCCCTGCATTTCAAGATGGATTCTTAACCAATGGACCACCAGGGAAGTCCCCCCTCTTTCATGAAGTCTGATCATCATCATTAATTAACACAGACACTCTGGATATGTAATCGGAGCGGTTTTTGAACCACAGATTGAGACAAGTTTAAGGGAAGGCTTTCAGATCAGATGCCCCAGTGGCTAAGAATGCATAGCTCTGGTTCTGGTTAAGACAAACTGAGAATGTTAACTCCATGTGGGTACAGGTTGGAAGTGGAAAATGTTAAGCCAGGGCTCTCCACGCTGTTACGTTGAAAGGGGTTGACGTATGTCTAGGGCTGTTGCTTATTGCTTATAACATATTATATTTTTCTCCAGGCTATTTAGCTCTTGACATTAAAACAAGAGTTCAGTTTGCTCTTTTGTCTGGAAAGCAATTATGCAATCACACCAATGACCTTTGATAGATTTTAGAAACTGTTCCTCCCTTCTCCCCATCAAAACCACCAGTGGCATTATTCAGGCCTTAATTGTTGCTGGGATTTGGGGGGTCCTAAGAAGCAAAATCCACTTCTCTCCCCCAAATTCAGAATGTTGTGGTGCTATATTGTAATTTACAGGAAAAATATCTATTTGGTCATTCGATGACCAATATACATCCACAGTTCCTGGCTCACAGCCCCCAAAGCCCTTGGAAATTTCTGAAAGCTAAGAACAATGGGATAATATTTGGGCTCTGGTCCTCAGTTCCCCACTCAAGGGCAGGGGGCTGGTTGCCAGGAGCACCAACCACGTGATCAGAAGGCTGGAACTTTCAGTCTCCTCCTCTGATTTCTGGGGAGGGAGAAGGGACTTGAGGTTGAACCAGGTGCCATCGGCCGATGACTTCGTCCATCATGACTATGTGATGAAGCCTCCATAAAAACCCCAAAGGACAACTCTGTGGTCCTTTCTCAGAGAGCTTCCATGTAGAGCACCAGAATGCTTCCACATGCCATCGTACGGGGCCCGACACTCCACGAGGACAGAAGCTCCTTTGTTTGGGACATTGCCCCATGTATCTCTTCATCTGGCTGTTGACTTATACCCTTTAATAACCTTTTATTTATTTATTTTTAAATTTTATTTATTTTTGGCTGCGTTGGGTCTTTGTTGCTGCGCGCAGGCTTTCTCTAGTTGTGGCGAGAGGGGGCTACTCTCTAGTTGGCGAGAGGCGGTACACAGGCTTCTCATTGCGGTGGCTTCTCTTGTTGCGGAGCATGGGCTCTAGGCATGCGGGCTTCAGCAGTTGTGGCTCACAGGCTCAGTAGTTGTGGTTCGCGGGCTCTAGAGTGCAGGCTCAGTAGTTGTGGCGCACGGGCTTTGTTGCTCCCCGGCATGTGGGATCTTCCTGGACCAGGGCTCGAACCCGTGTACCCTGCATTGGCAGGCAGATTCTTAACCACTGCGCCACCAGGGAAGCCCTTTAATATCCTTTTATAATAAATAGGTAATTCATGAGTAAACGGGTTTTCCTGGCTACTTCATGACTCAGGGGTCCATGAGTGACTGCAATTTCCAGAGCCCCCCTAGAAACCAGAGATGGACTTGGAACCTGAGCCACCGAGTTTTGGGGGTGACTACTGCACACACCTGGGATTCTCCACCTGAGAATGTTCTCTGGCATGTGTGGACCTGGCTCTGGGCAGGCGGGAGTGCTGGGGAGGTGTCCTAGGAACAGCCCCCAGTGACACGGATGGCGCTCACCCCTCAGGTGGAATAAATCGGTGATACAATCGGTTCTACATGCCTTGGAATCTTCCAGAAGCCCCCAGAGGGTTTTGCATCCCACTTGCTCACAGAAGTAACCTGTTCATTAACACACCTGTGGTGGCTTTCTTCCCTCCCCTGCGTTACGTCCTCATTCCTCCATGGAGCCTCGTGGAACCACCTTCCAAATCAACCATTGCACTGGCATCTTTGTTTCTGGCAAAGAGGAGGAACCCAACCCAAGACACCATCTTTCCATAGGTCCCACCTGCGATCTCACTGGGTGGCTGACAACAGCAGCTAGAACGAGGCTGTAGAGTAGGAAGTAGGCTGGACCTTCCCAGCTAAGAAACCAGGTGCTTCTGGATCACAGGGCCCCTCAGAGGTTGTGAGGCTCTCGATGGATGGAAAAGAAAACAGAAGAAATACCAGCACAGGGTTCCCATGCTGCTCTGACTGTCAATGCTCAGCCCCGTGCGGTGAGGTCTGGAGGCTGCAGCGGGAGGCTGGGCGGGGCCCCGTGGTAAGTCCTGAGATAGTTCATATTTCTAGTCCCTGTGCAGAGGGTTTGGTCTGAGTGGTGAGAGCTTCCACGGTGGAGAGGGAGGAGTGACAGGGAAGAGGTGCTGGGCGGGGCTGCCTGGACATCACTCCTTCCCCCTCAGCATCCAGGGCCCTCCAGTTAAGCTTTTTCACCTGATTTCAGCTGATAATGGAGTTGGGGCATCCTTCTCTTCCTGCCTCTGGTCTCCCAGCACCCATGTGCTTCTGTGGTTGACAGGAAGGAAGCAAAGCCTGGGCTGTGACACACGGCAGCCACTCACAAGGTTGGTTCCACGCACCAGCAAAGTCATCTGTCTTGAGTGGCGTCCTTGGTCAGGAACAACCCGCTCCTGACATCTCATAATAGGAGGGGCCATTTTAACCCACCCTGAACTCACATTCGAGAACCCGGCTTACCGCTGTGTCCAGCTGCCCCTGGAGCAGCCCCTCGCTGGAGTGATAACAGACAGCAGGGTTTGGCGCCGTGGCTCTTGTTTCAGAGCTGCCAAAATTGCTGCTGTTCTCTCCCCCAGCACTGTCTCCCTTTCCAGCCCCTACTACGTGGGGACAATTCACACACTAAGAAAGAGCTGCTAGCATTTCCCAGTGCATCTGAAGAAAGGAGGGAGGGAGGCATTCTCTGTCCTGCCTGGATGTCCTTAGGGCTAAGGAGGAAGGGTGCAGGGAATTGGATGGAAAGTCACTGAGATCCCAGGAGAAAAGTGCATCTTAAATCAGAAATGTTTTGTTTTCTGCCTTTTCATGCGAAGCGTGCTTTACACAAAAATGTGGTGATTTTTCCTGCTGTTAAAAGGATCAAGGGGAATTCCCTGGCAGTCCAGTGGTTAAGACTCGGCGCTTCCACTGCCATGGGCCCGGGTTCAATCCCTGGTTGGGGAACTAAGATCCCACAAGCTGCACGGCACAGCCAAAAACAAATTTTTCTTAATAAATACGAAGAACCGAGTTCACAGTCAGATGAGGCCAAACTGCCTCTCTAACCTCCACAAGTACAGTCAACAATAACGGTGGGGACTTCTTGGTTGTTTCCTAATCCTGTAGCTTTCCTTTCCCGGGGACACGAGATGATGGTGGTTTGGGCGATGCGGAGACAAAGCACTGTGCATTGCAGCGTTACTCTACCAGGACCAAGAAGGATCTGATGTTTCCACAGAAAAGTGGTGCTTATTGTAGCAGAAATCATCCCGTGGGGATTTTCTAATATTTTGGGAAGTTATTTTATGCTTTTCCAGGCCTAAAATCGCACCCATTTCCCTGTTTGATCTCTACCACACACAGGGCAGGAATCTCTGAACTTGTGTGACACTCTTTTACGTCAGCTCTAGGCAATACCACTGTCCTAGTGGCCAGGGCATTTTGGTATTAAAGCAAAATCGGTGAGCACCTTATATGATTAAGAATCCCCCCCGCCATGGTGATCATTTTGTAATATACAGAAATATCAAATCACTCTGTTGTACACTTGGAACTAACAGTGTTGTAGGTCAATTATACTTCAATTTTGTTTTTTTAAAGAATGCCCACCGGGCTTCCCTGGTGGCGCAGCGGTTGAGAGTCCACCTGCCGATGTAGGGGACACGGGTTCGTGCCCCGGTCCAGGAAGATCCCACGTGCCACGGAGAGGCTAGGCCCGTGAGCCATAGCCGCTGAGCCTGCGCGTCCGGAGCCTGTGCTCCACAACGGGAGAGGCCACAACAGTGAGAGGCCCGCGTACCGCAAAAAAAAAAAGAATGCCCACCCTCGTAGTGCCCTGGTTTTACTTCAAAGTGTCCATAGTTTGGAGGAAAAGTCAATCAGCTACCCGGACCTCAATTCCGCCCCTGACCAACAAGTGTCTCCCTTCTGGCCAAAGCTTGTTCTGATTTCTTGGTACTAACTGGCTTTGCTCTCTGACTCCTGACCTGTGGAACCCTTTAGAATACTCTTTGGAAGGAGTGCACTGGTAAACAGGCTTTCTAGGGTAAGGCACAGGGGGAACACCCTGATTTATAGCATTTACCAATTCCCGTGGTGTAAATACTTTTGCCATTACTGAGGGCAGAGGAGAGCAAGCTCTCTTCTTATAAGGACACTAATTCCGTCATGAGGACCCCACCCTCATGACCTCATCTAAACCTATTACCTCTCAAAGGCCTCATCTCCAATGCCATCACATTGGGGGTTGGGGCTTCAACGTATGAATTTGGGGGAGGAGGGGAAGACACAATTCAGTCCATATTACAACCCCTCTCTAAGATGTTCAGAAGTGTGGCTTATGGGTTGGGGCACCAGGGACAAGGGGGCCCCTTGCCTTCTGCTGGTCTTTAGCCGAGGATTGATGGGTATCCTCCAAAGAGTACTGGTTGGGTCCCATCCCAGGACTTTCTCCTGGCATCTGCTGCCCAAGTCTAGGCTGTGAGCTCAGTCCAGTGCTGGAGACCTCCCTAAGTTTCTACTACAGCCTCCCTCCAGGTCCTGCTGAGGCTGCCCATCTCCATGGCCTGACTACAGGCTCACCTCCAGCTGAGCCATAATCTACCCCATAACAGGCAGCATGCAGGAATGTCTTGGGAGTGCCTGGTGTCTGCCTGTCCATGTCTCTGTGCTGTCTTTCATCAGCAGAGGCAGCTTTACAGAGCTCCCTCCACTCAGAGTCCAAATCAGACGTGGGCGAAGGCCCTCCTCCCCTGTGTTCCCTGCATCTCACGCCATCTCCCCTCCAGGCTTTCAGCTCTCTGTCTATTCTCCCATCACAGCCCACTAAGCCAGAAAACTGGGCCTTCAGGCTTCCTCTTCCCCTCTCTTAATTGTCTTCAAGCTTTTTGGTCACTCTTTTCTCAAGGCATTTGCAAAAATTATGCAGATACTTGGCACATTAAAAAAAAAAAAATCAGACTTCCCTGGTGGCGCAGTGGTTAAGAATCCATCTGCCAATGCAGAGGACACGGGTTTGATCCTTGGTCCGGGAAGATCCACATGCCACAGAGCAACTAAGCCCGTGTGCCACAACTACTGAGCCTGCGCTCTAGAGCCCACATGCCACAACTACTGAGCCTGCGCTCTAGAGCCTGTGAGCCACAACTACTGAGCCTGTGTGCCACAACTACTGAAGCCCCCACGCTCCACAACTAAGAGTAGCCCCCATTCACTGCAACTAGAGAAAGCCTGCATGCAGCAATGAAGAGCCAATGCAGCCAAAAATAAATAAAAATTAAAAAAGAAAAATCAGTACACCTGAAACTAATATTATAAATCAACTATACTTCAATTACAAAACCAAATTGCTAAAATAGCTGAAAAGGATGTAATGTTTGCATACCATAAGTATTGCCATCTTTTTTTAAAAAATAAGTTTATTTATTTATTTATTTATTTTTGGCTGTGTTGGATCTTCATTGCTGCACACAGGCTTTCTCTAGTTGGGGCGAGCGGAGGCTACTCTTTGTTGTGGTGCACGGGCTTCTCATTGCGGTGGCTTCTCTTGTTGCGGAGCACAGGCTCTAGGGTGCGCAGGCTTCTGTAATTGTGGCACATGGGCTCAGTAGTTGTGGCTCACAGCTCTAGAGTGCAGGCTCAGTAGTTGTGGCGCACAGGCTTAGTTGCTCCGCAGCATGTGGGATCTTCCCGGACCAGGGCTCAAACCTGTGTCCCCTGCATTGGCAGGCAGATTCTTAACCACTGCACCACCAGGGAAGTCCAAGTATTGCCATCTTGAGACAGTTTCATCACCCTGTAATTATCCCTAAAGCATAGCAATACCATAATAATTTGATTTCCACCATCATCCATTAAAAAGAAGCCACGAACAACAGAATGGAAATTTTACTTCACCCACTGTGGTTCTTTAATTTGCATTCCACTCCCTCCACAAAATTTTATCCTAACGTATTGATATTATGTTTTTGCTTTTTTTTTGCTTTTTTTTTTTTGGGCTGCACAGAGTTGGAGGGTGGCATGCGGACTTCCCCAACCAGGGATCGAACCCATGCCCTCTGAATTGGATAGGAAGCGCAAAGTCCCAACCACTGGACCACCAGGGAAGTCCTGTTTTTGCTTTAGAGTCTCTCTCTCTTTTTTTTTTTTTTTTTTTTGGCCACCCTGTGGCATGTGGGATCTTAGTTCCCCAACCAGGGATCAAACTCATGCCCCCTGCAGTGGAAGCATGGAATCTTAACCACTGGACAGCTGGGGAAACCCTTAGAGTCTTTTACTGATCACTCTTCTGTCCTTGGAAATAATGTGTTTAAGGACTGAAATTAATTTTTAAAAATTTCCTGTGATCATAAAGCGTTCACATTTAATGTTTTTAAATTTTTGTTCTAAAGCAACTATACTCCAATAAAAATTAATTTAAAATAAAATAAAATTTAAAGAAATAAAAATAAAATAGATAAACAAGGTCCTACTGCTTAGAAAAAAATAATAAATTTTTGTTGTGGATTGATTAAAGGATAATAACTGTCACCAATATTTCAAGGTGTCCTCTGGCATGGTGCCCTGGAAGTTTTTACATCTTGGGACAATGAACCATAATAAAAGTCAGAAATGAGAAGAAGTGTGACTTTCCTTTGTAAAGGGAAAGAAAGGTTTTTGTGCAGGGGCAGTAGGAAAAGAACTGGAGAGAAAGGTACAAAGGGAAGCTGAGGAGCTGTAAACAGATTCCCTTAAACTCTCTTCACGACTCTTTTCCACAAGGGCTCCCAGCCTCAGGAATGATCCTGCTATCAGAGGACGAAGGCTTCCTACACCTTGCAAGGGACCCTGTGACCTCATTCTCCAGGCCAGGCTCTGGATCTTGGGCCCATGGAGTGTCTAGTCCTAGGACCCAGGTATTTCTACACATTGGTTTAATACCCTCCAAACACACACACACATACAGAGTTACACTTGCACACGCGTAACATATTTCAAAAGAACACACAGAAAAAGCAGGGAATGACTCTGGTCATAGGGACTAGGATTTTTATTTTTTAATTATATAACTTTTTGTTGCAGTTTGAATAGTTTTCATATATATGCACACTTTTTTCAGGGATAAATGAAAAGCAAGCTTATAGACATATCAAGCAAAGAAAATGTGAGCTTCCTTTTCTGTTTTGCTTTCACACTAACGTAATACACTCAGAGCGTGACATTTAATTTGATGTGTCAACTTGCCCAGGCCATGGGGTACCCAGATATTTGGTCAAACAGTATTCCAGGTGTTTCTGTGAGGGTGTTTTGAGATGACATTTAAATTGGTAGACTGAGCAAAGCAGATTGCCTGCCCTTCAAAGTGTGGGTGGGCCTCATCCAATCAGTTGAAGGTCTGAACAGAACAAAAAGCTGACTCTCTCTCGAGTAGGAGAGAATTCTGCCTGACAGCCTTCAAACTGTGACATCAGCTCTGCCTGGTTCTGCAACAACCTGCTGGCCTTTGGACTTGAACCGGGACATCAACTCTGCAGATTTTGGACTTGCCAGCCTCCATGATCATTCCTTATTTAGAAATATAGGGACTTCCCTGGTGGTCCAGTGGGTAAGACTCTGTGCTCCCAATGCAGGGGGCCTGGGTTCAGTTCCTGGTCGGGGAACTAGTTCCCACATGCATGCCACAACTAAAGATCCTGCATGCCGCAACAAAGATCTCGCGTACCACAACGAAGACCCAGCATAGCCAAAATAAATAAATATATTTTATATATATATATATATCCTTTTTTAAATTTTTTTTTTTTTTGGCTGTGCCACACGGCTTGCAGGATCTTAGTTCCCTGACCCGATTGAACCCAATCCCTCAGCAGTGAAAGCACAGAGTCCCAACCACTGTACCACCAGAGAATTCCCTATATATATCTTCTATTGTTCTGTTCCTTTGGAAAATCCTGACAAAAACAGATATTTTTTCTTTACATTAAAAAATATATATTCTTGGGGCTTCCCTGGTGGTGCAGTGGTTGAGAGTCCGCCTGCCGATGCAGGGGACACGGGTTCGTGCCCCAGTCCTGGAAGATCCCACATGCTGCGGAGCGGCTGGGCCCGTGAGCCATGGCCGCTGAGCCTGCGCGTCCGGAGCCTGTGCTCCGCAACGGGAGAGGCCACAACAGTGAGAGGCCCGCATACCGCAAAAACAACAACAGCAACAACAACAAATATATATATATATTCTTTTGTTTATTTCCTCTCTCTCCCCAACTTTATTTGAGATGTAATTTACATACAATAAAATTTTAAGTGTACAGTTATATGAGTTTGTGCACCTGTATCCAAGTGTATAACTACCACCACTATCCATAAAATATTTTTTTCACTTACACATATTTTTTAAAAATCAAGCAGAGCTATGTATCAATTTTGACTCACTTTGGCTATGAGTGACAAATGATACAAAATAACAATGGCCTAAATAACAGAGGGAGGAGTGAACTGATACTGGGGACAGTCACAGGCAAAGTTTTCTCGTCTTGGGAGCTTGGATCTTTAATTGGCTTGAAGTATAATCGACTTCGTCAGACTCCAGAGGAGACGTCCTATGATGGTCCTGAAGCACACTTACTGTGTTATAGTGAGCGCAGCTAGTTTAAGGACCTTGGACTTTGGAATGTCCAACCTCACGTCTTATGAGAGATTTTCAAATGTACCCACATTTTGCATTAGTTTATTATGTTGCAGAAAATTTTGACTTTATTTTGTAGTTTAAATGACTAGATTATTATTCATTGAATTTGCTGTGGGCTGCAGCTTCTTGGCAGTCACCACACAACGCTTTGCATTCTTGCGAAGTGAGGTAATCTGACCAACAAATTGCTTTCCATATATAGGGGCATTTTTATGAAGACTGAGTTTCACAATTAATAATGCTGCTATAAAATTCTGGTTTATAGTCATATTAATTCCTATTTTATGTTTTTCTTTTTTTTGTAGTTTAAAGTTAATACATTTGAAAAAAAAAAAAAGTTAATACATTTGCCTCTTTCTTTTTTTTTGGCCACACCATTCAGCTTGTGGAATTTTAGTTCCCCAACCAGGGATCGAACCTGGGACCTGGGCAGTGAGAGTACGGAGTCCTAACCACTGGACCGCCAGTGAATTCCCCCGCCATTTTTATTTTAAGATCTCAAACAGGGTCAGAAAAGACTGTAGTACATGTATTAGGAATGCACTTGGTTGCAAGTAACAGGTAGCCCAACGTACAGTGGCTTAAACAAAAGAGGGTTTATTCTTCTCCCAAGAAATAAGGAGAAGGCAGTCCAAGCCTGGTGTAGTGACTCAGTGAGGCTATCAACGTCTCATCTCAGGTTCCTGCTTTCCTGCTGCACCATCTTTAACATGTTGGCTTTCATATTCTGGCTTGCAAGGTGGCCATGCACCTCTGGTCATCACATCCACATTCCAGACAAGAACAATGGGGAAGGAAAGAAGGCCACAATAGTTGCATTCGTCTCTATTTATGTTGAGGGCTCTCCAGAACCCCTCAGCAGGCTTCCTTGTACAGAGACACCCCTAGCTTTAAGGAGAGAAGGGGCTGGAAAATATCATTCTCAGCCTTCTGGCCTCTAGGCAAGGGAGAAGAGTTTTGAGCATGGACGTTGGGAGAGCAGCCCACCTATAGTGGCTGCCACAGAAGCTATGGGAGTGATGGCACAAAACAACCTGAATGGCTAAGTTCAGCGCCAGAAAAGGATGGCAGGTTTTGTAACTAATGAGCAACTTGCTCTCATTCAAATTCTCAGCCTCTAAGAGAATGGTTTCTGAAACTAAAATACCCAATAACTTTCTATTTTATGATTCAACATTAATATTCAAACTCGGTGGTTCTCAAACTTACGTGTAGATCGGCAGGCATCACCTGGAGGCCTTGTTAAAACACAGACTGCCAGGCCCACCCAGTAGACTGAGGGTGAGAATGTGCATTTCTGACAAGTTTCCAGGTGCTACTGCTGATCTTAGAACCACATTTTGAAAGCCACAATTTTGGGGAGGGAGGGAGACGCAAAAGGGAAGAGATATGGGGATATATGTATATGTATAGCTGATTCACTTTGTTATAAAGCAGAAACTAACACGCCATTGTAAAGCAATTATACTCCAATAAAGATGTTAAAAAAAAAAGCCACAATTTTTGCCAATCCCTTATTTCAATAGACATTTGTGCCATTTTCAATCTTTTGCCTCTTGTACCAAGCTACAAAGAATAACCCTGTTGTCATGGTGGAAAGTGGGGGAAGGGCGTTGCTGGCACAGGAAACAATATGTATAAAGGGCCCGCCATGGACAACTGTCGTTTTTGCCTGCCAGCAGCCATGTTCATTCTTTGGGTAACATCACCTTGGTTTCCATTTGGGGAACTCCCTGACTGCAGTGCTTGAGTTTCAGGTGGGGCAGATTTCTCCTCCAGTTCTGGTGGGGAGGGTGGGCGGTACGAGACCCTGGGTTGGCTAATCAGTGTATCCTGATGCCTAGTTATCAACGAATCATCACAGCGATTAGTTCAGGGATATCACTTGACCCTGCCTGATTCAGTAAGTGTTACCCACAGGCTCTTTTCTAGAGCCACTGGGAGCAAGTGAAAGTACCACTCTTTCCACTAGGGTGGCTACTTAGGATGCAAGCTGAGTCTTCACATCCCTTTGGGAGAGACTGAGAATGAAGATAACACAGTAGAGACCAGAGGCAACCAATGGGGATGAGGCGTCCACTCTTCATTCCAACCTTCTCTGGGGCTTTTCCATCGCATGAGTCAATACACTCCTTTGGGCTTAAGCCAGTTTGAATTGGGTTTCTGTCCCTTGCAACTGAAAGAATTCTGACCAACCCAGGACAAACCCGGAAAGGGCTTGGTGCAAATTTGAGGAAGTGAAAGACAGCACAGAGACCAAGGGGGAGAGCAGCGCCAGCAGAGTGGCTGAGGGCTGGGTCACAGAGGCCTTGCAGGCTACAGTATACGTTTTGCATTTTTAACTCACTGAATTAGGAAGCCACCAGATGATCCGAAGCACGAGAGTCATACGAACGTGACTTCTTCAGGGACTGAGGGCATTGAAACATGCAGTTATTATTTTCTCAGAGCCAACAAATATTCTAGGTTTCAACATGATGAATTGAAATTCTACTTTTTTTTTAGGCTGCGCCAGGTCTTAGCTGCGGCACTCGGGATCGTCATTGTGGCATGCGGGATCTTTCAGTTGCAGCATGCAAACTCTTAATTGCAGCACGCATGTGGGATCTAGTTCCCCGACCAGGGAACAAACCCGGGCCCCCTGCATTGGGAGCTCTGAGGCTTACCCACTGGACCACGAGGGAAGTCCCTTGAAATTCTTTTTTTTTTTTTTTTTTTTTTTAATTTTTGGCTATGTTGGGTCTTCGTTGCTGGGTGTGGGCTTTCTCTAGTTGCGGCGAGCAGGGGCTACTCTCCGTTGCGGTGCGCATGCTTCTCATTGCGGTGGCCTTTCTTGTTGTGGAGCACGGGCTATAGGCACGCGGGCTTCAGTAGTTGTGGCATGTGGGCTCAGTAGTTGTGACTCGCGGGCTCTAGAGCGCAGGCTCAGTAGTTGTGGCGCACTGGCTTAGTTGCTCCGCGGCATGTGGGATCTTCCTGGACCAGGGCTCAAACCCGTGTCCCCTGCATTGGCAGGCGGATTCTTAACCACTGCACCACCAAGGAAGCCCTGAAATTCTACTTTTAAGGGCTCTGACTGCTAGGATTTTTGTGTCCAAACACCTGCAGTGATCTCTTTGGATATGAGCCATTGGAAAAAGGCAGGATCATACAAAAATGTTTCAGGGATAATAGCTACAGGAACAAACTGATCTCATTCTTGTCTTAAAAAAAAAAAAAGGAAGGAAGGAACTGTGTCTGTGTATGTGTGTCTGCATTGATTGTATTGACTGGAAGTACCACACCAAACTGATAACTCCTGCAATGGAGGAGTGGGTTTTCTTCTTTATACATTTCTGTATTTAATTTTATCTTTACAACAAGCATGTATAACTTTAATAAAGCAGGGATATTCTAACTGCTGGGAAATAATTATGTCAATATCTATTAAAATTTTTTAAACACATATCCTTTTCCTTTTAGCCAGTATCTCCATAGTGGGGACTCCATCTTATGGACTAGGGGTTAGCAAACTTTCTCTGTAAAGAGCCAGAGAGTGAATATTTTAGGCTTTGTGGCCCATCCAGTTTCTGTTTCAATGACTCAGCTCTGCCGGGGTACTGGGAAAGCAGCTATAGAAATTATGTAAATAAATGAGTTTCACTGTGTTCCAATAAAAAACTTCATTTACAAAAATAGGTGCTGGGCTGGATTTGGTCTGTGAAACTTGGTTTGCTGACCCCTGCTCTAGAAAAAGAACATATACAAATATAGGTACCAGGATGTTTATTGCAGTATGTTTGAAGCAAAAAGGAGGGGGGGGAAGGAAAAAAAAAAAGGAAAAATACCTGATAACATAAACATGCATCATTAGTTCATTAGTGGAATGGTTGATAAATTTCGGTATGTTTATAGGATGGAATTTTATGCAAATGTTCAAAAGAACCAGTGAGATCTGCACCTGCTGACCATGAACGTCCATAAGGCTTTAAGTGAACACAGAAATTTGCAGAATAACATAAATAATATGTATAGTAGCTTTTCACTAACCTGTGAGCCAACTAGTAACACTGCAGGGCCTCCCACTGTGGGTGGAATGCACTGCCCAGTCCCAAAGCTGAGCTTGGCCACGTGACTTGCTTTGACCAATGGAATGTTAGCAAATGTCCTGTGAGCAGAGCCTTCCATGAGTTTGACTTGGCCTCAGGAGCTCCCGTGGGTGCCTGAGAAAGAACATTTCTCAAGTAGTGACTGCTCCAAAGAGGATAAGGAACACGTGGGGTGGCTCAGCCCAGCACGCCTTCAGCCTGCAGCAGAACTGGCCAGCTGAGCCCAGCCAAGACCTGCAGACCCATGAGCATAACAGTAAAGGCTTATTAGTCAGGCTTCCCTGGTGGCACAGTGGTTAAGAATCCGCCTGCCAATGCACGGGACACGGGTTCGAGCCCTGATCCAGGAAGATCTCACATGCCACAGAGCACTTAGACCCGCGTGCTGCAACTACTGAGCCTGTGCGCCTAGAGCCAGTGCTCCACAACAAGAGAAGTCACCGCAATGAGAAGCCCGCGCACCTCAACGAAGAGTAGCCCCCGCTCTCTGCAACCAGAGAAAAAACCGCGCACAGCAACAAAGACCCAACGCAGCCAAAAATTAATTTAATTAAATAATTTTTTTTTAAAAGGCTTATTAGTCTAAGGTTTTGAGGACATTTCTTATTCAGCATTAAGGCTGCAAATGTGAACTAATACAATATGATGGATAGATGCCATTGGACATTGGATGGACATATGTTGTTTTTGCCACTCCAGCATCTAGTCACTCTTATTCTTATAGCCACACCCTGATTTTCCTCTAAGGAACCACCCCTTTCCCACTCTCAGTCCACATGGATTGCACGGGGTGGTTTAACTGCCTGGGCTAAAGGGCAGACATGTGACGAGTACTATGCTTGAGCTGTCTCCAACAGGCTCACAAGAGCTGCTGGTGAAATTACAAGAGTTCTGTGAGCTAGCTGACATCACGGTGGTAACTTGAATTGGCTATGGTAGGAGTATTTACACCACAGGACTTGGCAAACACTACAAATCAAACTGTTTGTTTTCCCCAAAAGCCAATTGTTAGACATTTAACAGCACACCACTGCATGTGATGACTCAGGTTTGGATAATCAGAGGGCCACAGCTTCCCAGCCACAGAGGGCATGTAACTCAAGTCAGGCCAGGAAAGCCAGCTCAGGTGTTAGAAAAGAGGCTTTCTCTTCTGGGGTACCTGGCCCGGTAGGACTGAGCCTGGAGCCGCCAGGAGCCCTCTGTGGAGCATAAAGACAACACAGTGTGAGAAGAGCTAAACGGTAGTGAGAACCCAAGTTCTGTTGGCATGATTCGAGGTCCTTGATCCAGCACTGCCTGAAACTGGAATTCCCCCCATATTTCCAGTTCCACAAGCCGACATATGTATTCTCTTTATAGCCGATGCTCTCAGTGCCCCACACCAAATCCTCTGAGGTGAGCTACAGCTATGGTGGACAGCACTGGCTCGCTCTCAGCCTCCCACCTGGGTCTCCCAGCCTGCGGACTGCCTTCAGCAGAGGCTGCAGGGCAGCCCAGAAAAAGTTCCAGGGACTTGATGCCACCAGGGGTCATCCTCAACTGATGGGATACAGGAGTCAGTGGATAAGTACCCCAGCTTCTCAGTCCCCTAGAGGGACAATTCTCAGGAGGTTTAGGGTTTTTGTTTTTTTGGTTTTTTCTACTTGCATCAAAAAAGGAATCTAAGCAATACACCCATTTTGCCATACCTTCTGCAGTTCAGGGTTTTTTTAGACTGGATGAGCTGCCCTAACCCAGATACATACCAGGTTTTATGACTCAGATCTTAGTAAAACTAAGCTTTTGCATTCCATAAAACCCCAGGGCATCGTGCAAGAAACATCCAACCTGGGGAGGATACTCTGACCGTGGTTGATTTGCCCAGGAACAAATTCAGGCTGAAAATAGCAAACTAAAGTTAGCTGAGATGTTCTGCCTCCTTCAGAAACATCCTGTCCAGAAGAGAGGATATTTAAGGAGACACGAAGCAGCACAAGTTCACCTCAGCCAAGGGACAGAGGAAGAATATCTCAAACACAAAGTCTGGTCTGGTCTTTGTTCCAAAGACAGGGAGGGTGGGACAAACAACCATTTCAACAATCAAAAATGTCTTCAGATAATGACACTACCCCCCCCGCAGTTGAGAACCACTGCACTAGAACATTATTTTAAAGTAACTCCACATTAATGAATGTGAACTGAGGAAATAAAAGAAATAAGCACATTGTTTTAAATACAAAGAAATGATGAAGAGAAGAAAATATGCCCCAAATAGCCAGTTAGCACATTATCAACTTCCAAGGTGAAACCAGTCAGTAAAACATTACAGTGTTGGGCTTCCCTGGTGGCGCACTGGTTGAGAGTCCGCCTGCCGATGCAGGGGACGCGGGTTCGTGCCCCGGTCCGGGAAGATCCCACAAGCCGCGGAGCGGCTGGGCCCGTGAGCCGTGGCCGCTGAGCCTGCGCGTCCAGAGCCTGTGCTCTGCAACGGGAGAGGCCACAACAGTGAGAGGCCCGCGTACGGCAAAAAAAAAAAAAAAATTACAGTGTTGCACAGCAGCAATATTAATAAACAGAGATCCAAGGAGAAAAAAGAGAATAGGAGACAGCAACATAAAATAGTGACTTCCATTTTGTGAAAAGGAAGGGGGGGTTTTAAACAAATTTATTAAGGTAAAATTAACATACCGTACAACTCATTCATTTGAAATGTACAATTCAATGGTTTTTAGTGTATTCATAGAGTCGTACAACCAGCACCATAATCCAACTTTAAATCCAACCAGGTTTTGTAGATCATTCTCTTCAAACTTCTCCTCAACATTTTTAATTTTCCTTTTGCTTATTTTTCTCTCCTTTCATTTGCACTTCAAGGCAGCCCCCTTTATGGAAACTAAGCCTCAGAGGCTGAAGCCCCTTGACTAAGGAGTGGCAGAGCTTATATTTGAACCTGAGCCCCCTTTCTGCCAGGTTGACAGGCATGTAGTGGGTGACTAATAAATACTGTATATAAATAAATGAAGGGGCTTCCCTGGTAGCACAGTGGTTAAGAATCCACCTACCAATGCAGGGTACACAGGTTCCAGCCCTGGCCTGGGAAGATCCCAGGTGCCGTGGAGCAACTAAGCCATGCGCCACAACTACTGAGCCTGTGCTCTAGAGCCCGCGAGCCACAGCTACTAAGCCCACGAGCCTAGAGCCCGTGCTCGACAAGAAGAGAAGTCACGACAATGAGAAGCCTGCGCACTGCAACGAAGAGTAGCCCCCGCTCGCTGCAACTAGAGAAAGCCCGTGCACAGCAACAAAGACCCAACACAGCCAAAAATAAAAACAATTTAATTTTAAAAAATAAAAATAAATAAATAAGTGAAGAAAGTTCCAACATGTAGGAATCTACAAGAATTCTCGACCACTTGGAATTCATCTCAACTCCCATCTACAGCAAAAAGATAGTAATATTTAATATAGCAACACTGAGAATCAGATACTGTGTTTTTACCCATTTTACAGATGAGGAAACCGAGATTCAGGAAAGTTAATTCCCCCACTAGTCCAAAGGCATGGCAATGTTTCGTTTTTGTTTTTGTTTTGGCCACACAGCATGTGGGATTTTAGTCCCCAACCAGGGATCGAACCCACACCCCTTGCAGTGGAAGCGTGGCGCTTAACCACTGGACTGCCAGGGAAGTCCCGGCATGGCAATGTTTTGTCTTGTTCATGACTCCACACCTTGAGCCTGGAGGTACTCAGTAGATAGTTCTACATGCTTGATCAAACTTCTCCAAGGTCATCCAACCACTAGGTAATAGAAATATAATTTGCACCCAGTTTTTTCTGATTTCACTGCAGGCTATAAATCACTAAGCAATAACAAAATGCTTATGGAGCTAATCTAGGTAAACTGATCAGATCTTAGAAGCACAGCTGGTCAGAGCATTTTGCTACAATGATTTGGGGTTTAATATGAGTCAGGAGTCTCATTTGTAAGAAATATAAGCCCAGCCTAAACAAGCTTAAACCGAAAGTTGGTGGGACAGCAGATGTAGTTCAATCCAGAGGCTCAAAGTTGTCAGTATTCAGTTTCTCTATCAGCTCTTGGGTCTTTCTCCCCATGCTGGCTTCACTCTCCTGAAGCGCTTTCTGCACACTGCTTCCAGGATTATCTCCCACCAGCACAGCGACCCCAATGGAAAGAGAAAACCCTTGTTTTTGTGCGACTTGCAGGATCTTAGTTCCCCGACCAGGGATCGAGCCCGGGCCCCCTGCATGGAAGCGCGAAGTCCTAACCACTGGACTGCCAGGGATGTCCCAAGAGAGAACCCTTTTGACAATAGTTCCAAGAAAAGTTCTGAGAAGGGCTCTCAGTGCCCCAGGTGAATCATTCCAAGCCAATCACTTTGGCCAGTAAGACGTGATGCTCTTATCCATCAGGCCTGGGTCACGTGCTCACTCCTGAATCCTGGGGACAGAAGGAATCTTCCCAAACCACATGGACAAAGAGTGGAGAAGGGCTGGCTTCCCAGCAGAAAACTGGGGTGCTGTTGCCAGGGGAGGACAAAAGGGATGCTGGGCAGGCAAAATGAACAGACAAGGATTTGGCGGCTTCTTGTCAGCTGGCTTCTGAATTACTGCTACTGGTCACAAAAATGTCTGTAAGAAGAAACTGTCAATAAGACCAGTGTAGAGCTATCCTTTCCACTGGAAGAATTAATAAATTCCTTGAAAGTAAGTCCTGGAGAGCCTAGGAGCCATTTTACAGATGAGAAAACTGAGACCCAACATCCTTGCTTAAATGCCACCTTCTCAGAGAGGCCATCTTCATCACTTTATTTAATATAGTTCCCACACACCAGTCCACCCCTGTCTGCCCCTCATCTGCTTCGTCTCCATGACACTCACTGCTGTTAAAAGATAACTCTGGGGCTTCCCTGGAGGCGCAGTGGTTGAGAGTCCGCCCGCCGATGCAGGGCACACGGGTTCGTGCCCCGGTCCGGGAAAATCCCACATGCCGCGGAGCGGCTGGGCCCGTGAGCCACGGCCTCTGAGCCTGTGCGTCCAGAGCCTGTGCTCCGCAACGGGAGAGGCCACAACAGTGAGAGGCCCACGTACCGCAAAAAAAAAATAAATAAAAGATAACTCTGAAGAGGTAAAATCATAACATTCATTCAAAAAAATCAAGCAAATACCTGTCAAAGATTTTATTGAAATCATGCGTTAATAAAAGAATCAGAAAGATGTTAATACTGAATCAAAGGAGAAACCAAAGACAAATTATATTTAGGCAGTCAAGAATGCTGAAATGAAACTGCTAGTAGATGCAAAACAGGTCAATGTCCATGGGTCACATGTAATGGTGGAAACCATCTCTTCCATAGGGTGGAAATCAATTGAATTTCCATTGGACAAAGTTCACTTGCATCTCTACAGGCAAGAATCATTTTCATTGTTATCAGTTTTGCACAAATTATAGCATTGCAAAATAGCTAAAGACAAAGAAAGCACAGAATCCTGTAGAATCAGATAAACTGAAAGGGTTCCCTAAACAATATCTAGCATTCCAAAGGACAATCAGTATTTTTCTTTTACTATTTCACAGTTTTACTATTTTTCCTGACACCACTAATATTATTTTATGGATTTTTTTTTTGGGGGGGCTGTGCCACGCAGCTTGCAGGATCTCAGTTCCCTGACCAGGGATTGAGCCCAGACCCTTGGCAGTGAAAGCACAGAGTCCTAACCACTGGACTGCCAGGGAATTCCCCAGTTCTTTTTTTTTTTTTTTTGCGGTACGCGGGCCTCTCACCGCTGTGGCCTCTCCCGCTGTGGAGCACAGGCTCCGGACGCGCAGGCTCAGCGGCCATGGCTCACGGGCCCAGCCGCTCCGCGGCATGTGGGACCTTCCCGGACCGGGGCACGAACCCGTGTCCCCTGCATCGGCAGGCAGACTCTCAACCACTGCACCACCAGGGAAGCCCTGAAAGCGTTATTGAATTGGTTTTTGGACTATCAATTCAAACTGAAGTTGAGTCAAGATTAATCACATTTTTTGTTTCTGTTTTTGGCCACAGCTTGCGGCTTGCAGGATCTTAGTTCCCCCACCAGGATTGAACCCGTGCCCCCTGCAGTGGAAGCGTGGAATCCTCACCTCTGGACCGCCAGGGAATTCCCCAGTCACATTTTTTTAACGCCTGTCTTGAAGGCATCTTGTCTTTTGTTTTTTCTTTTAATTTTTATCTTTTATTGAAGTGTAGTTGATGGAAGTTCCCTGGCGGTCCAGTGGTTAGGACTCAGTGCTTTCACTGCCATGGCCTGGGTTCAATCCCTGGTTCAGGAACTAAGATCCTGCAAGTCTCGAGGCGCAGCCAAAAGAAGTATAGTTGACTTACAGTGTTGTGTTAGTTTCTGGCACACAGCAAAGTGGCTCAGTTACATATATATTTATAATACATACATATATAATATTCCTTTTCAAATTTTTTCCATTATAGCTTAGTATGAGATATTGACTACAGCTCCCTGTGCTACACAGTAGGACCTTGTTGTTTATCTATTTTGTATATAATAGTTTATATCTGCTAATCCCAAACCCCTAATTTATCCCTCCCCCACCTTTCCCCTTTGGTAACCATAAATTTTTTTTGTATGTCTGTGAGTCTGTTTCCGTTTCGTAAATAAGTTCATTTGTATCATACTCTAGATTCCTCATCTATGTGATATCATATATTTGTCTTTCTCTGTCTTACTTCACTTAGTAGGAGGCATCTTTTTTTTTAATTAATTTTTATTTGAGTATAGTTGCTTTACAATGTTGTGTTAGCTTCTACTGCACAGCAAAATGAATCAGCCATACATATACATATATCCCCTCCCTTTTGCTTTTTTGTTTTTTATAAGTTTTTTCTTTTAATTTATCTATTTTTGGCTGTGTTGGGTCTTCGTTGCTGCGTGCGGGCTTCCTCTAGTTGCGGCGAGCAGGGGCTACTCTTCATTGCAGTGCGTGGGTTTCTCCTTGCAGCGGCTTCTGTTGTTGCGGAGCACGGGATCTAGGCACGCGGGCTTCAGTAGTTGTGGCACGTGAGCTCAGTAGTTGTGGCTCACGGGCTCCAGAGCGCAGGCTCAGTAGTTGTGGTGCATGGGCTTACTTGCTCCACAGCATGTGGGATCTTCCCAGACCAGGGCTCGAACCCGCGTCTTCTACATTGGCAGGTGGATTCTTAACCACTGCGCCACCAGGGAAGTCTAACCTCTCCCTTTTGGATTTCCCTCCCATTTAGGTTACCACAGTGCATTAAGTAGAGTTCCCTGTGATATACAGTATGTTCCCATCAGTTGTCTATTTTACACAGAGTATCAATAGTGTATATGTGTTGGGACTTCCATGGTGGCACAGTGGTTGGGAATCCGCCTGCCAATGCAGGGGACACAGGTTCCAGCCCTGGTCCGGGAAGATCCCACATGCCACGGAGCAACTAAGCTCGTGCACCACACCTACTGAGCCTGCGCTCTAGAGCCCACGAGCCACAACTACTGAGCCTGAGCGCCTAGAGCCCGTGCTCCGCAACAAGAGAAGCCACGGCAATGAGAAGCCTGCGCACCGCAAAGAAGAGTAGCCCCCGCTTGCTGCAACTAGAGAAAGCCTGCGCACAGCAATAAAGACTCAACGCAGCCAAAAATAAATAAATTTATTTTTTTTTAATTCTAAAAAAAAAAAATAAAGTGTATATGTGTCGATCCCAATCTCCCAATTCCTCCCACCCCACCCCTTTCCCCCTTGGTATCCATACATTTGTTCTCTATGTCTGTGTCTCTATTTCTGCTTGGCAAATAAGGTCATCTATACCAATTTTCTAGATTCCACATATATGCGTTAATATACGATATTTAGGAGGCATCTTATCTTAATCAGCCATTACCGCTGCAGCTCTCATTGTGGCCCAAGTGACAAGCTTTTGAGTACAGATTCTGCCCCTCTCCTCTGCTCTCTTTGCTGTGGTTAGAAATATTCATTATAAAATTGAATCTATCCTACAATGAGAATTATGTATTACATATTCACTTGGGCAGGGTGGGGACACAGGAAAATGGAAATAAAATATACAATCGAGAGGTGGTCAGCCACATGGAAGAGCAAAGATCTGGAGTCAGACGTATCGTGTTCAAATCACAGAGTCACAGTGTAACTGAACTTCTCTGAGCATCAGTCTCCCCCGCTGTGATGTCAGGGTTTTACTCCTGCTTCTCAGCATGAGGTTTCAATGAGCTGCTATATGAAATGCCCTCAGCATAGAACCTGGCATGTAAAAAGTGAGTGATATAGGGGCTTCCCTGGTGGCGCAGTGGTTGAGAGTCCACCTGCCGATGCAGGGGACACGGGTTCGTGCCCCGGTCCGGGAAGATCCCACATGCCGCGGAGCGGCTGGGCTTCCCTGGTGGGCCCGTGAGCCATGGCCGCTGAGCCTGTGCTCCGCAACGGGAGAGGCCGCAGCAGTGAGAGGCCCGCGTACCAAAAAAAAAAAAAAAAAAAGTGAGTGATATATTTTGGCTTTAAATTTTTTGCATTTAATTTTTTTTAATAGAAAATACATTCATAAGGTTCAAAAAGCAGAATGATCTAGAAAGGCATACCTTGGAAAAACTGACTTCCACCCATCCCTGTCCACCTAGTTCCTCTCTCTCCCCCTTACCATTGATAAACACTTTTGTTAGTTTCTTGTGAACACTTCCTCTATTTCTTTAAGCAAACATAAATATTTAGTCCCCTTGTACAAAAGGTGGCATCCTGTACAGACTTTTTCTGCACTCTGCTTTTTTCTCTTAACATTATATCTTGAAGATCATTCAATATCAAGAAAAAGAGAGCTTCCTCATGTTTTTCTTTATCACTACATACTATTCCATGTGTGGCTATGTCATTCCCTATAGATGGAAACCTTGGTTGTTTCCACTCCTGCAATGACTAATAATGCTGCAACAAAAACTTTGTACTCACTTTCTTCTGTATGTATGCAGGTGTAATATAAATATTTGAAAGTGGAATTGCTAGGTCAAAGGGTAAATGCCAGTGTATTTTTAATACAGATTGGTAAATTATCCCCATTGAAGCTGTATCACTTTGTACTATCAATGTATGCTAGTGTCTTTTTTCCTGTAGCCTCACCCACACAGTATGTGTGACAGACAGTTCTTATTTTAATTACTGCTGTTCAGCGCTGTTTGTGCAAAAAACTTTTTTGGCCATATTTGTTCTGTAGATACAAGCATAGTCATCTCCAACTTTATTTCAAGAAATCACCTCAGAACAAGAATTTGGAAATTAAAAATACGGTTACTGAAAAAAATTTTCTATCCGTGTATACGCTACAAAATAGAATAAACACGCCGAACGCAAAATTAGTGTTTAGAAATATCAGGGACCTCCCTGGTGGTCCAGTGGTTAAGAATCTGCCTTCCGGACTTCCCTGGTGGCGCAGGGGTTAAGAATCCGCCTGCCAATGCAGGGGACATGGGTTCGAGCTCTGGCCTGGGAAGATCCCACATGCCGCGGAGCAATGAAGCCTGTGCATCACAACTACTGAGCCTGAGATCTAGAGCCCGCGAGCCACAACTACTGAAGCCCACTCACCTAGAGCCCGTGCTCCCCAACAAGAGAAGCCACCACAATGAGAAGCCCACGCACCGCAACAAAGAGTAGCCCCCGCTGCAACTAGAGAAAGCCTGCACGCAGCAACGAAGACCCAACACAGCCAAAAAATAAATAAATAAAATAAAATAAATAAATTTTTTTTAAAAATCTGCCTTCCAATGCAGCGGCCGCAGGTTTGACCCCTGGTCAGGGAACTAAGATCCCACATGCTACGGGGCAACTAAGCCTGCGTGCCACAACTTCTGAGCCTGCATGTCACAACTACAGAGAGAAGCCCGCACACTGCAACGAAAGATCCCAAGTGCTGCAACTAAGACCTGACGCAGCCAAAAATAAATAAATAAATAAACACAAACAAACAAATAAATAAATAAATAAAAGAAATATCAGGGCAAGGAAATCCTTCAGAATACAGAGCTCAAGTTTTTAAGCAAGAAAGTGCTTTAAACCTGTATTTCCATATCCAACAAGCATAACCCTGCTAAAAAAAAGTGAATTCAAGATATACACCAGAGGGACTTCCCTGGTGGTCCAGTGGTTAAGACTTCACCTTTCAATGCAGGGGGTGCAGTTTCAATCCCTAGTTTGGGAGCTAAGACCCCACATGCCTCACGGCCAGAAAACCAAAACATAAAACAGAAGCAATATTGTAACAAATTCAGTAAAGACTTAAAAAATGGCCCACATCAAAAAAATCTTAAAAAAAAAAAAAAGATACACACCAGAAAATTGAAAGTGGAAACCAGAACAAGCAGGAGACACGGTATGCAAGAGTTGGTAGAATTAACCTAAGAATGCATGACACAAGGGCACCAGGCCCAGGAAGACATAAGAACAAGTAATTAGAACATGAAGTCAACAGGCTCTATGAAAAATGCCATCAAGAAGGAAGATTTTTTTCATACAAATTCTATTATTAAAGACCTAGATCTTCTAAAAGCAAAAAGTAAAGAAATGCATCTCTTCTTTCAACAAGTTTAATGTCTTGTTAGTGAAGGCAGAAACACTCACAGTAGGAATCTGGTGTGAGGAATTGTTACACAGATGATGGAAGATCTGAGAAGCCAAAAGGAAACCAAGAGACAGCCAGGGATTAGGGACAGGACTAAGCAGTGATGTGCTAGTAAGTGGTCAACAGCTGGCTCCTGGCAGGAAGCCCTGATATGTCTTGTTTTCCAATTTGGGATGTAAATCCTCCTACCACGGCCAATTCTGAGCTGCCAACATGAGGTCACTGAGCATGGAGTTGGGAAGAGATGTGTACGATCAGTTTCTGTGAGCTGGTGCACAACAGCTCCAGCACACCATTGGTGGAAAGGTACGACCACACTTTGAGACAACGGGATAAGATGTTACGGGAGCCTTGGGACCAGGGCCATGTGGTAGAAGATGGTACCATAGAGGAAGTTCCACTTCCCTTTATGTCGGTCCAATAATGTTGTTCTGCAGTGGAAAATATTTACATAATCATATTCATATAGACGTTGTTTACTAAAGTTTAAGAATCAATAACCATCACAACATAATCTTATTAAGCACCCTATTATGTGTTAGGCAGGCAAGTATCCTAGGTACCGGGGAGACAGATGTGAATAAAATAAAGTCCCTAACATACCATAGTTTGTTTATTCAGTCACCAAGTGACGGACATTTGAATTGTTTCCTGGTTTTCGCTACGATGGAAAGAATTGCTCTGAACATTGTTGTCCAAGCCTGTGTGGACATATGCACTCATTTATCTCGGGTACATATTTACGAGTGGAATTGCTGTGTTATATGTTAGATGTATGTTTAACTTGATAAGAAATCAACAAAGAGTTTTCCAAAGTTGTTTTACCATTTATACCCCCATCACAATGAGGATTTTACTCACTCTGCATCCTCACCATTGCTTGTTATTGTCAATTGTTTTCTGTCTGTTCATTTGTTAGTTTTATTTTAAAGTCGTCAGGTTTATTGAGGTCCAATTTACATACAGTAAAACTCATCCTTTTTAGTTTCGTGAGTTTTGACAAATGTATATGGTCACGTAACCACCATCACCATCAAGACACAGAATATCTAGATAGGACTGCTAAGTCATATGGTATCTATATGTTTAACTTTATAAGAAAATGCCGAACTCTTTTTCAAAGTGACTGTACCATTTTGCGTTCCCACCAGCAACGAATGAGAGTTCCAGCTGCTCCATATCCTTGACACCTCTTGGTACTGTCTGTTTTGCTTTTTTTAAGTCATTCTAATAGGTATGTAATGATATTTATGTTTTTAGTTTGCATTTCTCTGAAGATCAATGATGTTGAATATTTTTCCATGTACTTATTGGACATACATATATTTTTTTCTGTGAAGTGTCTGTTCAAACCTTTTATCCAGTATTTTGTTGTTGTTATTGGCTGCACCATGCAGCTTGCAGGATCTTACTTCCCCAACCAGGGATTGAATCCGGGCCACAGCAGTGAAAGCGCCACGTCCTAACCACCGGACTGACAGGGAATTCACATTTTATCCAGTATTTTTGTTGGGTCATCTTCGTTTTATTCAATTGTAAGAGTTCTTTATATATTCTAGATACAATTCCTTTATCAAATCTATGTATTACAAATATTTTCTCTAAGTCTGTGGCTTTCCTTTTCATCTTCTTTCTTTTTTCCCTGAAGTGATTTAATTTTGTTCTCTAGTCGTCTTGACAACAATATAATTTATAATATTCTATGTACTTGAGAATCCTAAAGTTTTACAATCAAGCAGTATGATACTTATTAAACTTTTTTAATTGGCATAAAATTCACATTACATAAATTCACCATTTTAACCATTTTAAAGTATACAATTCAGTGGCCTTTTTTGTTTTCTTAACAGTGAATTATAAAGAGAATTTTCTTAATTTCGATAAAGTCCAATTTATAAATTTTTCCTTTATGATGTCCTGTCTAAGAAATCTTTGTCCATTCCAAGTGGGTCCTACATTTTCTTCTAGGAGCTTCTTATTTTTGCTTTTATGTTTAGGCCTATGATCTATCTCAAAGATTTTTCATGTATGGTGTGAGGTATGAATCGAGTTCATTTCTTTTCAGTATGAATGTCCAATTGCTCCAGCAACATCTATTGAAAAACAAAATTATTTTTTCCCCACTGAGTTACCTTGGTGCTTTTGTTGAAAATAAGTTTGTCATGTATGTGTCAGTCTAAACTGCCTCTCTATCCTCTTCCATTGATCTATTGGTCTATCCAGACTTCTTCTACCTTTTGAAACATGCAAATTGGCTCAGTGTTCTCTGTCATGCAAACAAATAGGACTTGTTCCTACAACAAGTATTTTCTGAGCCTAGTCTGTGCCAGTCCCTAGGAATATAACGTTGCTGAAGACCCAATGCCTTCTTTCTCTTCATGACAAGTGGGATAGTGAACATCTCCTGGTTTTGCCTGCTCAGAATTCTCTCCCCTTCTTCAAGTGACAGCTTCCCAATTCTCCACTGGAGAGCTCCTGCCTGTCCACTCTCATCGCATGTGATTCAGATGGGAATCACAACCAACATCCACTTCCTAAGGTGGACATACGACCCAGGCTTGGCCAGTAAGAATCAGCACTGGGACATTTTTCTAGAACTACTGGGAAGATACAGTTTTCTTTCCTCTGTGGGTTTTAAAGTTGAGCAGCTGAAGGGGGCCACTATTGCCTGAAATTTATATCAATGTGGACGGCATCGGAGTTTATAGCTAGAGACAGATAGATACCCAGCATGTGAGCCCCTGGTTCCAGGCCTGACGCTCATGAAATTCCTGGGCTTTCCAATTCTGTGAGTCAATAAATTTCTCTTCTTTTTTTTTTTTTTTTTTAACTTAAGACTGAGTTGAGCCTACTTCCTCCTAATAAACATAAAAATCACTACAGGGGCTTCCCTGGTGGCACAGTGGTTAAGAATCCGCCTGCCAGTGCAGGGGACACAGGTTCGATCCCTACTCTGGGAAGATCCCACATGCCGCGGAGCAGCTAAGCCCGTGCGCCACAACTGGGCCTGCACTCTAGAGCCCGTGAGCCACAAGTGCTGAACCTGCATGCCACAACTACTGTAGCCCACATGCCTAGAGCCTGTGCTCCTCCACAAGAGAAGCCACCGCAATGAGAAGCCTGCGCACCTCAACGAAAAATAGCCCCCGCTCACTGCAACTAGAGAAAGTCCGCATGCAGTAACGAAGACCCAACACAGCCAAAAATAAATAATAAATAAAATAAATTTTTTTAAAAATTACTACAAGAAAAAAGGCAGGGTCAACACAGGCATCTCAGGAAATTTTTCTGGTCAGTTTTGAGACAATTCGTATTGAATTCCCTCCTCTTGTATACCTCGGTCCAGCCCCTCTATCCAATCAATCAACAGGTCCCTAGAGAGGAGTATTTTTCACACTGACGATTATGACCCATGAGTGATAGTGAGTCATGAAATGAAATAATGGATTACAGCCAGCACTTAAAAAAAAAAAAAAAAAAAGAAAAGAGGGCTTCCCTGGCGGCGCAGTGGTTGAGAGTCTGCCCGCCAATGCAGGGCACACGGGTTCGTGCCCCGATCCGGGAAGATCCCACATGCCGCGGAGCGGCTGGGTCCATGAGCCATGGCCGCTGAGCCTGCGCATCCGGAGCCTGTGCTCCGCAACGGGAGAGGCCACAACAGTGAGAGGCCCGCGTACCGCAAAAAAAAAAAAAAGAAAAGAAATAGAAGGAATAGAAAATATCAGAGCACACTGCATGCCGTAAGGCTAAGTATTATTTTACAAAACTTTTATTTCTGTTGTATGTATGTGTGTAGTGTATATAAAATGTATTTCTTGGGCTTCCCTGGTGGTGCAGTGGTTAAGAATCTGCCTGCCAATGCAGGGGACTCAGGTTCGAGCCCTGATCCAGGAAGATCCCACATGCCGCGGAGCAACTAAGCCCATGCGCCACAACTACTGAGCCTGCCCTTTAGAGCCTGTGAGCCACAACTACTGAGCCCATGTGCCACAATTACAGAAGCCCTCACGCCTAGAGCCTGTGCTCCACAACAAGAGAAACCACTGCAATGAGAAGCCCGCACACCACAATGAAGAGTAGCCCCTGCTCGCTGCAACTAGAGAAAGCCCGCACGCACCAACTAAGACCCAACGCAGCCAAAAATAAATAAATAAAATAAATTTGTAAAAAAATAAGTAAAATAAAATGTATTTCTTCCTATGGATACAGTCAAATAAGTTTGAAAAACACTACTACAGAGTAGTTTGTGGCAAAGATTGTGGGTTGCCTACCCAATAGTCACTCTCCTTTCTCCTTGCTAAGAGAACTGTGATTTTGTTCAAGAATGGAAGCAGCCATGCGTTATAGAAGGCTGAGCTGTGTGGAGTTAAGGGTGGGAGCTAAGCCGCTTCACAGCCCAGAGTTTTGATTGATCTAAACCAGTGGTTTTCAAAGTGTGGTCCAAGAACCCCTTCTAAGGGGTCCACAAGGCCTTCCTTTTTGCAACAACGTATCTTTGTGAGGCCAGAATTTCTTCATATATTTCAAGTAGAACAACATATCACAATGAATTGAAGGCAAAAGCAGAAATTAGAATCCAGCTTCTTCTATTAAGCCAGAAAGTAAAGAGAGAAAGAAAAATGTAAAATGATGCCACTTTTTTCACTAATTTTTTTCTTTGAGAAAATATAGTATTTTTTTATTTAAAAAATGTTATTTATGTTAACATGTAAAGGGTAACTTTAAATGAATAAACACATATATTCAAATTTTTCAGTTTTAACTTCGAATACAGCAAATATTAATTGATACAACCACACAAACAAAAGATCTTTGGGGTCATTAATAATTTTTAAGAGTTTGAGATCACTGACTTAAGCCATTCATGGTTGTTTCCTTCCCTTTGCCAGTGACTTTATCAGGACTGTGATACAATTCTAGAAAATGGGACTTGAAGTCTGCTGAGGACTTCTGAGAAAGTTTTCTTTCTAGATAATAAAAGAAGAGCTGTATGGGAGGAAACAGCCTCTCTTCTACACCACTGGGTTAATGTGCATGCAATGTGATGCCTGGAGCAGTGGCAGCAGTCTTGCAACTATGAGGTTACAAGGCTGAGGACAAAGTCTACACACTGAGGATGGCAGACTGAAGAGATGGAAGGAATATGGGTCTGTATCCACCAGCCCAAGACCACTTATCTCTGGATTTCTTGTTTTGTGAGATAATAAATCTCTCCCCGCTAGATCATAAGATCCATGAGGGCAGAGTTTTGTTTTGATTTGGGGGGTTTTGTCTGTTTTAGTCTCTGCCATATCACCAGCACCTAAACAGTGCCAGGAACATAGTAGGTGATAGGTAAATGTTTGTTGAATAAATGAATGACCCCTTAAAGATAGTCCTTGTTGGATTTCATTGTTGTTGTTACTTAAAGCCAAAGAATCCTAATTGATTCAAGTGTCCTACCCTACTCCAGTTTCCATCTGTGGGGATCCTTTTCGGGGATTCTTCTCAATTAGCCTTCATCAATGGACATCCCAGCCTATGCTCAGCATGACCTAATTTATAGCCCCACAATGCCATGGGGTTATCTTTATTTTCAGCACTTGCCACACTTTTTTTTTTTTGGAACTGCCTCTTTTGTTTCTTTGTTTCTTTCACTAGAGGTGGAGGTCAGAGATTTATTAGCCTGGGTACAATCCAGGCTTCCAGTGGCTCAGACAAAATCAAGTTTATTTCTCTCTCACCTAATCCAGACTTAGGTGGTTCTAGGGTAGAAACCTTGACAATCTCAACACACAACCTCTGGGCCCAAGGTTGCTGCTCTAGCTCCTGCAAAGAGATCTTCATCCCAGCCAGTGGTAAAGGGGAGAGCAAAGAGAGAACATATCCATTATTTAATTTATTTATTTAATTTTGGCCACAGCTTGTGGGATCTTAATTCCCTGACCAGGGATTGAACCCAGGCCCTCAGCAGTGAGAGTGCAGAGTCCTAACCACTGGACTACCAGGGAATTCCTTCTCCATATTTCAAACAGACCTGGAAGGAGCATGCATCATTTCTGCTCACATCTTACATAAGCGCACATGAACATCTCAGAACTTAATCACATGAACACTTAGATCCAAAAGAAGCTCGGAAAGGTAGCCATCAACTGGACAACCATGTGCCAAATAAAACTCATGAGTTCTATTATTAAGGAAAGAAGGGGGGCTTCCCTGGTGGCGCAGTGGTTGAGAGTCCGCCTGCCGATGCAGGGGTACACGGGTTCGTGCCCCGGTCTGGGAAGATTCCCACATGCCGCAGCGCGGCTGGGCCCGTGAGCCATGGCCGCTGAGCCTGCGCGTCCGGAGCCTGTGCTCTGCAACGGGAGAGGCCACGACAGTGAGAGGCCCGCATACCGCAAAAAAAAAAAAAAAAAAAGAAGAAAGAAGGGGAGGGGACTTCCCTGGCGGTCCAGTCGTTAGGACTCCGCGCTTCTACTGCAGGGGGCACAGGTTAGATCCCAGGCCTCGTGGGACGGCCAAAATATTTAAAAAAAAAAAAAAAATTTTTTTTTAATTATTTAGTTGGCTGCACCAGTCCTAGTTGGAGCACGAGGGATCTTTAGTTGCAGCATGTGGGATCCAGCTCCCTGACCAGGGATCGAACCTGGGCCCCCTGCACTGGGAGCACGGAGTCCCAACCACCAGACCACCAGGGAAGTCCCACAAAAAATTTTTTAAATTTAAAAGAAAAAAAGAAGGGGAAAGGGAATATTAGTGGTCAACCAACTGTCTCTACCATGTTACTTGGTTTGATCTGTATTTGCAGAGCCTCAAACAGGGCTTGGCTATAGTAAATTTTGAGGAAATGTTTAATGAAAGAAAGAACAAAGGAAAAACAAACAGAACCCAAGATTCCTGCCCACAATAGATGTACCATTAATCTGGAGAGGCAAACGGAACCCAGATGAAGCACTGATGTATTACAAACAACACAAAATAATACCTGGTGAGTGTTAAATCAATGTTGTCTCTCTGAGGTAAGTCTGGCTCCACAGGACCCCTCAAGCTCCTCATTTCCACAGGAGCTAACTCTCTAAACTGTGATCTACTCTAAAGGACAAAATCTCCATGGCCCACCCTTCACCTGTGTCCACCTTCTAATGGACAGAAATACTAGTGACAACACTGGAGGGTAACCGGATAGTTGTAACCCTCATGAACTCACAGATCCATGTAAACTTAGCCTTGGAGGAGTCACACGTGAGAAACACAGTTCAACAGCTGAAAGTAATTAAAAAGGAATCGCATTTCCCACCCCACCCCCATCTCTCAAGAACATAAAATGAAATTCACAGCAATACTAATTAAAAGTCCCTGTCCCCCTATGCCCCTCCGCTACTCTAGTGCCTGGCTTGCCAAGCCCCTCATTCAGCCCCTAGCCTATGCTCTTCTCTCCCTTCTTCCCCTCAGCCCTCTAGTTGAGAGGTTCTCAAAGTGTGGTCCATGGACCAGCAGTATTAACATTATCTGAGAGCTTGTTTGAAATGTAAATTCTTGCGCTCACCAAGACCTATTCAGTGAGAATCTCGAAAGTGGGGCCCAGGTGTTCCTCATGCACACACTACACTTTAAGAAGCACCTTACCTGTGTCAGTAATTCTCAACTTTGCCTGCACATCTTGGGAGTTTAGAAAAATCTGGATGTCCGGTCCACACCGCAGGCCAATTAAGTCAGAATCTGTGGTTAAGCACCAATGCTTCACTATTATGAAGCCAGGTTTGAAAACTACTGGTCTAAGTCTTAGTCCTTCATCCTTCTTCCCTTGTCTCAGAACTCCTTCCCAGAACCATAAATGAATCAAACTCAAATTGGCTAAAGAAAAAAAAAAAAGTGGGGGACGGGGCATTCATGACTTGTAGAAGTAAAATAAAATGTCCAAAGTAGTCCTGTCTTCCATCACTGGCGGATCCGGGTACTCAAAGACGCCACCAGGATCTTTTACTCCCTCAGGCTCTCAGCTTCCCTCTGTCTGGGCTTCCCTCTCAACGTGGCGGCAAAACACGCCCGCTCTCAGTTCCAAGAAAGGAGTTTCTACGCTAGTTTCAGCGTCTAGGGGAGGAAGTGAATCCTCTGATTGGTCCAGCTTGGGTCAGGTGTCCAGCCCTGAACCAATCACAGTGGCCAGATGATTAACGTCCTCTGATTGGCTAGGCCTGTGGCACAGGTTCATACCGGGACTAGAAGGTCGCAGGTGTGGACAGAGAAGAACCGGATGGAATGACAAGGAGGGTGGGATCATCCTCTAACGGGAATGCTCAGCAGGTGAAAATACAGACATCTACTCCATAGCTCCCTCTCTGTCTTCTGGTTTGTCGTCCACATGACAAAAGTCCAGGGAAACTATGCGGCAAAGACAAATCTGCTCTCAGGGCCTCAGTTGTTGGGAAGCCAATGACTGAATGCTCTTTTCTTTGGGGGCGAGGGTGCTGTAAGAGATTATATTAATTATTTAATCACATAAATTACTGTGGAAAATTCTGGATATATGTTGGGGGTGATTCTGAGTAATACATATTTGAATCATAATGCATACATATTCTAATACCAGATAAGTGGAAAATTATACACCAGAAATAATATTCATGCAAATATTCATCTTTACATTCCACACGAAGAAGGCATCATGGATTGATTGATAGATAATGCTGAAACCAAAGCAACAGTAATTTTAATTTTGTATGAAGTTCTGCTTAATTGATTATAATGCATTAAAAGTAAGTTTTGATTTCACGGTTTTTTTGTTTAGTTTTGGTTTTTGTTTTGTTTTTTTGGCTGCGCTGGGTCTTCATTGCTGCATGCCAGCTTTCTCTAGTTGCAGCGAGCGGGGGCTACTCTTCATTGCTGTGCACGGGCTTCTCATTGTGGTGCGTGGGCTTTCTCTAGTTGCAGTGGCTTCTCTTGTTGCGGGGCACGGGCTCTAGGCTCACGGAGCTTCAGTAGTTGTGGCACGCGGGCTTCATAGTTGTGGCTCGTGAGCTCTAGAGCATAGGCTCAGTAGTCGTGGCGCACGAGTTTAATTGCTCTGCGGCATGTGGAATCTTCCCGGACCAGGGCTGGACACCCACCCGTGTCCCCTGCATTGGGAGGAGGATTCTTAACCAATGCGCCACCAGGGAAGCACTGATTTCACTTTTTTATGTGTGTATATACACATGTATATAACTTTACATAAAATCATAGAGGTGACCATATTGTATATATTGAGGTGTTTCCCGTTTCTAATGAAATTTCTTCCTTTTCTCCTGTTGGCTTCTCTCTCCCCTTTTCTCCTTTTCCTCTCCACTCCTCACCTCTAGTTGATATAGTCCTATCTTTTCTTCATGCTTGTGTAATTTTTTTGCAAATACATATACACATATGTATTTGCATACATATACAAGTACATATATATATATACTCACACATATGTATACTGGATACACAGGAGTTTATATAAATAAGATCATATTGTCCTCATTTTTCTGCACCCTGATTTTCTCATTTAACAGTATCACATGGAAAGCCCTCCAGGTGAGATAGCAGAGAGCCTTTTAATGGTTGTGTAGTATTCTGTGGTGTGGCTATACCATAATGTATTCACCACTCCCTTTGGATGGGTATTTACTTTGTTTGCCATTTTTGCCACTATGAACAATACTGCATAAATCTTTCATGTATATCCTTACATATTGGTTCCTAAGAGTGGAACCTATCCCATAGAAGTGTCAAAATGTTAAAAGATATTGCCCAAAGGCCATTGTAACAATATACAAATGTATACGGATTTCCTCCATATGGCCACCAGCAATAAATGTTATGACTCTTTCTTTTTCTTTCTTTCCCTCTTCTGCTTCCTCTTCCTCTTTCTCTTTCTAAGTTGAGGTGAAATTCACATAACACAAAATTAACCATCATTGGTATTTAGCACAATCCCATGTTGTGTAACCGTCACCTCTATCTAGTTCTAAAACATTTTCATCAGGAATTCCCTGGCAGTCCAGTGGTTAGGACTCTGTGCTTTCAATGCTGAGGGCCTGGGTTCAATCCCTGGTTGGGGAACTAAGATCCCGCAAGCTGAGCAGTGTGGCCAAAAAAAAAAACAGAACTCATAATAAAAAAAAATTTTGATAAAACATTTTCATCACCCTAAAATTTAGGAAGCTCCATACCCATTAGCACCACTTCCCATTCCTCCCTCCTTCAGCAATTGTTAATCGGCTTTCTCTATGTGTAGATCTACCTATTCTGATCATTTCATATAAATGGAATCACACAATAAGTGGCCTTTTGCACTCAGCGTGTTTTCAGGGTTCACCCATGTTGTAGCATGTATCAGGACTTCATTCCTTTTCGTGACTGGATAATAGTCTATTGTATGAATGCAACACGTTTTGTTTATCCATTCCTCAGCTGATGGATGCTTGGATTGTTCCAACTTTGTTTTTGGCTTGTGTGAATAGCGCTGCTATGAACATTCCTGTCTAAGTATTTGAAAACTTGTTTTCAGTTTCCTTGGGTATGTAGTCCCCCCTCAGTATCCAAAGGGGACTGGTTCCAGGACCACCAGCACCCCTGCCACCCCCTTGGATACCAAAATCCGAAGATGTTCAAGTCACTAACTGTTAGCCCTCCATATCCAAGGATACAGATTTCACTGATATGGAGGACCAGCTGTATATCCAGGAGTGGAATTCCTTGGTCAGAAGGTAATTTTATGTTTAACTTTTTGAGGAAGTACCAAACTATTTTCCACAGTGGCTGCACCATTTTACAGTCACACAAACAGTGCACAAAGTTCTGTTTTCTCTTCTTTTTTTGTTTTTTTTTTGCGGTACGCGGGCCTCTCACTGTTGTGGCCTCTCCCGTTGCAGAGCACAGGCTCCGGACGCGCAGGCTCAGCGGCCATGGCTCACGGGCCCAGCCGCTCCGCGGCACGTGAGATCTTCCCGGACCGGGGCACGAACCCACGCCCCCTGCATCGGCAGGCGGACTCTCAACCACTGCGCCACCAGGGAAGCCCCCTGTTTTCTCTTCTTTTAAAGATTCCAGTCATTGAATTAGGACCCACCCTAACGCAGTATAACCTCATCTTTATTTAATAACATCTGCAATTATCCTATTTCCAAATTAGGTCACACTTCCACGGAGGAGGGTTAGGACTTGGACATACCTTTTTGGAAGACGCAATGCAACCACAATAGGGTGTGATATCTGTTTGTATACAGGAAACAGAAGCAGTTATTGAGAACCATAACTAATTCAAGGTAACTCTGATAACAAAGCGTCTTTTCCTTAAACTGTAGGAATTTCAGCTATTTGTGCAAAGGCAAGGCCACTAAGCACTGAGTGGCAGCCAAATGGATTGGGCAGAACACTGGTGTGGATAAATTGGCTTATTTTAGTTCATGAATACCGCATTTTAATAATCCTTAATAACTCATGTATTGAATTACCATTAAGTCTCCTGGGGATGTATACAGACATGAAAAATTATGGCAGTGTCCATCATTTAGGTGCAAGAACTGAAGGAAAGACAAGAGATTTCGATATTCCAAAACACTATGGCTTTTTTATGTTTCTTGTGGCAGATGTAGCCAATTGGCTGAGCCAGCTACTGTTCCCAACCTCTGATTCTTTTCTTCCTCCTATTTTAGAAGCTGGAAAGATCCTTTGCAGCTGTGGTTGCCAGCTATGCTGTTGTATTTCCAGGAATATGTTTGCTTTCCTGATAAAAGAGACAGACGAAACTGGCTCCAGCCCTTCCCTTACTTCTTCCTGCCTTGAACACTGTCGTGATGCCTGGAGCTACAACAGCCATCTTGTTGCACCATGAAAGAAAGGCCAAGATGATCACAGAGTAGCTGGCTCTGTATCATTCACCCAGCGACAGCAGCTACCTACTTCCAGATTCCTTGTTTTGGAAGAAAATGTTTATTTACTTACTTACTTATTTAGGCTGCGCCGCATCTTAGTTGCAGCTTGCAGGATCTTTAGTTGCGGCATGCGGACTTCTTAGTTGTGGCATGCATGCGGGATCAAGTTCCCTGACCAGGGATCAAACCCAGGCCCTCTGCATTGGGAGCCCGAAGTCTTACTCACTGGACCACCAGGGAAGTCCCCACATATTACTTTTTTTATGAATAAAAAAAATTCAAAGACAAAAATATTCAAATTTTATTTTTAGTTCAAATCATCGTCAGATGGGTGGCACTCTTGGGATTTCTTAGTACCTATGTCAACACACTCTTCATAAAAGTAAGCACAAAGGAAAACACCCCTGGAAAAGCTGTAGAAGAGAAAGTCTTGTGCCTGCTTGTCTGGTCTCCATCCCTCTAGGTGGAATGTGGCTGGGTTTTAAGTTCCCTTCCTAGTTGAGTGAGGATTACTTGATTGTTTAACAGCAAAAAGAACAAAACTGAACGGCAGTGCATGAGCTTACCTATGTCTTGTTTAGCTTTATAATTTGACTTTAGCAAAAGAAATTTTTTTTAAAGTCCGTTTTCTTATTTATGGGCCTTCCCAGTAGTACTACCTCATCTGAACTCTTGGAGAGCTCACGGGGGCTGTTTTTCATGTCTTATTTATTCCCACACGTGGACTCACACATTCATTGATCAAACATTTGTCCTCTGACCCACTGTGTGCTTGGCAACAGGATGGGTAGGGCAAGGGCTGTGGGTGAATCCTTTTGGCTGTGAGTAACCTGAGCCCACTTCAAATTGGCTGCAGCAGAGAAGGAATTTATTGGCTTATGTAACTGTAAGTTTCAGTGCACATCAGCATCAGGCATGGTCGGTTCCAGGGGCACAAGCAACAGCATCAATATCTGGTCTTCATCCCTCAGCTGTGCTTTCTTCTGTGAAGGCTGCACCCCTCAAGCAGCTTCTCCCCTAAGACGGTAGCAGTGATGATTAACCAGCTTAGCCACCCCCAGGGAAGGAGAGAGCGTTTTCCCCAACAATTCCAGTGGAAGTGCTCAATTGACTCTATTTGGCCAAGCTTGAGTCAGGTGCCTTCACTTGATTGATTGAGAGACGCAACATGCTGACTGGCCAGTGCACAGTCACATGGTCAAACCAGGAAGTGAAAGAGCAAGGTCAGTTCCATCTGAATCACATGGATTAAGATTGGAGGTAGTTCCCCAAAGGAACACTAGGGTGCAATGACCAGAAAAAGAAGAATGGATATGGCCATGAAAAAAACAACAGGTGTCCTACTACACGTATAATAAAGATGAATAAAGAACTTCTGGGGACTGTAGAAACCCCCATGGCTGCTGGTGGGAGTAGAGACCGGGAACAGCTGTGCTGGAGAGCAACCTGGGGGTGCTTGCCGCCTGCACACCCAAGGACCTGGCGTCTCCTCTCCTGAGTATAGCACCCACAGAGCTGCTTGTTTGCTCCAGAGGGGATATGCACAAAGATGCCCATTGTGACGACATGTGTAGAGGTGGAGGCAGGGATGAGGGTCCATCTCTCGGGCAGTGCGTTGGTAAAATGTGACGGATGCACAGAGTATGGAAAAGTACTCAGAAGGAACGGACTGGATGTTCACAGAGACATGAGTAGGTCTTAAAAACAAAGTGAAAAAATGAACTCTGTTACACAAGACTGTGTAAACGCAAAACGTATGCCGACACTGTTAGTAATCAGGATAGAGTTTTCCTTGCAGAATGTGACTAGAAGGAGGAAGACAGCTGCCCCTTTAAAGACTACATTTCCCAGCTCTCCTTGCAGCTAGGCATGGCCACCTGACAAAGTTCCAGCCAATGGGATGGGAACAGAAGTAATGTATGCAACTTCCTGAATCAAGACCTTAAAGAAGACAGCGGCTTACCTCTCCCTTCCCACTTGGGAGCTGAAATAGCCATTTTGCGCCATCAGGTGGAAACCACATATTGATGATACTGAGCAACAAGACAGAGCCACGCAAACAGCCATTGACTCCTTGCATATGGACTATTAAGTGAAAAATAAAAATCCATATTGTTTAGTCTCCCATTCTCTTTTGGTCTTTGTGCAGCTATAGAACCTACATACTAATACAGTGCTCAATAAGGGTTGTGAATTTCATATTATTATTACTGCTCTCTCCTCAATTATCATCATTATTATTTTATTGACCTAAAGCACTTCTTAGGTACAGCTCAGTGAATTCTCTTCGAACCCTGATAGTGGAGGCTATAATCCTTAGGGTTCTTTAGTTGCAAGTGACAGAGACCACTAAATTAAGCAAAAATAGGCTAAATTAAGCAAAAAAAAGGAGTGTATTGGTAGGCTGTGGGGGAGTTCATTGACTCAAAAGAAAGGCTGAAGAACCAGGCTTCTAGAAAACCAGGACCTGGGGCTAGTCCAGGAAACCAGGTGGTAGGTACTAATGAGCGCTAGAGTAGGAGATTGTGTTTTAGGGGGCAGAGAGGCTACGTTTACACAAAAGCATCCGCTGGGGAGACCACTTTAGAATGGGTACCAGGGGAGGCCTCCCAAGGAGGTGATATTTAAGCTGAGACTTGAGGATGAGAAGGAGCTGGCCGTGCGAAGACACTGGAAGAGAGTATCTCAAGGAAAACTCCCTTGGAAGGGAATCTTTGAGAAACGCGAGGTGGGGTTAGTGTCATGGAGGCGGCAGAGGATGTATGAAATGAAATCAGAGGCCAGGGCGCCATCATGCAGGATATTAGAGGCCATAGAAAAGGGTTTTCCTTCTCTTTGTTATGGAAAACCAATGGAGAATTTTTTTTTTTTTTTTTTTTTTTGCGGTACGCTGGCCTCTCACTGTTGTGGCCTCTCCCGTTGAGGAGCACAGGCTCCGGACGCGCAGGCTCAGCGGCCATGGCTCACAGGCCCAGCCGCTCCGCGGCATGTGGGATCTTCCCAGACCGGGGCATCAAACCGTGTCCCCTGCATCGGCAGGTGGACTCTCAACCACTGCGCCACCAGGGAGGCCCCAATGGAGAATTTTAAGTAGCTGTCTGGCATGATTTATTTCTTCAGATCCACCTGACTACTGGGTAGGAAACTGCGGTGGGCGAGGGTGAGAGGCAGGGAGACAGAAAGATGGGGAGTGGTGGGGAAGGGCATGCATGGGAGCTGGAGCCCACAGGGCTTGCCATTCCTGGATGTGGAGTGGGAGGGAAGAGAGAACAAAGACCAGCCCTCACTTTTGTGCTTATCAAAGCCAAATGGAAGGGGGCAGTTTTCCATGGAGCAGTCAGGTGTTCAAAATAAGACAGTTGACAATGGCTGGAGATACCAGTCTGTAGATTTGGACGTGCTTAGGGGACATAAATTAGCAGACATAAATGGGGAAGTCATCAACATCAAGATGTCAGTTACAATCTTGGCTCTAAACAAAATCCTCTAGGAGGACAGGATCCAGGACCCAAATCCTGGGGTCATCCAAGGTCAACACACACATGAGTCGTTCTATGTGTCTCCCACCTGGACCCCTTCCTAGATGTCATTTCCAGGGCCTGCACCATTTCTCTGCTCCTTATTTTAGTAAACTTTCTTGAAGACTTGTTTATAGCTCCTATCTCCCCCTTTCTCATCTCCTGCGCTCTCCTCAACCCACCCTGATCAGGCTGAAATAAGTATTTATGTGTTGGAACTTAGTGAAAATCATTCCACTCATAACAGGGCAAGTGGTTCCTTGATATGAAAAAATATATCCCAATCTGCCATCAAGAACTTAGTCCAAGTCCTCAAACGCACATGCTTGCCCTGCCCCAGGGCCTTTGCTCTTGTTACCATTCTCTCTTCCTGGAACATTCTTTCCCCAGATATCTGCCTGTTTCTCTCTCATGTTTTTGCTTAAATGGCATCTTCTCAGTGAGGTCTCCATTCCCCCTTTTTAATTTTTCTCTTTGTGTTCTATTCATTCATTCATAGATCATTCTAGGGCTTCTGTCCTGTGTGTTTCTGTATTGCCAGAACCTAGAATAGTGCTGGCACGTAGTAGGCACTCAAAAAATATCTGTTGAATGAATAAATGAATGAACAAATGGACCAGATCAGGAAGTGGACACTGGCCTTCAGGGAACACGCCGGACTTTGATAACAACCCTAGGAGGTTTAGTACTGGAAATTCCTCAGCGGGAGTCTTGGGGAAGGTCAAAAGGTGAACGTCCAGATTGTTCTCCGCTGTGCTTTCACTGTCTTCACCATTTTACCCCAGCCCCCTGAGATCCCCAGGGCCCGGTCCACCGCCCTTCCTTCACATTCCTCAGTTCTGAAGTCCCCACCCCCTTTCAACACCCGGAGTTCTTTCTGTGGATGGAATGAACTGAATCATAGTTTCCATGTTAGTAATGAGGCCCAAGAATGCCGATGACTCAGAAGACCAGAGCGCCCCGTTAGGGGAGCGGAACGCTGCTCTCCAAACAGACACCAGGGGGCGCCATTCCTCCACGGAGTTCAGCGCTGGCCTCTCCGAAAGCAGCTGAATCAGGTAAGAAGCCCGGAGGCTTTTGCCTATTGTAGCCTTGAGTGGGCCGCGCGGATTTCATTATGAGCTCCAGCATCTAGTGGGAGAGCTTACCTTGATGCCTGCAAAGAAGTTGATGGCACAGGTCCTCTCCTGCCTTTAATTACATAGACCAGCGTTCAAACCCAGACTTTGGCAACTTTCCAGCTGTGTGACCCTGGCCAAGTCACTTCACATTTGGGAGCCTCGGTTACCTCCTTCATAAAATAATGATAATCATGGGACCCCATTGCTGCATGGAGGGAATGCAATACACCTTGCAGGTGCCAAGGATTGAGCCTGAAATGGGAGATGGTGACCTGATCAGGGATTGTTTATTACCGCGGCAATGGACTCAGAGCAATGATTCTCAAAGTGTGTTCCCTGGGCCAGCAGAGCACCTGGGGACTTGCAATTCTCAGCCCCAACCAAGACGTTTTGATTATATTATGGGGTGGGTCTTTCAGTGTTTAATAAAGTCTTTAGGTGATTTTCTGATGGTACTCAAGTTGGCTCAGAGAGGTAAAGAGATTTCCCCTAAATCACAGCTGTTTGAAAAGTGGAGCTGGAATTGGAAAAAAAAAAATCTCTTCCTGACTGCAAAGCTCGCATGGATATATGCGCACACACACACACACACACACACAACTCACGAGAGGCTGAAATTCAAAATGACCTCTTGGAGTTCTCTTTAGGGATAGCTTAAAAAGCTTTTTGTTCTCAACGCTGGCTGTACATTAGAATCAGCTGGAGCTCTTTTCTTTTTTTTTTTTCCTGGCTGTGCCAAGCAGCATGTGGGATCTAGTTCCCACCAGGGATCGAACCCATGCCCCCTGCATTTGAAGCACAGAGTCTTACCCACTGGACCACCAGGGAAGTCCCTAGAGCTCTTTAAAAAATGTATCAGGACCATTGTAAAGCAATTATACCCCAATAAAGATGTTAAAAAAAAAAAAAAAAAACTGTATCAGGGCTTCCCTGGCAGCGCAGTGGTTGAGAGTCCGCCTGCCGATGCAGGGGACGCGGGTTCGTGCCCCGGTCTGGGAAGATCCCACATGCCGCGGAGCGGCTGGGCCCATGAGACATGGCCGCTGAGCCTGCGCGTCTGGAGCCTGTGCTCCGCAACGGGAGAGACCACAAAAAAAAAAAAAAAAAAAAACCTGTATCAATGCGTGGTCCTCTCCCCAGACCAATTGATTCAGAATTTCTCAGAGCACCTGTGCTTTTACAAACTCCTCAGGTAATATTGACACCAGTGAGGATTGAAAACCCCCAACCAAGAAGCACCTAACTTGCTATTTATAATAAAGCCCCCACCTCTGGGTAGTTAGGAAAGAGCTGGAGTTAGAAGGAGACCTGGGTTCAGAGCCTGGTTTCCTCATCTGTAGAATGAGAATTGAGATGCAGGCTTCTCCTGGGTTTTATGAGGAAGAAACTAGAGAAACCCCAGACGGCTCCTGGCCTGGGCCTTGGCTATAGGGGAAGCAAACAGTTAAGCATTTGCAGTATGCAAGGCACAGTGCAAATCCCTTACAAACACCTTCTCACCTAATCCTCACCAAGACCCTCACTCGTAGCCTAAAACCCCGTCACTGGGCTTGGCCACCTCCTGGTCTGTCACAGAGCCAGGTCTCTATAGCCCTGGACTCTGAAAAGCAGGCTGGGACGGGGGTGGGGTGAGGAGGCACCCAGAAGGCAGCATTTAAGGAGGTGCTGCCACTCAGGGTCATGCGAGTGCTGAGTGGGTGCCTGAGAACAAGCGCCTCCTTAAATGTGAGGCCCTGGGCCTCTCTGGTCTCCCCCAGGTCCCAGCCCTGCTCCAGAGGCAGCCTTTCTAAGTCACTAGGGTAGATCTCAGTCAGAATGAAGGACTGCGAGGAGGAGGGGTGGCCAGGCCAGGCCAGGAAAAGGCAGCCTTGTTAAAAAAGCCTACATTTTGTTACAACAACAGAATTTTCTTCCCCTTGAGCAGAGAACAAATTAATATACAAAAATAGAAATGCACACCAGGAAGGTGAGTTAATGATTATAATGATGTACTGTGGACTCCGCAGTGTAGACACTGTTAGAAATTTAAATTTGGGGCCCTTAAGGCAAATTTTTCAAAGTCTACATTCTACTGTCCCTAGAATGAATGAACAAACGAACAAATAAAGGAACAGTTTACCAAGTACCTAGATGTGAGCTCTAGGAAGACGCTTTCCAGGGCCCGAGAGTGGGCTCTTGTCTAACACTCGGAAATGAATTGTCCTAGGAGACACAGGTGCTGACAAAGCAAGAGAATTTATTGGGAAGGGGGCCCCCAGGGGGAGAGCAGGAGGGTCAGGGTCCCCAGGAGAACTGCTCTGCCACGTGGCTCACAGTCTGGGGTTTTACGGTAATGGGGTTAGTTTCTGGGTTGTCTCTGGCCAGTCATTCTGACTCAGGGTCCTTCCTGGTGGTGCACGCATGACTCAGCCAAGATGGATTCCAGCGAGGATTCTGGGAGGTTGCTAGGACATATGGACTGGTGTCTCCTCTCTTCTTTTGACCTTTCCCGAATTCTTCCGTTGGTGGTTGCTTGTTAGTTACATGTTCCTTACCAGGACCTCCTGTCTTAAAATAACTCATGCAAATGGTTACTTTGTGCCTGACCAGGGTGGGTGGTTTCAGTCAGTTTCCCCTAACAGAGGGAGAGAACAAAGGGACCCACAGCTGATGTCTACACTCAAGAAATGGAGAGTTTCTGATAAGGAAAGCAGATTAACTCCGAGAACTCACATGCAGGTTGAGTGTAGTTACAGAGACGAAGTAGTGGATCCTCATTCGAAATCCCTTTCATTTACCCAAACACATAGATCCGCACACTTTACAAAGAAATCTGTGTTAAATAACATTTTATTTCCAGCTAGGTGTATTTTCTTAAACAGACAAGGGACAGTGGCACAGTGGTTAAGAATCCACCTGCCAGGACTTCCCTGGTGGTGCAGTGGTTAGGGGTCCGCCTGCCAGTACGGGGGACACGGGTTCAAGCCCTGGTCCGGGAAGAACCCACATGCCGCGGAGCAACTAAGCCCGTGCGCCACAACTACTGAGGCTGCGCCCTAGAGCCTGCGAGCCACGACTACTGAGCCCGCTCTCCACAACTACTGAAGCCCGCTCTCCACAACTACTGAAGCCTGCACCCCTAGAGCCCGTGCTCCGCAACAGGAGAAGCAACCACAATGAGAAGCCCGCACACCACAAGGAAGAGTAGACCCAGCTCACCGCAACTAGAGAAAGCCCGTGCGCAGCAACGAAGACCCAACGCAGCCAAAAATAAATAAATTTATTTTTTCAAAAAAATTTAAATTTTGTAGTTGAGTCTATCCACCAGCCCACTGGAGCTTGAGGATCTGAGGAAGGCAGTGATGGACACTTATCCCCCCTGGTCCTTGGGTCGGCCTTGATTTAAGTGTGCCTCTAACAGGGCAGCTCTGTTTTAGGGTGACCAAAGGGTCCCTGTTGGCCTGGGACCGAGGAGTTCTCGGGATGTGGGATTTTCAGTTTTAGAAAACTGGGACCAAAAACAAAAAAAAAAGAAAACTGGGACAATCCCAAGCAAACCAGGAGGAGGTGGTAACCTGGGTCCACTCCGTATAGTAAGTGTGATGCTAGCCATCAAAGATGCGTATTTGCACACAGTTTACCTCTGAACAACTGCTTCATCTAGAGCCCAAAGAAACAGTTATTTTGTTCTAATGGAAGAGGGAGAGCTGTCAGGTCTGGACTAACTGAGAGGGAGTATGGACTCTCAACAATGGGGCCAGGAAGGGCTTCCCAGGGCAATTTTACAGGATATGATTTATGCTTAATATGCTGACGTCAGCATCAGCTTGCCCGTGTGAGTTTCTTTCTCTATCAGGCAATGGATTGATTGGTGTAAAAGTTAGATTGCTCATCAAGGGACTCCAGCGTCGGCTTCTGACTGCTCAAAATAGTCACCGAAAAGCATGTCGTTCAAGCCAAAGCACGGTGAGAGAATCAGTAGTATCTCAGAAGGCAGAAGGCAGGGGAGGAGACTTAGGGGATCGTAAGGCCTTGAACTGGGTGATTTCTCTACGGGTCTCGCCAGACAGGGAACTAGTTAGAACTGGCAGAGTCTGACATGAGAGCTTTGGACGGGTGGGCACAACAAAGCAAGGGTGAGTCTCAACCTTGATAAAGGAAGCTAATTTAGTGTGTTCAGTCTTATATTCCAGGAGCAAGGATTCCCTGGAATCAGTCAGCTCCCAGACTTACTCAGCACAGGAGCCGGGCGGGATGCTGGTTTCGTGGGAGCCTGAAGGGCAGCTCAGCTCCACATGGCCACTCAGGACCCTCAGTTCCTTCGGTCTCGTGGCTCCGCCATCCCCGGGGTGGTCAGGGCCAGGCCATCCCCACATCCTTGGTCCACCCTGGATACAGTCAAGCAGGAGAGCACCTTAACGCTTAGAAAGGAGTCACACGAGTTCTCTCCTTTGCTCAGGAAAGAAGCAGCTCTGCCCTGAATCGGACAGCCCTGGATTCAAACCCAGCTCAGGCACCTTCAGGCCATGTGACCTCGGGCAAATCACTTCCCTTCTGAGCCCAGTGACTGAGGTGGCCCTACATTAGTCACATGGTCACACCTAACTGTGCATGGACCAGACCACATGAGGGACCTGTGCCAGGCCAGGGACGCCCTGCAAAGGGATGTGAAAAAGATGTGCAGAAAGATAGGTACATTTCAGAAGTGACATCCTGGGAGGGGGAGATTGAATTCCACAAGTTTAATTAATTTATTTTATTTTTGGCCGCGTTGGCTCTTCATTGCAGCGTGTGGGCTTTCTCTAGTTGCGGCGACAAGCGGGGGCTACTCTATGTTGCGGTGCGCGTGCTTCTCATCGCGGTGGCGTCTCTTGTTGCGGAGCACAGGTTCTAGGCACGCGGGCTCAGTAGTTGTGGCTCGCGGGCCTAGATGCTCCGCGGCACGTGGGATCTTCCTGGACCAGGGCTCGAACCCGTGTCCCCTGCATTGGCAGGAGGACTCGTAACCACTGCGCCACCAGGGAAGCCCTGAATTCCACACGTGATTTCCCCAATGACTCGATTCTTCCCAATGTGGTAAGCACTACGAAGGAACGAAAAAGGAGTAAAGGGAGATTCAAACTGGGACGAGGCGGCTAACTTAGCTGGGGGTGGCCAGAGCAGGCTTTTTCAGGAGAATTCTGTGGAAGTTGAGAAGCAGATGAGTCAATGCACCCTCAGGCTCAGAGGGAGGCAAAGCAGGGCATTGTTCAGAGCAGAGGAAAGAGCTGGAAGGCAGAAGCAGGGGCTCAGTTTTAGGAACTAAAACTAAAACTAAAAGTAGCCCAGCTGACATGCAGGGGAGAGAGAGAGGCCAGCAGGGCTCATAGCAGCGGCCCTAAAGTCAAGAACCAGTGGTTCATGGGCCGGAGACGTCCGTGGAACAGCCATGTAAATTTTTGCCTGTTCCATATTTTAAAAAAATGGACTGAGCTGGGGTTTTTTTTTTTTTTTTGAGTGGTTTTCCATAAAAATCTGAATTTCCAGATTTTCTTAAAAAAACATAAGATCTGGCCATATTGGGCTCACATTTCTGAGTAGCAGCTAACAGTTGGAGCTGAGGAGGGCTGGAGATGGAGCTTTAACTTATGAAGTTAAAACGGAGTTCCTCATTGGCCTTAAAGTGTTGGACCCCTGGGCTGGGCCTTAGAGGCTATGTCAGGAATTTTGGAAGAGATCCAAAGTGCAATGAGAAGGCAGGGTTGGTTGGTTGGTTTCTGGCCACACCACAGGGCGTGGAGGATCTTAGTTCCCTGACCAGGGACTGCGCTCCAGCCCTGGCAGTGAAAGCACCGAGTCCTAACCACTGGACTGCCAGGGAAGTCCCAAAGGCAGGGTTTTGAGGTGAGGAGAAACCCAATCCTCAGGTCACTCTAAGCGTGGAGAAGGTAGTATGGTTGGGGGATAAGCATGGATGTGAGGGAACCAGGAAGGAAGCCGTACATGGAGATCCAGGCATGAGATGATGGTGGCTCTGTCCAGAGTGGGGGCAGTGGATGAGGTAGAGGCTCGTGGAGTGTCCTTAACACTCAGACCCCTTATATAGAGTTAGGCTGCTTTTGTTTTTGTTTGGCTCAAAACAACAGAAATGTATTCTCTCACAGTTCTGGAGTCCAGAAGTCGAAAATCAGTGTCCCTGGGTCGAAATCAAGATGTCAGCAGAACTGGAGGCTCAAGGGGAGAATCCGTCCCCTGCCTCTTCCAGCTTCTGAGGGCTGCTGGCTTTCCTTGGCTTGTGACCACATCGCTCCAGTCTTTGCCTCCCTGGTGACATGGCCTCCTCCTCTCCATCTTCAAATCTCTCACTGCCTTTCTCTTAGAGGGACGGATACATGGGGTTGCATTCAGGGTTCACCTGGATAATCCAGGATAATCTCGCATCTCAACATCCTCCATTTAATCACATCTGCAATCACGCCTTTTCCAAACAAGATAACATTTACAGGTTCTGATATCTTTGGGGGCCATTCATCAACCTACTACACTTCCCCTCTCTGAACCTTGATTTTCTCCTCTGTAACACTTCATACAGGGTTTTATGTATTTGGAGAATAGTGACCAGACAGAACAAGACAGCATGTTTTTCTTATCCTTACCCACCCCTCAGTCTAAACTTAGCTCACAGCTCCCCTACACGACCCTTCACCTCAACACACTCACCCCCCCAGGAATGGAGCAGACACATGCATTCTTTCATTCCTTCCCGGAAATGCATCAACTCTCTACAACCTGCCAGACACATCCTAGGCCCTGCGCATACAGCAGTGACCAAAACAGATAGAAATCCGTGGTGCTCATGGAGCTGGTCTTCCAGTGGTGGTGGAGCGGGTGGGGAGACAGACGGGAAACAAAGAGATACCGAATAGGACAGATAGTGGTTAAGTGGGTTCTTTTGCTAGGGCTGCCATGACAAAGTGCCACAGACTGGGTGGCTTAAACCACAGATATGTATTGTCTCGTAGTTCTACACACTAGAAATCCAAAATCAGTGTGTGGGCAAGGTTGTTTCCTTCTGCGTGCTATAAGGGAAGGATTTTTTCCAGGACGCTCTCCCTGGTTTGTAGATGGCCATCTTTTCCCTGCATCTGGTTCTCTTTTTTTTTTCGGCCGTGCCTTGCAGCATGTGGGATCTTAGTTCCCCAGCCAGGGATCGAACCCGTGCCCCCTGCAAAGGAAGTGCAGAATCTTAACTACTGGACCACCAGGGAAGTCCCAGCCCTGCATCTGTTTCTATCATCTTCCCTCTGTGTGAGTCTGTCTCTGTGTCCAAATTTCTTCTTCTTATAAGGACACCAGTCATATTAGATTATGACCCACCCTAAAGACCTCATTTTAACGTGATGACCTCTGTAAAGACCCCATCTCCTAGTAAGGTCACATTTACAGAGACTGGGGTTAGGACTCCAATATATGAATCAGGGGGTGGGGGTGACACAAATCAGCCCATAACTATAAGTATAGGAAGAGAAAGCAGGGTGAGAGGAGAATGGAATGATGGGGTGGGCTGGGGGTGCTATTTTAAACAGAATAACCAGGGAGGTGATTCCTGGGCAACAACTTGAATGAAGGAGGGAGGTGCCAAGAAGTATATGAGAAAAGAGCATTCCAAGGAGAGTGAATGGCAAGTGCAAAGGCCCTGAGGCCTGAGGATTTCAATGTGGAGAAAGAACAGGTGGAAGCGCATCACGGAAAGAGTGGGGTGAGCTGCGAGGGTGGGAAGGAGAGGACACCAGAGAGATGGGGCTTGGAGGACAGATCGTGTAGAGCCTGAGGGCCTAGTTTCTTAACTTGTGCAAACTTCCTTCTCGAGCGGGCTTGTTCCTGTCTGGTCCTCTTTAGAGTTACAAGTTCAGTGGCCCCCACTTCTACAGTATAGAAACTTATTAGTGTTTTAGCTGGACTGCAGCCAGCTTTCAAAATATTTTGGCAAATAATTTATTGACGTGAAACTCGCTTAACATTAACCATTTAAAGTGAACAATTTGGGGACTTCCCTGGTAGTCCAGTGGGTAAGACTCCATGCTCCCAATGCAGGGGGCCTGGGTCCAATCCCTGGTTGGAGAACTAGATCCTGCATGCATGCCACAACTAAGAAGCCCACATGCTCCACTGAAGATCCCGAGTGCCGCAACTAAGACCCGGCGCAGCCAAATAAAGAAATATTTTAAAAATTAATTGTTTTCGGGCTTCCCTGGTGGCGCAGTGGTTGAGAATCTGCCTGCCAATGCAGGGGACACGGGTTCATGCCCCGGTCTGGGAGGCTCCCACATGCCGCGGAGCGGCTGGGCCTGTGAGCCATGGCTGCTGAGCCTGCGCATCCAGAGCCTGTGCTCTGCAACGGGAGAGGCCACAACAGTGAGAGGCCCGCGTACCGCAAACAAACAAACAAAACAATTTATTGCTTTCTAAAAAAAAATAAAATGAACAATTCGGTGGCACATGGTATATTCACAATGCTGTGTACCCTCCACTTCTGTCTGGTTCTAAAGCATTTCCAACACACGTCATGGTACAGATTCTAACTTCACAGTGGGGTGGAGCCCCAGGCAGATTCTGATCCGAGGAGGGACCTGATCTGACTGTCACCGTGTTCGGAGTGTGGAGGATGGACTGTGGCCTGACAAGGGGGCGGAAGCAGGTCTGTTGAAGCAACTGACACCCGCACCCAGGCAGGCGGGAGATGGTGATGGTGTGGATTGTGTTATGGTAGGGAGCAGGGAGGGTGCTGAGGAGAAGCTGGACTCAGATTGATTGATTGATTTTTATTGGAGGACAGTTGATTTCCAATATTGTGTTAGTTTCAGGTGTACAGCAAAGTGATCCAGTTATACCTACGTATTATGTGTATATATATATACTTTTTCAGATTCTTTTCCCTTGTAGGTTATCACAGAATATTGACTATAGTTCCCCGTGCTATATGGTAGGTCCTTGTTGGTTATCTTTTTTTTTGGCTGTGCTGCGCGTCTTGCAAGATCTTAGTTCCCCAACCAGGGATCGAACCCACGGCCCCTGCAGTGGACGCGCAGAGCCCTAACCACTGGACCACCAGGGAAGTCCCCCTTGTTGGTTATCTATTTTTCAGATTTATTTTGAAGTGAAGGGCTTAGGATCTGCTGGTGGGGTGTGTGTGTGTGTGTGTGTGTGTACATGTAAGAGAGGAGACAAGGATGATTCAGGCTTTTTTCTTTAAATTGTGGTAAATATACACAACATAGATTTACCATTTTAACCATTTTAAGTTCAGTGGCGTTAAGTACATTCGCATTGTTTTTATAAAGATTATTTATTTATTTAATTTTTGGCTGTATCAGGTCTTAGTTGCGGCGAGTGGGCTTCTCTCTAGTTGTGGCGTGCGGGCTCCAGGGCACATGGGCTCTGTAGTTTGCGGCACGTGGGCTCTAGCTGAGGCTCTCCAGCTCAGTAGTCGTGGCGCTTGGGCTTAGTTGCCCTGTGGCATGTGGAATCTTAGTTCCCCGACCAGGGATTGAACCCGTGTGCCCTGCATTGCGAGGCGGATTCTTTACCACTGGACCCCCAGGGAAGGCCCAAGTACATTCATATTGTTGTACAACCATCACCACCATCCATCTCCAGAACTTTTTCATCTTCCCAAAATGAAACTCCAAACTCATTCAGTGTTCACTCCCCATCCCCCATCCCCCATCCCTCCACAACTTGGTAACTACCTTTTTACCTTCTGTCTCTGTGAAGTTGCCTGTCCAGGTCCCTCTTCTAAGTGGATCACACAACATTTATCCTGTTTCTGCCTTATTTCTCTCAGTGTGATGTCTCCGAGCTTCATCCACGTGCTAGCACGCACACTCTCAGGTCCCGGGCCAGGAAGTGTTTCCATCTTCTGGAGTCTAACCTCCTGAGTGTCCCCTGCCTGGCAGGGGCCTCCTGGTACTTTCTAAGTTTCGAAGTCTGACTTCTCCTTCCCAGCTCAAGCGTGACCCACTCCAGGAAGCTCTCCTTGGATGTCTTTAAAAGCAGGCCTTGAGGCTTCCCTGCTAGCACATTGGTTAAGAATCCACCTGCCAATGCAGGGGACACGGGTTCGAGCCCTGGTCTGGGAAGATTCCACATGCTGCAGAGCAACTAAGCCCGTGCGCCACGACTACTGAACCTGTGCTCTAGAGCCTGTGAGCCACAACTACTGAGCCTGCATGCCACAACTACTGAAGCCCGCGTGCCTAGAGCCTGTGCTCTGCAACAAGAGAAGCCACCGCAATGAGAAGACCGCACACCAGTGGTTAAGAATCCGCCTGCCAATGCAGGGGACACGGGTTCGAGCCCTGGTCCAGGAAGATCTCACATGGCACGGAGCAACTAAGCCCGTGCGCCACAACTACTGAGCCGGTGCTCTAGAGCCCGCAAACCACAACTACTGAGCCCACGTGCCACAACTACTGAAGCCCGCGTGCCTAGAGCCTGTGCTCCACAAGAGAAGCTACGACAATGAGAAGCCCGCACACCGCACAGCCCCCACTCGCTGCAACTAGAGAAAGCCCGCGCGCAGCAACGAAGACCCAACACAGCCAAAAATAAATAAATATTTATTTATTAAAAAAAAAAAAAGCCCGCGCACCACAATGAAGAGTAGCCCCTGCTCGACCCAACTAAAGAAAGCCCACCTACAGCAACAAAGACCCAACACAGCCAAAATAAATAAATAAATTTATTAAAAAAAAAAAATACCGGGACTTGGTGTCAGAAAGAACAGTGTTCACGTCCTGATTCTGCCGTTTACTTGCTGGGCACCACTGGCTGAACTTCTCTGACCCCCAGTTTCCCCGTAGCTAGCTGGAGACAACAAGCGCTCCAAGCCTAGGGGATTGTCCTGACATTTACAGGAGATGACGCTGCTTTGCCTAGCGTAGAACAAATGTCACCTGTTCCTATGAGCTTGTACATCCAAAGTCACCCAATTTCTTGTCCCCAAAACCTCCAGTATTCTGTGTCTGCTACTCAGTGGGTAGCAGATGTGCATCCTGGCATTCTTACTGTTCTCTAGCTTTTAATCGAATTCCCATATTAACTGTTTTTTTGGTTTTTTTTTTTTGCGGTACGCGGGCCTCTCACCACTGCGGCCTTTCCCGCCGCAGAGCACAGGCTCCGGACACGCAGGCCCAGCGGCCGTGGCTCACGGGCCCAGCCTTTCCGCGGCATGTGGGATCCTCCCGGACCGGGGCACGAACCTGTGTCCCCTGCATCGGCAGGCGGACTCTCAACCACTGCGCCACCAGGGAAGCCCCCATATTAACTTTTGACGTCATCTCCTTGCACTACATGCTAGGGATTTTTTTTTGTCTTTGTTTGTTTGTTTTTTGAGGAATCTCTCTTTGCATGTCCTAAGGGCTGAACTCTGAGCGTGTACAGTGTGAGTTTGGTAAATATCTATTCTGCTAATATCTTCTGTCTTCCCAGCAGGCCTGCCATAGTTCTATCAGAAGAAGGAGCATCTGTTCCTTAGAATGTCCAGCCCCAGGCTGTGGACTTGCTCCAGAGGTACCCAGCCTCCTCAGGTCTCAGAGATTGTCACCCCAAATCTGCCACCACCCCAATACATACAAAAGGAAACTCCTAAAACATTGCCTTCACGTACCTCTCTCATACGATCGATCAAGTAGCATGCACATTGGCAATGTGGCAAGAACATCCAGTTTTCAAGGGATTTCCCTGGTGGTCCAGTGGTTAGGACTCCGTGCTTTCACTGCCAAGGGTGTGGGTTCAATCCCTGGTCAGGAACTAAGATCCTGAAAGCCGGACTTCCCTGGTGGCACAGTGGTTAAAGAATCCGTCTGCCAGTGCAGGGGACACGGGTTTGAGCCCTGGTCTCGGAAAATCCCACATGCGACGGAGCAACTAAGCCTGTGCGCCGCAACTACTGAGCCCGTGAGCCACAACTACTGAGCCAGTGAACCTAGAGACCGCGCTCCACAACAAGAAAAGCCACCGCAGTGAGAAGCCAGTGTGCGCTGCAACGAAGAGTAGCTCGCTGCAACTAGAGAAAGCCTGCACGCAGCAATGAAGACCCAACACACCAAAAATAAATTAAATTAATATATATATATAAAAGAATATATATGTATAACTGAGTCACTTTGCTGTACAGCAGAAATTAACACATTGTAAATCAACCATACTTCAATAAAATATTAAAAATAACTAAATAAATTATGATACAGCTGCACAATGGATACTACTTCTTAGCCATTTAAAAAGAATAAACCAGGGACTTCCCTGGTGGCGCAGTGGTTAAGAATCCACCTGCCTCGGCTTCCCTGGTGGTGCAGTGGTTAAGAATCTGCCTGCCAATGCAGGGGACACGGGTTTGAGCCCTGGTCCGGGAAGATCCCACATGCTGCGGAGCAACTAAGCCCGTGCACCACAGCTACTGAGCCTGCGCTCTAGAGCCCGTGAGTCACAACTACTGAGCCCACATGCCACAACTACTGAAGCCTGCGCACCTAGAGCCTGTGCTCCACAATGAAAGAAGCCACCGCAATGAGAAGTCCACACACCACAAGGAAGAGTAGCCCCTGCTCGCCGCAACTAGAGAAAGCCCACACTCAGCAATGAATACCCAATGCAGCCAAAGATAAATAAATAAATAAGTAAATAAATTTATTAAAAAAGAAAAAGAGTAAACCAGGTCTCTGGCTATGGATAGGGAGCAATTCTCCAAGACAAATTGATGAGTGCAGAAAGCAAGGAGCAGATCAGTGCAGGGGACGTGCCACTGTTTATGTCAACAGAAAGAGGAGGGGGAGGGTCTCATGCTGGGGAAGATGCACAGGTGCCTTCTGCTAACTGGTGCTTGTCGTTGCCTCTGGGGAGGGCAACAAACGATCAGGGATGGGAGGGAGACTCAGTTTTTCCCTGGATACCTTTCTATATTTTAATTATTTGCTATTTCCCTGCATATCTTTCTATATTTTAATTCTTTACTATGTGCATTCATTTCCTATTCAAAATCATTTAGATTAATACATGCATTATATCGTTGCCAGGAAGCACGAAGGTTTTGGACCTCATGCTAACAGCACGTGCCATTCTTGAAGGGTTGAGAATTCTGTCTGTTCTCTGCCGAATGATGTCAGCAGAAGCTGAGCGACCTCGAGCGTTGATTTCAGCGGTGGTGTCTTTACAGAAATGCTCAGTCGGCAACAATCGCTGGCCCCTGTAAGGCGTTTACAGGGCTGAGAGCCTCTTTACTTATCATGATCTCATCTACCCTGACAGTGTTGGGGGTAACTGGGGCAGGCAGGAACTTGTCCAAGGTCACACAATTAGGAAATGCCCTAGCCAGGATTGAATCCACATCTCTTTCTCTGCTTCTTTTACGTGGCTTGAAATGCCTGTCTTTTGAGGATGTCTCAGACTTTCCATGAACAAAGATGATGTCAAGTGCTCCTGTGTGATGGTCACCTGTGACCACCCCGTTGCTAAGTCCAATCAATGGTCAGTTATCAGGCCTCGGCCAACTTGCCCGATCAGGAGCATTTGATGAGTGGTGGAGCCTTCCTCCTTCAAACACTTTCCTACCTAGGGTTCTAGGAAGCCCCTCTATCCTCCCACCTTGCCGGAGGCTTCTTGGAATCTTTGTGGGCCAAATGGTCCAACCATGGAGAGCCCCAGGGATTGGCCCTTGGACCTGTTGCTTTAAATTTATTTATTTTGGTCTGTGTTGGGTCTTCGTTGCCGCGCGCGGTCTTTCTCTAGTCACGGCGAGCAGGGGCTACTCTTCGTTGCGGTGCGCGGGCTTCTCATTGCGGTGGCTTCTCTTGTTGCGGAGCACGGGCTCTAGGTGCGCGGGCGTCAGTGGTTGTGGCACACAGGCTCAGTAGTTGTGGCGCACAGGCTTAGTTGCTCCGCGGCATGTGGGATCTTCCCGGACCAGGGCTCGAACCCGTGTCCCCTACGTTGGTAGGCAGACTCTTAACCACTGCGCCACCAGAGAAGTCCCTAGACCTGTTTCTCGTCCCTTAGAACCCCCAGTTCTAGGTGATCTCATCCCCTACCATGGCTTTAAGTCCCATGTATATGCTGATGCCTCTCCAGCCCAAACTCTCCTCCTGCACTGGGTCATCCAACTGCTTCCTCAACCTCAGCTGGGTGACTGGTAGTCCCTCCCCCCTCTTGCTTCCTCCCACTGCCTCCCCATCTCGGCCCCTTTGACTCCACCCTCCAGCAGCTCAGGCCCCCAAACCCTGAAGTCATCCAGACCTCTCCCACCCCACACGAACCCTGTCAGCTGGACTTTCCAAGCAGATCTAGAATCTTACCCCTTCTCTCCACCTCCTCAGTCTCCACTCTGGTCTGAGCCACCTTCACCTGGGGCCTGGAATATTCCAACAGCCTCCCCACTGGTCTCCCTCCTTCTGCCCTCGTCCCTGTCATTTTGTCTCTTTTCAGCCCCACAGCCAGAGGTGATCACTCAGGACAAGTCAGTCTATGTCTCTTTCTCTCTGCTGACAAGCTGCCAGTGATTTCCCATCTCATCTAGAGTAAAAACTGAGCTCTTGTAAATGGCCCCAAAGGCCTTCCTGTTCCTCCCTTCCTTGGTGCCCTCTCATCTCCTCCACCACTATTTCCTCCACTGATGTAAATCCTTCCAGCAGGGCGAGCCGAGCTCCCTGCCATTCCTCCAACACCCAGCACCCAGCACCCAACACATGCAGGCATCTCTCAGCGTGGGGCTTCCTCTTCCCTGTGCCTTTGGGCTTCCCAGCCTCATGCTCTGGACCTTTGGGGCTGGCTAATTCGCTTTGTCTTTGGGGGCTGTCCTGTGCATTGTAGGATGTCAGTGCATTCCTGGCCTCTACATACTAGCCACCCATAGCATCTCCGTATCTCCAGAAATTTCCGAGTGTCCTCTGGGGGGCAAAATCTCCAGGCTGGGAACCAGGGCCCTACCTGTAACATGCTCCCCAGACATCCCTGTGCCTCCTCTCTCATCTCCTTGGGGTCTCCACTCAGCTGTCATCTCCTTATGGAGGCCTCTGTCCACCCTGATTATCACTGCTGCCCACCCCAAACTCCCCGTTTCCCTTCCTGCTGTATTTTCCCCCATAGCACTCATCCCCATTTCCTGTATATTATCTGTCTCTTCTCATTAGACCTTACATTTCAAAAAGCCAAGGATTTTTGTCTGTTGCATTCATTGCTGTATCCCCAGCGCTTACAGCCAAGCCTGGCACACAGTAGGCACTCGGTAAATGCTTCTGGAAGGAACAAATCCATGCCAGGCTTTGTAACAGATGCATGAACGTTAGACCTTGACCTTGAGAGACCTGCATCCCAGGGTGGGTGCTGGGAGTAAACAGACAAATGAATACATGGTGCAGTAGTAGGTGGTAGTAAGTGCAAGGAAGAAAAGAAAGCATATAGCCTGGTTTCCCAGGCTGCCGTGAACAAGGTGCCACAAACTGGGTGGCTTACAACTACAGAGATTTATTGTTTCTCTGTTCTAGAGGCTAGAAATCCGAAATCAAATTGTCGGCAAGGATATGATCCATCCATCTGAAACCTGCATGGGAATCCTTCCCGGCCTCCTCCTAGCTTCTGGTGGTTTCCCAGCTCTCTTGGGCATGTCTGGGCTTGTAGAAGTCTCAGACCAATCCTCCGTCTTCACAAGGCCTTCTCCCTTTGTGTCTTCACACCGTCTTCCCTCTGTGCATGTCTGTCCAAATGTCCCTTTTGTATAAGGGCACTACTCTTATTGGATGAGGGCCCACCCTCACGACCCCATTTTAACTTGATCTCTGTAAAGATCCTATTTCCCCAAAGGCTGCATTCTGACCTAGTGGAGGATTCATTATGCTTCTTGGTGGGGGAGACAAAGTTCAGCCCCTATCAGCAGGGCACGGGATGAGAGGGTGCTGGGAGGGCCTCTGAGTTGGTGGCATTTGAGCAGAGTCCAGAATGAAGAGAGGGGGTGAGTCCTGTGGCTTTCTGGGGGAAGGGCATTCCAGGCGAAGGGAAGAGCCAGGGCAAAGCAGCATAATCAGGGTACCTACCTCACAATGCTGGGAGGATTCAATGGCTTAATATCTGAAAAAAAGTTAATTCTAGCCTCACCTGGAGCACAAAAAAAAAAAAAGGAAAAAAAAAGTTAAGAGCCCTGCTGAGTATATAGTTAGCAGGCAGTTAATATGAGTTATTATTAATTACTATTATTATTATTAATCAGAGGAATAACAGGCTCTGGCTTGGTGTCTGCTCTGGACTAGGCAGCCTTCTAGGGCTGGGGATCCAGAATGAACTAGCCAGACAGCAACCTGTCTTCCTGGGGCTGAACACCTAGTTGGGGGAGACAAAGAGACCAGTAAGTCAACAAACAAAGAACAGCCTATGGTGTGATTGCTGACAACCACAGGGCTCAATACAACAGGGTGATGTCATAGAAGGTGATTGCTAGGTGGGGCTGGGGCAGTGCCACTAGATAAGGCAATCAAGGAAGGCCTCTTAGAGGAGGTGACCTTGGAGCTAAAGTCTCTTTCCTCCAGGGGACGTCCGTGGAGAAAGGTCCACTGGTCAGGTCTAGATCCATGACTAGGCTGCCATTGGTCAAGGGGGCGGTGCCCCAAAGGTGAGAATTTAATGAAACTAAGAAGACCTGCAAGTCACTTCAGGTTAATTACAAAGAGCATGAATGCTGGTCAAATTGGTCTCAAACTCCAGACTTCTTTTATCATCCCCTGCGGCCATCCCATCCCTACCTCCGAATAAAGAAAACATTGGTGAGAAATAGAAAATCATTCCGTAAGTCAGACCCCAGTGTTTATGTCGGACTTTAGGTCCAGGTGGGAGCAGTTAAGAACAGGTACCATGGTTGCCCCTGCATACCCGTTGGTGACTCTCAAAGAGAGTTAATCCATATGGCCATCAGGTGGTTCCATATTCTCAGTGGGCTCTCTGGGTTGAATTCAACACAGCTCCTCAGATACCCTCGAAAATCCTTTTCTCCTGAAAATTCCTTTATCCCCTAATTGTTTCAGGGCAATTTGCCACAGGTAGGAAAGTATGGGGTGTCTGATGAACGCAGAATGCAACTGTGTTGAATCACGTTCTCAGAAGTCCTTTTTTCCCAGGTAGAAAGCAACCAAGGTGGCTGTTTTGACATTCCCATGGTCATGTTTCTTTTCTTCTGAATCAGCATTTTGTCGTTTTGCTTTGTTTCAGAAAAAAAACCGAAATCTGCCTTAAGCTTAATCCCTCTCCTCTCCCCCCACCAACCCAATGTAGTTGGGGCTATGGAGAAAGTACAGAAAGGCAGACCTGGCTTCAAGATCCACAGCATGGAGAGAGAGCGAGCGAGAGAGCGCGCGTGCAAGCACACAGAGCGTGCACTCTCTTACGTCATGGGGACTCTGGTGGATCTGTATTCACTCATTCCACAGATACTTACGGCGCACCTCCTGAGGACCAGGCACTGTGTTAGGCTCTGGGAGTTCATCCTCAGAGCCCAAGATGAGTCCCTGCCTTCCTGTAGCTTACAGTTTACTGTACATTCACATCTGACAAACAGCCAAGAAGAGCCTTCCAAAGACCGGGGACTTTGCTTCTTGGCCCTCCCACTGATTAACTGTCCTCAGTTTTCCTCTCTGTTAAATGGGTCCAGCCACTCATGCTGTGTAACACAGAAAGCTTTGTGGTGAGGCCCTAGGAGATGACATCCAGTAGAAGAATAGCCTTACTGGTTGCTCTTTATGGCATCTGTATTGGGTGCTAAGAATTGGGTAGCTCATGTTCTTGGAGTCCCAACTCCACCCTGGGTGGCTCGTGCTGTTATCTTCCTTACCCAGAGGCAGAAGCAGGTCAGAGGGGCTGAGTGACTCTTCCAAGGAGGCTCAGGACTCCAAAACAGAAAGGTAAGGAAGAGAAGACCCTGCTGGGGAGAGTTTGATGGGACCAGAGAGTTAGGGGTGCCAGATTAAATACAGGATGGACTTAGACTATAAGACTGTTCAAACCCAGTTCAACTTTAATTGGGTGTCCTCTATTTTTGTTTGCTAACCCTGGCCACCCTACAGAGGTTCTGATGTTAGGCTGATGGAGGCCTGGGGTATGGCTGGGACAAGAAGCGCTGGGGTGAGTCAGGGCTCTTGGTCCTGGTGACCCGGGGAGGTGGGAGATGGGGAAGAGGGGTCGCGGGGGTGTGTGTGGCGGTAACAGCAGGGAGAGGGGCAAGGATGGGAAGACCCAAAACCCAAGTAACTTCCAGCCCCAGGGTAACACCTTTTCTGCCTGGGGGCCTTCAGCTCCTCAGTTGCTCCTTTGTGAATTCTGAGTAGTCAGTTTAGGTTGACTCGCCCCTGCACGCAGCTCCTCCGGCCACACCCACTTTTGCTTTACCTACCAATCACTGTAGCTTCCTTTTGTAACCTGGTTACCCCCCTGGCTGGCTTCAGTTTTCCTGACTCTTAAAACTTGAGTTTCCGAATTCTTTGATGTGAGCACTGCGGGTTCAGGCGTCCTTATGGCTGATTCGTTCAGCCAGTCCTTGTTCAACATTCACCAAATTATTTTTGAGCACCTACTGTGTGAGAGGGAGGTACAGAATTGAACAAAACAGGCACTAACTAAGAAGTCAATGATAAGAATTTATATCCAGTTATTAAACTTGTATTAAGTATTCATTTATGATTGCCGTCGCAGCATGAGGGCAACAAATAGCAAGGGGCAGTCTGATTTATTGGGAAGTGAGTCCACGAAGGGTACCCTGAAGAAATGGATTTTGTGTTGGGTTTTGAAGGATGAGTAGGAGTTACCTGATAACAACAGTGATAGTTAAGTGGTGCCAGACACTGTGCCAAATAAACACTATTGCTAAAGGAACTAATTTACTCCTGTCAACACTAGGAGAGGCCCAGAGAGGTTACGTTACTTGCACAAGGTCACACAGTGAGTGAATGGCAGAGTCAGAATTTGAATCCAGTCAGAAGCCTAGCTGGCTTCAGAGCCTCCCAAGCTGGCTGGGGTCAGGCTGGAGCTGAGACCCAAGCTGAAGCTGGGGAAGGGAATCCTGCAGACCCCAGAAGGCCCAGTTAAGAATTAAAGACTTTGGCTTGAGAACAATGGGAAACCTTTGAAGGGTTTTTAGAGGTAGGGGGCGGGAGATGGGGGTGTGTCCTGGTCCAAATTGAAATTTCAAAAGATCCCTCTGGCTGCTGAAGGTGGGGGATGGGAGCGGACTGGGGCCTGGGGGCTGGTGGGAGGCTGTTCCCTTCCTGCCCAGATAATAGCTAATGGTGGATCTGGAGCTGGCCACTAGCTCTGCAGAATGGAGTTACGTGGCCGGAATCTACTGTGTAAGACGCTTATAAGGTAAATCCCACAGGGCTCCGGGATGGGAGGTGGGAGAGGAGAGGTCAAGGGTAAAGACCAGGTTTAGGGCTTGCAGAACTGGCTGGGAAATACGAGGTTTGGTGGCCTGAGAGCATCTGAGTATTGAGTGTTGGCCAAATCGCCCAAGTCTGGGATTTCTGTTGGGGATTTGGTGTGCTTTTTTGTTGGGAAATTGGTTTCAGATCACCTTTGAGTGTTTCCTGTCTACATTAGTTCCTTTTCTCCAAAGTATTTGTTTCTTGGAATATTAGAGGCTGAGAGGGCTTAGACTTCATTTTTCTTATGAATGTCTTCCTTTTTCAGACAAGTACGTTACTTAATCTCTCTGCGCCTCAGTTTTCTCATCTGTAAAATAAGGTTAATTATAGTGCCTGACTCAGTTGTTGGGAGGATTAATTAAATGATACATAAACTGTGCTTTGAACAGTGCTTGGACGTGGGAAACTCAGTAGGTGCCGGCCGCTCTTCAAGGTAAAGATGCTGCTGCAGACGCTGCTGATATCTTATGACCAGGAGGGAGGTGGACGCAGGGGCGGTTGTAGAAGGAGGTGAAAGCCCATAGAAGTTACTCCAGGGCTTCCCTGGTGGCGCAGTGGTTGAGAGTCCGCCTGCCGATGCAGGGGACGCGGGTTCGTGCCCCGGTCCGGGAAGATCCCGCATGCCGCGGAGAGGCTGGGCCCGTGACCCACGGCCGCTGAGCCTGCGCGTCCGGAGCCTGTGCTCCGCAACGGGAGAGGCCACAACAGCGAGGGGCCCGCGTACAGCAAAAAAAAAAAAAAAAAAAAGAAGTTACTCCAGCTACTCAGCAAGTACATGTTAAGCATCTTTCTGTACCCAGTAACAAGCAAACTGTTTAAACAGTGTGCACAGAAGCTCAAGGAATTTATAGTCACTCAAATTAACAAACATTGAGAGAGTCCTGAGTGCTGGACCTGCTCTGGACTCTGGGGTGACAACTGTATATATGAAAACAAGTTTCCTGCCTTGAAAAGCAGATACAACACTTAACTTTAGAATGTACTAAATGCTGGGAAGACAAACCGTTGTTTGAACCTGATGCAATGATCCCAGAGAGCTTCCTGGAGGAGGTGACGTTTGGTCCTGGCTTTGAAGCAGAAGGAGCAGGCGCAAAGGTCCTGAAGGGGCTTGGAACTAGTTTGACAGGAGACAAGTGGCACATTTCCAGGACCCCAAAGTAGGTAGGGTGGCTGGAGTGCAATAAACAGTTGAAGGGGAGAACTACTTCGTTTACATTTCTATATATTGCCATAGACGAGATTCCTGGTGGTCAACTTTATTTGTATACAAATTATAACTCCATACTGTGCAAGATGGTTCAAAATCCAAATCAGGGCCATGACTGATCTACTGAAGATCTTGTAGAGAAACTACAAGTAAGAAGAAAATGCCATTCATTGGACAAATATTTATAGAGTAACTACTACGCCCCAGGACTATGCTAGCCTGGGGAACACTAGTGAACAGATTCACAAAGCTCCTTCCTTTGTACACAGACAAAAAGTAAGTAAACGTAGAAATAAGGTGCTTATGTGTGGTGCTATGTCCTAGGAAGGAAATAACAGGTGATGCCCCAGAAATGTAAGGGAGTTGGCATCAGATGGGTAATCAGAAAAGACCTCTTGGAGCTTAGAGATTTAGGGACTAGCCTGGAGAGGGCTCTGCAGGCCATGTTCAGAGATAGGATTTTCATCTGAAAGGGGATTTGCAGAGGTTTTCTGTAAAGGACAAGATAGTAATTATATTAGGCTTGGAGGGCCATATACGAACTCTATTGCAACTACGCGATCCTACCACTGTAGCATAAAAGCAGGCCTGGACAATAATAAGTGGGTGCCCGAGGCTGTGTTCCAATAAAACTTTACTTACGGACACTGAAACTTGAATTTCCTATAATTCATGCTTGCAGTACGCGGGCCTCTCACTGTTGTGGCCTCTCCCGTTGCGGAGCACAGGCTATGGATGCCCAGGCTCAGCGGCCATGGCCCACGGGCCCAGCCGCTCCGCAGCACGCGGGATCCTCCCGGACCGGGGCACGAACCCGTTTCCCCTGCATCGGCAGGCGGACTGTCAACCACTGCGCCACCAGGGAAGCCCCCATTTTACTTTTATTTTTATTTTTTTGGCTGCAATACACAGCATGTGGGATCTTGGTTTCCCGACCAGGGATCGAACCCATGCCCCCTGCCTTGGGGGTTCAGAGTCTTAACCACTGGACTGCCAGGGAAGTCCCTCAACCATTTTAAAATGTAGCAAAACTTTTTTAGCTCCAGGGCCAGACAAAAATAGGTGGTGGGCTGGATTTGGCCCCTAGGCTGTACTTTGCAGACTCTTGTTCTAAAGCCATGGGAACCCGTTGGAGGGTTTTGAGTCAGGGAATGAAAAAGTGTGATTTAAGAGGGAAAGGTATGAAGACATGGTGTGATGCCAGAAAGTGGATGTAAGGAATCCATTCCAATCGAGCAATCAGTCATTCAACAAACACTGACTTCCCGTCATAGTCATGGTGCCACTGGAGAGGACCCATGATCTGTAAATCACAGTTCTACACTGTGGACTTATAACAGCAGGAGAGATGCAAGAGCAAGACAGAAATACTGAAAGAGAGACACAAAAAAACAAAAGTTGCATTGAAAAACAGCAAGGTGGCAGACAGGTGGCTGGAGTGCAGTGAGCCAGTGGCAAATTGGTAGGAGTTGAGGGGAGGGTATGTAGAAGAGTTGTGATTTTATCCTAAGTGGGATAAAAAGCTGTGGAAAGGGGCTTCCCTGGTGGCGCAGTGGTTGAGAGTCCGCCTGCCAATGCAGGGGACATGGGTTCGTGCCCCGGTCCGGGAAGATCCCACATGCCGCGGAGTGGCTGGGCCCGTGAGCCATGGCCGCTGAGCCTGCGCGTCTGGAGCCTGTGCTCCGCAATGGGAGAGGCCACAACAGTAAGAGGCCCGCGTACAGCAAAAAAAAAAAAAAAGAAAAAGAAAAAAAGCTGTGGAAAGTTTTTAAAAATTGTGATAAAATACATATAATGTAAAATTTACCATGTGATAAAATACATATAATGTAAAATTTACCATTTTACCCATTTTGGAGTGTACGATCCAGTGGCGTTAAGTATTTTCACAATGTTGTGGAATCACCACTATCTAGCTCCAGAACTTTTTCATCACCCCAAAAGGAAAAGCCCAATACCCGTTAAGCAGGCACTTCTCATATTTCCCCTCCCCCACCCCCAGCAACCCTCAGTGTTCTTTCTGTCTCTATGGGTTTGCCTCTTCTGGGTATTTCATATAAATGGAATCATACAATCTGTGGCTTTTTGTGTCTCGGTTCTTTCACTTAGCATAATGTTTTCATGGTTCATTCATGTGTGTATGAGTACTTCATCCCTTTTTGTAGTTGAATGATATTCTACTGTGTGGATACACTGGATTCGTTCATCCATTTGTCCGTTGATGGACTGTTGGGTTGTTTCTACCTTTTGGCTGTTGCGAACAGTGCTGTCCACAGAAAGTTCTGAGCAGGCAGGTGATATCTTGTTAACAGGATCCCCCTGGCTGCTGTGAGGAGAAGAGCCCAGAGAGGTTAGGAGGGGAGGCTGGAGATCAATTAGAACAGGATTCCTAGTCTTAACTGCGCAGGGTGAACCTCTGGGAGGTGAAACATGCACTCCCGCCGAATTGGAGCTGAATCCCCAGGTGATTCTAAAGGGAAGAAGGCTGGAGGATTGGTAACCACTGGGAAGAAGCTGTTAGAGGTCCTGTGGGTGAGCAGGGGCGATGATGCTGATTGAGGGGATTAGGTGACAGGCAGAAGAGCCAGGTTCAGAACACACTGGCAGGAGGGCGGGGGAGGGGGGATGGGACGGGGAGGCGGGGGCGGGGGCAGAATGCCCAGGTTTCTTGCTGATGGTTTGTCTTTTTTGTTTTTTTAATTTTTGGCCGTGCGGAGGGGCATGCGGGATCTTAGTTCCCCAACCAGGGATCGAACCCGTGCCCCCTGTAGTGGAAGCGCAGAGTCTTAACCACTGGACCGCCAGGGAAGTCCTCTCTTGCTGATGCTTTGGATGAGGGTGTGTGCGGAAGTGGGGAGTTGAGGGTGGGAGTTTCAAACAACCAGTGGAAGGGTGATTCTGTTGACTCGGGTGGGGAGCCTTTTGGAGGAGCGGTTTGGGAGAGTCTAGAAGATGGGCTTGCCTTGTTCACTGGGAGGTCCCAGGAGCCCCACGCTGAGGAGTCACAGGCAGGGGACATGGGCTCTGGTGTTGGAGGAGTTGGGGAGCTGAGAAGCCTCTCAGGTGAGAAATCAGGAAAGACCCTCTGGACATGAGGTGGCGCCTAGGGTGGCTGTTATGTCAACAAGCATGGAAAACGAGCCACGGTGGGTCATGCTTCCGAGCTTGAAAAATAGAGAGATGAGGCGGGCAAGTCAGGTATGGAGCCAGATAAAGGGGTGCTGATGGGAAAGTCAGGGTTGCATTTAGTTAGTGGAGAATTGTTGAGAGTTTTTGGAAAACAGCAGTGAAAAGGATTGTAGCCAATGTCTGCTTTGAATGTTTTGTTTAATGGTAGGTGTTTTCATACCCTTTATTTTTACCTTTTTTAATCAATTTTTTAGAGTTGAAGGATAGTTGATTTACAAGGTTGTGTTAGTTTCTGGTTAATAACAGCAACACGATTCAGTTATACATATATATATTCTTTTTCATTATAGGTTATTACAAGACATTGAATATAGTTCCTTGTGTTATACAGTAGGACCTTGTTGTTTATGTATTTTATTTATTTTATTTGTTTCTTTTTGGCATGTGGGATCTTGGTTCCCCGACCAGTGATGGAACCCGTGCTCGCTGCAGTGAAAGCTAACCACTGGGCCGCCAGGGAGGTCCCTATCTATTTTATATATAGTAGTTTGTATCTGACAATCCCAAACTCCTAATTTATCCCTTCATATCCTTTAATTCATTTACTGTTCAGTACAACTTTTTGAGATAGGAAGTACTGTTCCTGTTTTATAGGTAGAGAGCCAGGTGTAGAGAGTTATGGAAATTACTTGGGGTTTTGTCACTAGACAGTGACAGACATAGTCCCAAGTAGCTCAGGTCCTGAGTGTACATGTTCCAGGGGTTTCTCATTTGGGGTAGACTTGGAGATGGTGTGCACAAGGTGTGGGTGTGTGAGTATGTGTGGAAGGGTAAAGAGTGTTCTGGAAGATTTTGCATCTGAGTAACGGAAGGATGACAGAGGAAGTAGTGAGCCTGTGTCTCACTTCTCCATGCTCAAGTACTGCAGCCGCACTTGGACTTCTTTTGTTCCTCTGAAACACCAAGCTCCCAAGCTCAGGCCTGCCTCAGGGCCTTTTTATTTGCTGCCAGCTCCACCTGGAAGGCTCCATCTTCTTCAGCTGCTATGTCACAGCCTCACTGGAAGCCTTCCCCCACCTGTCTAAAGCAGACCCCCCCCATCCTGTCACTTCCCTATACCCTCACCCTGCTTTGTTTTTTCTTCATAACATTCATAATTTGATATTTTATGTTATTCATATATTTATTTAATAGCTCATTACCTCTTCTGCTCAGCTGTCAGCTCCTTGAAGACAGGAGCAACAGACAATAAATCTTAGAGGTACAAAAAGGGCTCCCTGCATATTTGTAGACCACCTGGATCCATAGCAAGAAGATCCCTGCCCAGGGGAGAGGTTGGATCTGGGTAGTTAGATTTGGAATCTCCTGTGGCAGCAGATGAAATGACTGCATGAAAAGGTTTCGAGGAAAGAAAAAACATCTAACATTTCTTGAGCCCGCATGCTGTGTCTGTGTTAAATAACCCTCACAATGTCTCTTAGGCGAGGACTATAATCCCCACTTCACAGACTTGGAACCAGAGGCGCAAAAACATGAAATAACTTGCTCAAGTTCTGTAGGTAGGAAGGGAGGAATCTCGGAATGGACCCCTTCCCCCCCAACAGGCTGGCTCCGGAGCCCAGATGAGGAGCATCGTTGGCTAGAAAGACAGAGCAGAGTCTGGAGTTAGAGGTGTCAATGCAGATGGAGAGCTGGTTGCTGGGAGGAGCAGTGGTTTGTAAACTCGGAAATGTCCAGCATCAAACGTTAGCAAGAGGTCAAGTGGACCCAGTACTAACTAGGCTTGTTGAAGTAGATTCTTGGAGGGCAGTGATGACTTTTAAAAAATTACTGCTCGGGGCTTCCCTGGTGGCGCAGTGGTTGAGAGCCTGCCGGCTGATGCAGGGGACACGGGTTCGTGCCCCGGCCTGGGAAGATCCCACATGCGGCGGAGCGGCTGGGCTCGTGAGCCATGGCCGCTGTGAGCCTGCGCGTCCGGAGCCTGTGCTCCGCAACGGGAGAGGCCACAACAGTGAGAGGCCTGCATACTGCAAAGAAAAGAAAAAAAAAAATATTACTGCTCAAAAATAATACAAATATAAAATGAACACATCAGAGATTTTGTCTCACTCACTATTAATGAGGGTACTTGTAAGGTGTTATGATCAATTCAAAGGTGGATTCAAAGTACTACAAGCCTAAGGAAGGAATGCTGAATTTACAAATAGATGCAAAAACTGGCAAAAACTTAGTTCAGTATCCACCAGGCAATAATCAATTGCATTCCAGGGGATTACATTTGCATTTCTATGGAGAAGAGTCATTTGCATAACTATTCATCTTCTACAAGTTACAGAGTTGTAAATAGCTCCAGAACACTGAACGGGTGCAGGTAACCTAATGGGGAAGCTCCACAAGCTACATGTTAATCTTTTTTTGCCCATTTCCCAATCTTTCACAATTTTCCTAATATTACATTTATTAATTTATTTTTTAAGAAGTAATATATTCGCATGGTTGAAATTCAAAAGTTATAATGGTGAACACAACATTGTAAATCAACTATACTTCAATTAAGAAAAAAAAGATATGAAGTCTCCTCCCCCCTCCTGACCCCCAGACACCCAGGACCCCTTAGAGGCAAACATTGCTAGCAATTTCTTAAGTATGCTTCCAAGAGATTTTGTGCATAATAAGCAAACGTGTTAAGAAAAAGATAGATACACACAGGTTTCTCTATTTAAGAAAAACAAATGACATTACATTCCATGTTCTGTTCTTGTGTTTTTTAAACTCAACAATATGTCTTAGAGATCGTTCCACAAAAGGGCTCCCAGATTCTTTTTTTTAAGATTAAAAAAACCCGGGAATTCCCTGGTGATCCAGTGGTTAGGACTCAGCACTTTCACTGCGGTGGCCCGGCTTCAAGCCCTGGTTGAGGAACTAAGATTCCACAAGCCGTGTGGCCTGGCCAAAAAAAAAAAAAAAAAAAAACCTGCCAAAAAAAGTCATTTATGATTATTTTTATTGCAGTATGGTTGACATACAATATTTTACTAGTTTTAGATGTACAACACAGTGATTCAACATTTATATGCATTGTGAATTGATCATCACGGTAAGTCTAGTTACAATTTGTCACCATACAAAGTTATGGCACAATTATTGACTATATTTCCTATGCTGTATGCTACATCTCTGTGACTTATTTTTATTTCTTATTTTTTTTACGCGGGCCTCTCACTGTTGTGGCCTCTCCCGTTGTAGAGCACAGGCTCCGGACGCGCAGGCTCAGTGGCCATGGCTCACGAGTCCAGCCGCTCTGCGGCATGTGGGATCTTCCCGGACTGGGGCACGAACCCGTGTCTCCTGCATCAGCAGGCGGACTCTCAACCACTGCGCCACCAGGGAAGCCCTCTGTGACTTATTTTATAAATGGGAGGGTGTACCTCTTAATCCCCTTCACCTGTTTTTCCAACCCCCCATCCCCCTTCCCTCTGGCAACCACCAGTTTGCTCTCTGTATCTGAGTCTGTTTCTGTTTTGTTTTTTTTAGTCCCAGATTCTTTTTCCACAGCTGTATAGTATTCTGTTGTGTAGCAGGACCATGTTTATTTAATCACTCCCTTATTATCTTTTTTTTTTTTGGCCGTGCCATGTGGCATGTGGGATCTTAGTTCCCTGACCAGGGATCGAACCCGTGGCCCCTGTATTTGAAGCGCAGAGCCTTAACCACTGGACCACCAGGGAAGTCTCTAATTACTCCCTTACTGTTGGCATGGTGATTTCTGAGTAAATAGTTAATTGAAAGGCATTAAGGAGTGGTGAGTAGTGAGGCAGAAGAGACTGGAAGAGAAGTTTTCCTAGTAGAATTGTACTGTTAATAGTTCCTACCTGAGTTTCATCACCTAGCAAATGGGATTGAAATTGATCATCAATTCTAATGGTGCCCACCTTACAGAGTTCTGAAGGTAAATGGGTTAGTTCACATAAGTTGCTTCTAACAGTACTTGACACAGTACTTGGAACATGGTAGCTATCAGTATTTATCATTATCCTCCTTGGAGAGTTTTTTCGTTTTTTTTTAAAACCACAACTTAAAAAAAAATTATTTCTTTATTGACTTTTGGCTGCATTGGGTCTTCGTTGGGTTGCGCGGGCTTCTCATTGCAGTGGCTTCTCTTGTTGCGGAGCACGGGCTCTAGGCTCGAGGCTTTAGTAGTTGTGGCTCTCGGGCTGTAGAACACAGGCTCAGTTGTAGCACACGGGCTTAGTTGCTCCCTGGTATGTGGGATCTTCCCGGACCAGGGCTTAGAAGCTGTGTCTTCCGCATTGGCAGGCAGATTCTTAACCACTGCGCCACCCAGGAATCCCAGATCTGACTTGTTTTACAAGGATTCCTGGCTGCCTCTGTGTGTATGTGTGTGTGTGTGTGCGCGCACACACACACGTTTGCAAGGGCAGAAGCAGGGGACTCAGGTAGGAGAAAGGTGCAACCACCCAGGTGGGAGATGTTTAATTGAGCTCTAATACATATCGGTCACCGTGTTAGACTGAGGGCACAATGGTGAAGGATTCAGACCAGGTTTTGCCTTGTTGAAGGTCTCAGGCTAATGCAGGGTTTCTCAGCCTCGGCCCTGGTGACATTTGGGGCTGGCTAGCTCTCTGCTGTGGGGGCCTGTCCTGTGCACGGTCAGGAATCTAGCAGCATCCCTGATTCTCACCCTCTCGATGCCAGTAACACCCCCCAACCCCTCCTCCAGATGTGACAACCTAAAATGTCTCCAGACACCGGCTCTGGTCTAGTGGGAGACAGAAACAAACAGAGCAAATAAATACGTGAGCTTCTTTCCATAATGGTAATTGCTAGGATATAAAAAAAGCAGGTCAGGGGAGGTCCCGAATCTTTTTTTTTTTTTTTTGGCTGCGCCACGTAGCTCGTGGGATCTTAGTTCCCAGGCTACAGATCGAATCTGCGCCTCCTGCAGTGGAAACGCGGAGTCTTAACCACTGGACTGCCAGGGGAGTCCCTCTTCTTCCTTTTGATTTGTGTTTTCTTGCGTCACTTACATCTCTTCCCACCCACACTGCCGCCATCTGCTTGATGGTCAAGTACCATCTCCTCCCCTCTTTCCACCTGCCCTTCCTTCCCTCCTTTCTCCATTAGCGTAATCCTGCCAGTCCCTCCTAGGAAGAAGAAAAAAACAAAACAAAATAAAAACAAACTTCTAGAGGACACCTCTTCTCCAAGGCAGGGACGAGTCCTAACTGCCTCTTTGTGGCTGTAACATGACTCGGTCAGCTCCGTGCTCTGAAGGTGAGCCCTTCTGTCACCGTGCCCGAAGTTGGCCTCGGTTCCAACTGGCCAAAAGGAAACAAAACAAAACAAGATATTTAAGACACTTCCCGGCCTCAGTCCCGGCCGTTTCACGTAACGGACAGAGAGGCCTGTTGCTCGCTGAAGGCAGATAACTCCAAGTGTGCTTATTTTCATAGTCAGCAGAACAGAGTATCTCGGGATGCAGCTTGCCGAGGCTGCCGCTCTTGCTGCTGGTCTGGCTGCGGGCCATTTCAGCGGGGCCAGGCCTCGGCCAGTAAGATGCCTGGGGAAGGGGGGCTGGGGTCAGCCCTTTGCTCTCCTTGGAGGCCAGCTTTATCGCTGAGACACTCTGTCTGGCTTCCTTCAGACAGATTCTATCCCCAGATTCTCTCTGACTCCTGGAAATATTGAGAGACACGTATTCATCTATTTTTATGAGCTCATGGCTTATTCATATCACCACGGAACCTGCTTATTTAGGCCCTGTGCTGGCTTTGCTATCCAGAGGCACAATGGTCGGATTGTTTTCCTTTCACTGAAGCCAAGGTTTCCCACCTCGGCACAGTGGACGTTTAGATCACATAATTCCTTGCTGGGGGCTGTCCCGTGTGCGGTAGGACGTTTAGCAGCATCCCAGGTCTCTACCCAGTAGGTGCCAATAGCACCTCTCTCCCCCAAGTTGTGACGACCCAAAAGTCTCCAAACATTGCCATCTATCCCCTGGGGGGGCAAAACCACCCCTGGTTGAGAACCACTGATTTCAAGGAATTTTTATATTCCTGATTTTAGAGATGGCAACGTGTCCCCCTCGATATCTTGCTGGAGGTTTGTAGGGAGAGAGGAGCTTTCTCTGGGCCTTTGAATGATCCTGATCTAAAGATCTCCCAGGTTCATCATTCAGTACTTAAAACATTGCTGAAGGAGTCCAACTCCTAAAAGAAAACACAGTTCATGCAGTTGCCGGTAGTAGATTTTAGCCTTGTTTCTGCTCTGCTGGGTTCGGCTTCTCATTTCTTTCTTTAGAGGCAGGCAAAAGTACAGGGTTTAGGGATGTGGAGTCATCGCTGGATTGGAAGTCTGACCTCTGGCACTGGCTTGCTGTGTGACCTTGGGCAGCTCACTTCACCTCTCTGGGCTCAGTTCCAGCTCTCTAACAATACTCCCTACCTCATGGAGTCAGTCTGTGTAAAGTGCTGATTTAGCCAGTGCCAGGCATGCAGAAGCTGCTGGGACTACTCTGCAGCGGGGGTTCGAGAGGGGCAATCTCTAGATTGAGGCCAGCAGCATTTGGTTTTCTTTATTCCCTGCTTATCAGCCACATTCCATCAAACCCAGGATTGGCCCTTAGTAGGCCTGCCTTGGGCAGCCTTTTTCAATCCGTGTCCCTCCCAGGATTCCATCTGCCACCATACCTTTGTCTCTGTCCCCAGCCGAATTGCTGTTTTCTAGATAACCTCAGACCTACCCGAATGCCAACAGCATTCCTCAAACAGAGCAGAGCTGCCAGAATAAGCCGGCAGCTTCCTGCTCTTTGCCCCAGAAAACATTTCAAGTGATCAAGTGATCAGGGGGAGGGAGAGAGGGAGGGGAGGGAGAGAGGGAGGGGAGGGAGAGAGGGAGGGGGAGGGAGAGAGGGAGGGGAGGGAGAGAGGGAGGGGAGGGAGAGAGGGAGGGGAGGGAGAGAGGGAGGGGGAGGATGCTGCAGTTGCTTATGCAACCGGCTTTAATCCGGGGCTAAAATCCAACACACCAACCAGCGCCGTATTTTATTTCCTCGTGGGCTTGGTCAGGTAGTTGTACGCGAGATCCGCCACAAACTCATGCTATTTGTCCTCCCCAAAGCAGCACCAACAGACACAAACAGTATCCCTTATAGCATGGTGGTGCCCGGCCGCTGCCCCGCACTGCCGGGAGGGAGAGCGCAGTCTGATTAACTCTGACCTCCTGTCCCCCGTTTGGTCTCCCCGTACACGGTTCCACCCCCAGGAAGAGGTGGCCCCTCCCTTCTGGTGAGGCCCAGGCCTGTTGTCCTGAATGCTGGACCCCTGTCAGGCCACCGAGTGTCCCTCCCTGCGTCCCGGCCTCCTCAGCCTAAAATTCAGCAACAGCGGCTACAGAACCCTCTGCCTTTTCCTAGAGCCTGGGCCCTGCCCCTGTGGTACAGTGTGCTTGCGTTCCTGCCTTGCTCCTGTTTGAGACAAGTTCCCAGCCAGGAGGAATTTATGTACACACTGTGGGCATCTGTTGTCCACGTGGGGGTGGGCAGGGTGAGCAGGGCCTCAGCTCCACCGTTTTCTTTGTGGCAACGAACCGTGTGGGATGAGAAAGCCCACGAGTCCTAATTTTAGGAGGAGAAGGGGAGACTTTATTGGGCCATAGTTTTACCTCCTGGCATATGGCTGTGTCACCTCTGGAAGCTTTCTCCAGCCTCTAAAGAATGGTGTTTTATTTGGCTTCTGTTGTTCCCGCTTGCTGTTTTAAAAAAAAACCTTGCTAATTAAGCACCTTGTCTTTAAAAAAAAAAAAAAAAAGCATCAGCAAGTGAGCACGGATGCTTTAAGATCCTTCTGGATTTGCTTTTTCTTTCTCAGGCTACAGACCCACAACCAAGGCAGCCTGACGGAGGAAACAGGCAAAGACCTCCTAATACTATTGAAATGGGTGGAATTATAAGCAGTTCTGCAACAGTAGTTAATATTTTACTGGGGAGCAGTGCCAGAGAGATGGGGGTGGGGTAGAGCTGTGTGTGAAATAGCTGTTCCACCTGCCTTTGGGGACCCGAAGAAGCCATTCTCTGTGGAAATAAATTTAAGCAAGAGTCCTTACAAAGCTCATGGGATTTTCTGCCACCGAGGGCCCAGTTTCCCAGGAACATCCTTACAGGGCTGGTTGTGTGGCAGGAAGGTCTAAGCAGTGGGTGTAGGCCTGACTAATAATGGGGGTTCTTGTTCCCTGGCTGAGTTTGACATCTTTCTTTCTCCCTCTGGATTTAAATGGCTTCTCAGCCCGAGAGGCACTGCCTGTGCCCTGGATTCAGAAGGTACACGCCTCCTTGGGAAGCCAAGGCGAGAGACAGCGGCTCTCTCTCTCTCTCTCTCTCTCTCTTTCTGCATCTGCCGGGAGAGCTGCCGCTGGTATTTTTCCACAGGCCTTTTCTGTGCTCTCAGGGCCTAGTTTTTCCCAGCCAGGCCCAGAGTCTGAGAGAGGGTTAATAGGCAGGAAGCTGAAGCCATCGCAGACTAATACGGAAGTCAGATTTTTGTTTAACTGACAGGTTTAGCAGGCCTCAGCGCTGGGGGAGGGGGCTGGGAGGGGAAGGGAAGTTTGTAGAGCTAGGCATGTGGCCTGCTAGGAGCGCCTTTGGCTTTTCTTAGGGTAAGGATGGGGAGGGGGGCCCCCTGGCATCCTGGCAGGGAGGCAGGAACCCATTTTGCTTTCCTCTGAGTTCTGGCTGGGGGTGGTGGGGTGATGACAGGTTCGATTCTGGGCTGGGGCAGGCAAGTGGCTGTCTGGTCTGCTTTGTCCAGGAGGCATTTTGATAATGACGATGCAAACTTGACCACTTGGTTCCCCTCCTCCCCTCTCAGCCCGAGTGCTCTGTCCTCTGGGAAGCCAGGGCTGCCCTGGAGTGTCTTGGGGGGCTCGCCTGGCCCGTCCGGTTTGCCTCAGAGGCCTGGCTCCAGCTTCTTCTTTCTCTTGCCCCCTGGGCTGTTTTCCCGGGCCTCCCTGCTCTTTGGCTTCACTTCCCCGCCCCCCGCGGGTGGTGGGGAGCACATTCTGCTGGATTGTTCTAGAAAAGAGCCAGCCTTCCTCCCAGCGAGAGGGCCGTTTCCGTGGGGGCAGATGAGGGTGAGCCCTTGCAGCTCACCCCCAAAACTCTCTTGCCTGTGGCCTCTGGGCCTCAGGCTTTGCTGGAGCAGGTCAGGCTGGCTGCACTGGTTTGCTCGTGCCGCGAAATCTAGCCAGGGTGTGGGAGAAGGGCGACTGCGGGCCCCTTTCCTAAGTTTTTCTTGCTGCAAAAGGCCTAGCTTAGCCTGTCTTTTTCTATGCACAGGATGGCTCTTGCTCACCAGAGCCTCACAAAGATAATCGCTCAGGAAGTGTTTCAGCCAATCCGGGGCCGCCTTACACTCCGATTTGCCGGGGCAGCCAATCGGGGATGAGCTTTTATTAGGCGGCCAGATCATCAAGCCGAAGTGCCAAACCCTTTTTCTGTGAGAACTAGGAGCCTGTCCTCCATGTTTTATAAGTATTGACATTACACAGTGTTAACAATGCATCCACAGAGGTAAGCTCGACTTTTTAACCATCTTTTCTCCCCCTCCCTCTGAGACATCCGCATTGTGGGCGAGCAGTGTGATTTCTCTGTGGCTGGCTGTGCCACAGTCACCCCTACAGCACTTAGGTTAACTTGGAACTGTTTAGAGAGATTTTTTTTTTTTTTTTTTTTGCTTTCTTGGGTCACATGGCTAAGTAGCCATTAGCCAGAGCTCGGTTTTGCAAACTGGCAAGGGCCTGGCACACCTTTTCTTCCACCAGGACATGGTGTTTCTAGAAGAGTGTGAAGCTAGATCCTGGTATTGCCAAAAAAGAAGCTTTTTTTTTCTTTTTCCTCCCCCCTCCTTCCTCTCTTTCTCTCCCTCTCTCTCTCTTTCTCTGAGCAGTTCCCCCCCCTCCCCCTTGCACTCTTGTCTTCTCTTGTGTCACATGCCTGCTGGGGGAAGAAAATGGAAGGTAAGCAAGCAGGCTCCCCTCCAAGGAGAGCTCATGGCAGACAGCAAAGCAGGCAAGTTCACCTCTCCAAAGAGGTGCTGGGAAGGCTGGACTCAGTTCTGACCAGAGAGGACGTGTGTTTGCAAAAGAACCAAGCCCTCAGCAGAGCAGTGCTAAGGACAGATCCTAGCTCCTGGGGCCTAGGTGGGTGGTGGTGACTCCCCATGGTCTTTTCTCTTCCTACAGGGTTTCTTCACTTGAAACTACATTGTTCAGCCTTTTTTCCTGACTTCTATTGATACAGAGTGTTCTTCTGCAAAGCCAGCCTGCAGCCAGCAAATGTTTCTGAAAGTGTTTTCTAGGCTTTGGAGGAAGTTTTTGGAGTAGGGATGGGGATGGGGGGCGGGGGGGGGGAGTGTAGGAGGGGGGGTGGGGGAGAGATGTTGGACAACATCCTGCAATAAATCTGAGGAGTCTTTTTTTGAATCCCTTAGTTTTCTCCTCTTGCATGGTTTTCAGTGGACTCATGTATCTTTTCTCCTTGTTTTCATTTTCCTTTCCCTTTTTTTTTTTACATTGTGTCATCCTCTGTCCTCCTGTGTGATAGAGTGCAGAGGAAATAAAATCACGTCTGTGGCTCATGACAGCATTCCATATTCAGTGGTTGGGTTGTGTTGTTGTTGTGTGTGTGTTTTTAATAATCCCGTGTAACTGTTTAAAAAAATTTCCTTTTTGATCAAGTCCCAAATCTGCCAGCCTGTTCTCTCTTCTTAACTGTGGAAAAATGAGACGGTTGCTTGAACATTTGTTGGGTAAGTAAAGCAATCCATTTCTGTGACCATGTATAAAGAGTTTGGCGAACATTTGGGGTCTGTTTGTAACAGGGGGTCTTGGCTCCAGCCGTTGGGGGCTTTTTATGAGCAGGAACCCAAGGAGGGCTTTTTCATAGTGTCTTGATTTTAGGTGACTGTTTGAATCCACTGTTTTTCCTGATAACCTAGGGCTAGGATTGAAGATTATACTTCCTGTTTACCCTCAGGGAAGAAACGTTCAGTTCATTGTGACTTGACTGGAGACCTTGAATTGGGATTGTTTGGATATTAGATAGAAAACTCTGGGTAGGTGATCTGCTTGTGAAATGTAAGGAAACTGCTTGGTCTTAAGAGTCACAGAGCCTTAAACATGGGGGTGGGGAGGAGCTGGGGGTGGTGGTGTGAGTCCTTATGTTTTAAGATACTTACATGTCTGTAAAAATCCCACCCACCACCAAACTTGGTCTTGAGTCAGGACTCATACATAACAGATCCGGCCTTTTTCCAAGCCTGACCCACACATCAGTATGTGCACACTTACCTTTACTTCTGATTTATTTCTCACTTTTTACATTTCTCCTGATCTCTTAAGGCTGCAGCTAGAACTTCAGAGTGAAAAAAGTAGCTTCTTGTTTAGCATTTGCTTCAGCATTTCCCTAGAAGTTCACTGCATAAATTTCCAGCCTGGAGACCAATACAGCAGGACTGTAAATGCTGGAAGTATATTCAGTTGCTGTGTTATGCCAACTTGATGGAGTCAGTAATCTTTCTTCTTTTAAACTGGTGTCCAGCAACCCACCTTTGAGAACCAATTGGAAAAAGGGCTCATTTAATAATGAGGAATGTACCCAATTCTAAGCTGAGAAGTCTTTGCAAGACAGGCCAGCTTCTTAAGAGTATAAGGACAGGCCGTTAATGATGTAACATACTTAGAACTGAACTGCTTGCCTGCTACTACCCCACACAAGAAAGTTCAGAGGCTTAGCTTTGTTTCTTTGTTCTTATCTCCTGGCTGTAAATGGAAATTACATATTGAGGTTCTTGTGGCCTCCTTGGAAGCAATATCTAATCACAAGACTCCTGCTTTGGTGCTGTCAGTGTTTGCATAATGGTGCATTTGTTGGGCTGGAAGGAAACCTAAGGGCAAGGCATTTGTCCTCCAAAAGCTTGCATTAAAATGGCTCCCACAGGTTTGCAAAGCCAAGATCTGTTTTCACATGTGCAGCCCCAGCAAGTTCTCAGCCCTGGAGCAAGCCAGCCACTTGCCTGTGGTCCTGGGGGCACCACCAAACATGAGTCTGTAAAAGTTAATGGCTCTCAAGGTAGCATTGTTTTCCAGTTTCACTCAGGGGGAAAAAAAATAAATGTCTGCATTGCAGCAGGACTAGCTAGGGACAGCAGTGCAGGCTCACGGTGCAGCCCAATGGGGTTTCTCTCTCCAGCTTTTGAACCAATAGACTTGGAGAAAAGGTTACAGATTGACAATTGCAGTGGCTGGACCGAGAGCGGGCCTTCTGGAAATTTCTACCATCTTTGTTCCTTTTAGGAAAAGCACATCCGTGGAGCTGAAGTGTCTCCCTACGTTCCATGCCTAGGGCATCTCCCCTCCCCCCCTTTCTTTTTTACATCAAGGTAGATGGTCCTCTCTCTGCCACGTTTGTAAATTGCAGAGGGAGGAACAGAACATTGGGCTGTTTTCCTTTTTCCTTCTGCCTCTTCAGCCCCCAAAGAGGATGCACAGCTGCAAGGAACAAACACAGACACACTGGAGCTTTTGATTCCTCTCCTTTTTTTTTTTTTTTTTTTCCTTGAAGCCCCTCCAGGATGGGTTCACTTCTGCTTTGGGAAATTAAGTGGCATTCCTGTGGGGCAGCAGGAGGAACTGCTTTTATTAGCGCCAGAAAATGGTCAGTGTTCCGGCTGTAACTAGGAATTAATTATATATAATCACTCAGTAAACTTTCTACAGAGTTTTTCTAATTGCTGCTCAGGAACGTGGTTTGCCTTCTGGAGCTGAGTCCAGTTACTTTTATAATTAACAGCTCAAAGATTTGAGTCAGAAAGAAAGAAACAATGGGGCCTCCTGGATTATAAATTAGGGATGAAAACAATAGCTTTTTTTTTTTTCTTTTCCTTTCTTTCTTTCTTGTTACCCCTTTTCTTTTAAACAAAACATTCCCCCTTTTCTTTCCCCGGGAGAACAGTGGGGAAATGGCTTCAGGTCTTAAATAGGAGGGGGGGGGAAATGAGTCACCATTTCAAAAAGGGGAGGGGGTGACAGCAGCCCAGAAAACCCTGAAGGCAAAGGTAGGTTTTTCTTTTTTTCCAAAGTCCAGCCACTTCACATGTGTGATCTCTTTGTTTCTTTTGCCTCCTTTTCCCCCCCTTCTCTCTCCTGGGCAGAGGCCACAAACATTTTTCAGCTGGGAAGCCCTAGGTCTGGCTTTGCCTCTGGTTTGACCCTGAAAAGAAAGATACGTGCAAAAGTGCCTTGGCCACCGCACAGCCGAGGAGGAGGAAGGGAATCTGTGTAGCAGCCCTGCTCTTGATCTCAGAGGCAGAAACAAGGAAGGATTCACCCTTGGCTTCAGGTTGCTAAGGCTATGGACGCCCTTCCCCCTCCACCCCACTCTGCTTACTGATAAACAGGCAGGAGCCATTTCAGCACTGCAGCAAGCTGGGCTGCCAGCCTGTCCCTCGTCATCAAGATTACCTACCTACTGGCCGGCCGGGAGCCAGACGCCCGTCCTTGCCCTGGTGCAGCCTTGGGCACTCTGCCCTCCTTTCTCTCCTGAAGCTCACAGTCACCTTGAAACTCTCCACCCGCAGCACCAGGAGAGTTCTGCTGCACCATGCAGACCTGTAACAGTAAATTACATTATCCACTATGAGGCTCTTAGCTTGGCCTGTGAAAGCGGGTTTTGCCAAACCCATGGTTAATTTTGAGGGCTCTGTTGGGGGTGGACAAAAATCTAATTTGTGAGTATCCTGCGCCTTGGCCGAGGGTGACGTTTTCCTGTTGTTTCTTCTCTGCAGACTCGGATTATCTTTCCTGGAGGTTAACTGTCTTAGGACTGGCTGGGTGTTTGGTGGCCGTTTTCAGGCTTATTAAACAGCCTTTTTATTTGACTTTGGCCTCAGGCTGGGGTGCAGCCCTTCAGATGCCTGCTGCCCTGGAAGCACTTTTCATTTTCCCTAGCTACTCTTTGGTAGGGATGCAGAGCTGGTTTCTCATCTACTAGAAAGGGGGAATGGGCTTCCTCCCCCCCCCCCCGCAGCCTGCACCCTTTTAACAGTTTGGTTGTTTGCACAGACACCTGTCTGTCTGCACTTTATGCCACAGGGCTGCCTAATTCCTCACCTTCCACCCACCTAATTCGAGGGCAAGGGGGCCTCATTTTAGAGCCTCACGTTGAAGGCTCAGGATCTGAAAGGGAAGGGTTTTCCTTAGGAACCTGTGACTTAACAAACTCCCCCTGTCACTGCAGATTTTTTTTTTTTTCCAGCTTCTAAACGTTGGGTTGTTGGTGTCCTTTGGTTGAGCTTTTCCTAGTTCTGATATTTAGGAAGGTGGCTTTGAAACTAGCAGGGCTGCTTAAGCAAGAGCTACAGCTATTGAACAAACTGCTACCATTTTAGCTTCAATACAGGAATGAGGCAGTGTTGCCAGACGCCATTTTAAGAATCCTGCATAAATAGCTTAGCTACCGATGACTCTGCCTGTTTTAGGTGAGTGCTTATATAAAGCTGCTAACCATTCCCTCCCCTCCCCCCAATTTTTAAAGAAATTAATTGCAGATTTAGGGCAGCATGGTGTTTTGATTTTAATGTTCACTATTTTGTGATCTAGAAGAGGAAAGATGTTTGTGTCTTGGGGATGAAATATTTCTTACAGCCTGGACCACTTTGGTATTTTGAATGAAAGTAAAAAGCTGAAGGAAAAGTCCTTTTGAATGATTGCATGATTCTTGAATTGCTGTGTGAACATCCTCAGCTGTAGACCCAGACTCTTGTGCATGCTGGTTATATATTCTAGAGGGGTTAGATATTCTTGGTTAACAGTCAAGTAGGGGCACTTGGGGAAAAGAAATATCTGGGCATTGTGTTTCCAGGCAGTTTTGTGTCCAAACTAGATGTTTTCTCTTTTCTCTCTCTCCTGGAAGTGTTGAGGGGATGGGATTCCTGGGAATTTACGGACCAGCCTTGAGTCTTCAGAATTAAAAATCAGAAGGCTTAAAACATCCTGGAGGTGCAGTTCATGTGCAACTTTTAATTGCTCTTTTCCAGTGCATGCAGGTGAAGAAGTAAGCAGAGGTTTTCTTGCTCAGGCATTGGGGGAGAAATCTTTTCTTCTTTCTGGGACGGGATGGGATGGTCTTGGTTGTATGTGCAGGCGGGCGCCTGTTATTTCTTCTTTAATTGCCTGAAATGTATCAGTTTGTGAAATCCAGGGGCAAGTGACTTAGGGGAACCCGTGAGTGCAAGAGGTGACGGTGGTGGGAACATACAACGTATACAACTAGTTGATGGTGTATTGTCCTGTTGGGGTGAGATTTTTTAGCTAATTTTACCCTTTCCTTTAGCGGGCCCCAGACTCCCCAGCTGACCTTAAAAAAAAAAAAAAGTAATGTCAGTTTGAAACAAGGGCTGCTTGTTCCATTGTTTTGGATTTAAATAATTGGGGTTGCTGGAAGCTAGCAGATATGGAAGGAAAAATGCTGTGTATTTTCTAATAGACTTTAATGTGTTAATGAGAGAGTTCAAAGTCTTTTCTTCAGACGCAGCTGCTTTTTCTTTTTAACAATTATTATTTGACTTTTTTTTTCCCTCCAAATGACTGAACAGTTCTTAACCTAAATTGACCAAGATCTGTGGGGCATTCAGACAGGTACAAATCTTTTCTCACCACCACTTTTGATGTAATATTCATAGTTTTTTTTTTCCCCCTAATAACATACTAGTACTTAACACTAAACCAGAAAAGAAAAAAAAAAATGAGATCAGTGGTGTAGAAAAGAGGAAGTCCCTTTAGATGTGGCTATTCAAAATGACTAATTTTGCATTCTGGTCTTTGCTTTTGTAAATGAAGTTTTAAAAAATTTTTTTCCTCTAGATGCATAGACATTGCAATTTCCTTTAGTCAAATACAAGTTAGTGTGTGTGTGTGTATGTGTGCATGCATGTGCATGCATGGGTTCCCTTTGAAAGGGTGGCTTGCTGATCTGTGAAAAAGATGGTTTTCTGAAATTGTTGTCCTTCAAATCCTTGGCTAAATCCTGGTGGTGCTATTGCTAAAGTTAGGTGATTATGGTGCCCGCTTTGTAATACTTGGAAAGATAAAACAGCTTAACTTTCTTTTCCCTCTTTTCTGCTCCAGAATTATCTTAAACTCAGCAGCGTATAGCTACCCCATCGCTAGTTTGCATTTTCTTAGCCTCTCAGCAGCTTTCCTGCCTGAAGTATTCAGCCTCCTCTAGGCTGTTACAAGCCATATAATTGTTCTCTTGAATGCAGCCCAACTCCATGATCTATACACCTTTGAATGTTTTCAGCGCTGCAGAAATCCTTCAAGTGGGTTTGGGGGAGTCTGTAATGCATAATTGTTTCTTTTCACTACCAAACATTTTGGTTGGATCCCAGATTAGCGTTTTCTCCATCACTCAAAATATGGGATCGGTTTCAAGAAGTTTAGGGTTTCACATACTTCATGCTAGAGAGGGGAGCAGAATTCTAGTTGCTGGAAAGATCAGGGTTGCTGTTTGTTCTTTTGAAGCTGACCATCTCCCCCTCTTTGAAGGGGCCTCATGGGGCTTTCTGTTAAAATTTATTTCCAGTCACCCCAAGCAAAAAACCATCAGCGGTATCCATTTGGACAGTCTGGGTAAGTTGCAGGCAGGGTGTGTTTCTGAGTTGAGCTTGTTTGCCTCTTAAGTTGGAGTAAAAAGTATCAGTGCTAAAATCACCTGCCACAAATCACGGTTGTATTAGTGCACGTTAGCGACATGTTTAAATTTCAGAAGCAATGTCTTCTGATGAAAACCATTTGTGACAACATGTCTGTTGTTTCTTTGGTGATTTGTGTCCCAGGCTTTCTCTACAAAGGCAGTGTGGATGAAATTGTCAACGGGGTTCAATATCAGAGACCTAAATGTGTTAACATTCTGATTTAAAAGCACACTGCCTTTCTGTTTCTTCTCTCTGCTGGGACCAGTGAAGTTGGAGGCCTTTAAGTTCTTCTAACTTAATTCTCAGCTCTCATCTCTTCCTTTCTATCTAGTCCCATCAAATACGGAACTCTCCTAAATGCAGCTCCATCTGACCCTGAGGTTCCAGGACTTTTGGGACTTACCTTTTGTCTCGTCACAGTCCCAGACCACGAAACACAGAAGGGACATTCTAATCCTTCCTGCCTTACGCAGCATCCCCTCTGTCCTGGTTTTTGAGTCTTCCAGGTGGAAGATTTCAGCCATCTCAGTTGGAGATGCACCCCATTTCTTCTTGTTGAACCACAGTCTGATGGAATTGCATCTAGAATAATTGCTCAGGTTCTTATCACTTCGTCGTCAGCCTAATGCCTGGAAAGTTCCAGCACCTCAAACTGTTGGCACTTAGAAAAGCAGAACTTTTCCTGGCTTGGCCTGAGAGGTGTGTGTATGTCCGTGGGGAATATAGGGAATGGCCTGTACCCTGTTCAGTGGGGAGTTCCAGCCGAGAGAGCGAAAGAAGATTCTGGTGGCTGGCCCACCAGAGGAGGGGCCTGCTTTCCCTGCTTCTTATCCCAACCCCCAACTCTCATCCTGTCTTTTAAATAATCCTTCCTCATTCCACTTTTGTGGTGGGGGTAATTAGTCATAGCTCAAAAGAGTGCTGAATGCTTTCTCTAAGCCATGCCTGCTACAGGGAGGAAAATATCCCAGGGGTTGGGAGTGTGGAGACCCCAGTCCTAATTCCTGGGCTAAGTGCTGGTGGTTTGAATGTTTTGAGACCAGGCCTTTTGCTTCTAGCCTGGGCATATTTTTCTACTTTGTAGCTTTAACCTATATATTTTTTCATGTTCCTGCCTTGTCGGGAAATAGTAAGATTTCGCCAGGAGGTCTGGGAAAATACTCTTTGCCTTGCAGAATTCAGAGATCTGAACTCCAGGTACCCCGAAAACCACCTCCAACCTGAACCCAGTGTTAACAATGAGAAACTGATTTACTTGAAGGCTGGGGTTTCATTGGTCCATGGGGGTAGATGGTAATTGTGTGTCTTAAAAAAGCCTTTTGCATCTTCCAATAGCATGACAACTGGAATAGTAATTCGACTTCAAGAACAAGCTAGTGTTTAAAAACACTCCTATAGGACTCTTAACACTTTGTTTGATATCAGGGTGTGGGTTCCTTTCCCCCTACCCTTGGAAGATTGTCTGAAAAATGTGGGTTTGTTGTTAGAACTTCTAAATAACCGCCCCCATGGGGCAAGTTCTTAGTCTACCTAAACGTGAACGTAATTTGCTCTGTTTCAGCTTGGCTGAAGAGGAAATAAAAACAGAACAGGAGGTGGTGGAGGGCATGGATATCTCTACTCGCTCCAAAGGTAAGTAAAAATCTCGTATTATCTATCCAGAGCACAGGAGGAAATTGGAATTTCTTTTTCTTGTTGTTTCAGTGCAGTGAAGTGTGGCTTACGAGTCGAGGCTCTAACACTCCTCCGATTTTGAGAGGTTGGCACCTTTGACGGATGAACCTCATTTATACAGAAATCTTTTGATTTGCTTTCCCTTGGCGTGTCTGTGTAGGTGTTCTGACCTGTCGGAAATTGTCCCGACAGTAAATTTTACATGTGAGTGTCATGACGGAGGGCGGCTGGCTAGCTCTCTGCAGGGTGACTTTCGGGAATCAATTTAAATAAAGCATGTTCTAGAAGCAACTGGAGTCTCCAGCCGCTGCTAGGTTTCTGATTTCAGTAACAGGCCTCTTTGGAATCGCAGAGGTGGAACGAAGGTGACCCACTTCCTTGGTAAACGTTGGTCTTGGTTAGAGATTAAAGGGAAACATTAGATTAAAGGTGGAATGCTGGGGCCAGTGTTTGCGTGTAGGACAGAATTGTGCAAATCAGAGTAAACATGGTATGTGCTTCTATTCAGAATCCTGTGTTAGAGCTCTTCAAGGATCTTCTAATTGAGTCATTGGTACTTTCTGATTGGTCTGTGTGAGATTTCACGAGGTTTCCCACAAGGAAGCAGTTATTCACATTTTGCCTTCAGGGTGCTTTTAGAAATGAGCTGCAGGAACATTTCTCACCTCTTTGGTTGATGAAAATGCGCATCTCCAAACTTAGTTGTTGTACCTCGGTGGTATTCTTTCAACAAGTCGCTGAGTACCTGTGCTGGGGTCTGGGGGGGAGGCGGGAAGGACTAGACAGAGGGTGAATACAGACTCGGCCAGGAAGACTCCAATCCAGCCCAAGAGCTTTTTGAGGATTTTGATAAGACAGCGTGTCGCTGTGGGCAAAGACGAGGGTCAGAGGGTGGTGGCATGGCGACCTGGGAAGCAGGGGCTGGCCGTTGTTGCTGCCTGACTTGCCTGATGGGGGCCTGGGCCTGGTTCAGAGAGGAGGGGAGGCCCCTCAGGTGGACAGGCCAAGCTGTCCGGGTGGGTGGTCGGTGCCTGGGGCGGGGGGGGGGCCCAGTCGGAGGGCTGCTCCCCTTCACCAGACCCCCATCCCCACCCCCCTGCCCAGGCTGGGCCCGCAGCACCTCTGATGGCGAGGGGAGCCCCAGGGGAGTCTGAAAAGAGGTGTTTGGAGACAGTTGCTGATGGGGAAGCCTGTCTCAGTCCCCCCACTTTGGGGTCAGAATTGAGCGTGGAGAAGGGAGCCTAGAGAATGAGAGCTGGGAGCCGGGCTTGCGGTCCTTGCTCTGCCGCTCACTTGGACACGTTCTGGCTCTGCCCCTGTTTTCTTATCTGTAAAATGGGCTGTCAGATGAGATTCTAAGGTTCCTTCCACCTTGGGCTTACTCTTGTAAAAGTAATACTTGCTCTGGCATTTAATGAAGGCTGTGCTTGTAGGGTCCAGGAGCCTTTTCTTACCTGGCAAGAGATGGGAGGTGGTGTTCCCATTTTGCTGTTGAGGGAACCGAGACTCCGAGTGGTAATGTCTCCCAGGTAGAAAGTGTAGGATGGGCTCGAACTGAACTGAGGCTCGGACTCCAAGGAGGTGCTTCTTTCCTGAGCCCTCGGTGCCTGGAAGGCCCTGGAGCCCCGTTGTGGAGACTTCTCCAAAAGGGTCAGAATCCGGGACCGTCAGCCAGAGCAGGAGGCCTGTTCAGCTCAGGCCCTTTTCTCTGCGTGTGGAGACTCCTCTTCTCTTCCCCTTGAGCGTGGAGACCCGGCTTCTTGTCTTCTTTCAGACCCCCAGGTGCTCCTAGCCCTTCACCTTCTGTGTCTGGGCCGTCCGAGGTGTGACCACTCTGGGGTCATCATAATCCCTTATCCGCCCCACCGCATCCTCTCCCGACAGCAGGCAGGGCGATCTTGGAAAAACACTCCATCAGGTACATCTCATCTTGCTGAGTCCCTCCACTGACCTTCCAGCGCCCTCAGGCTCCAGTCTGAAGTGACTGTGACCAACCTGCCTTGGCCTGACCCCTTCAGCTTCCTTCACTTTTGTTTACCTTGTGACAGACACTCTGCGCACCTGACCCCACTTGAGCTCCCCAGCCTCCCTCCCCTCTGTCCTCTCCTGGGGGCCCTTTGCCGGGAACGCGGAACGCCGCCCTGGGTCCTGCTGCCTGGTTCTCGTCTCAGCTTCTTCTCAGATGTCAGCTCCTGAGGGAGGCCTTCAGCGGCCACCCTGTCCACAGGAGCCATTCCGTCATTTTCTGTTATGTTTTTAAAAATAAACTTCTAATTTTAGAGCAGTTTTAGATTTAGATTTCCAGGTAAGTTGTGAAGCTACTGCAGAGTGTTCCCGTACCACCCCCCGACGCACACACACGTAGTTACACACACACACACACAGCTACAGTTCTTGCCCTGTCATTAACACCATACATTGGTCTGGTCCATTTGTCACAATTAATGAATCGGTGTGTTACTACCAACTAAAGTTGATGCTTTGTTCAGGTTTCCTTAGTTTTTCCACTAAGATCCCTTTTCTCTTCCAGCACCCCATCCAGGAGCCCACATGACATTTAGCTGTCGTGTCTCCTTAGAATCCTCTTGGCTGTGCCAGTTTGTTAGACTTTTCCTTGTTTTCGATGGCCTTCCTAGTTTAGAGGAAAACTGCTCAGGTGTTTTGTAGGATGACCCTCATTTGGGGTTTATCTGATGTTTTTCTCATGGTTGGATTGGAGTAGGCCGGAATTACGGGTTTTTGAGAGGAAGACCTTAAAGGGCCGTTTCCGTCACGTCATATCAAGGGTATATATCATGAACATGATTTATCACTGGTGGTGTTGGCCTTGATCAGTTGGCCAAGGGAGCGTTTGTCAGGTTTCTCCCCTTCCTCTTTGGAAGGAAGTCACGGTGCCCGGCCCACACTTACGAAGTGTGGGGAGCCATGCTCCAGCTTCTGAAGGCCAGAGTATCTGCATAAATTATTTCATGTTGTTCTATATGGGAGATTTGTCTTGTTTCTCCCATTTATTTGTTCAACCGTTTATTTATATCAGCAAGGACTACTGTTTCATACTTTGGGTTTTGTATTATTTTGTTGCTCAAATGGTTCTAGCTTTGGCCACTGGGAGCACTTTCAGTCGGCTCCTGTGTCCCTTTGACGTCATTGTTGGTTGATTGATTGATTGAACACTTTCTTAATTTCTGGCACTGCAGGATCTAGGCTCATCTTGTATATTTTCCCCGAGGCCCCTGGTTGTTATTGGAGAATGGCCTTAGAGACCAAGATCTGGGCGCTGGATGTGCTCATTGCTGCTGAGGTGTCTTTGCTTCTAGGTTCTGTCAGCTGACAGAGCAAAGAAACATATATATGTGTATAGGAACCCACATGTATACACATCTATAAACATTTCTATCTGCATCTCTGTTAAATTGACTTCATACACTTGTCTCCAGTTCTGATCCATTACCACATAGATCATTCCGGCCTTCTCCCCTTACTGATCTGTAATTTCTCACTCCCACAGTGAGAAAGCGTCTCCTACCATCTGCCATTCTTTACCGTTTTGTGGTATACTTAAAATCTTACATTCAGCGTTCGGCTTGGTGAACTTTAACACGTGTATACACTTATGGGACCACGGCCCAGATCAAGTTAGTTGAACATTCGTGGCATTCTGAAAGGCTCTTGGTAACCTCTCGTCCATGACCTTGTACTTCTATTTATTTGTTTGTTGATGATCTCTTCTGCTACAGTGTTAGGCTCCCTCTCTCTCCAGGCCCTACACCGCCATGCTCAACCTCTCCCTCCCATTTGAGAGGCAGGATGGCATGGAGGTTTAAGAAAACCTGGCTTGGGCTTCCCTGGTGGCGCAGTGGTTGGGGGTCCGCCTGCCGATGCAGGGGACACGGGTTCGTGCCCCGGTCCGGGAAGATCCCACATGCCGCGGAGCGGCTGGGCCCGTGAGCCATGGCCACTGAGCCTGTGCGTCCGGAGCCTGTGCTCCGCAACGGGAGAGACCGCAACAGTGAGAGGCCCGCGTACCGAAAAAAAAAAAGAAAACCTGGCTTCTGGAGTCAGACTCCCTGGGTTTGCATTCTGCCTGCCCTCTGCCTAGCTGTATTTGTGGTGCAGTTTCCCCTTGTACATGGAGATGATAAAAATGGAGGATTATGGTTGAGATTAAACTTGCTCACGTGTGCAAAGCACCCAGAACAGTGCTGGGACATGGCGAGTGCTCAGAAATGTTAGCCATGATTAGAATCAGTTGAGCAGGGATGAGCTTGTGTTGATAAGCCTATCAGGTGGAAACCCTACTCACCAAGTTCTGCTTCTTTCCCTGCTTCCAGCCTCCAGGAAGAGGGCATGGAGGTAGTTAATGAAGAATTGTATAATCCAAAATACATAAAGTTTATATAACTGAATATCAAAAAAACAAACAACCCAATCAAAAAACAGGCCGAAGACCTGAATAGACATTTTTCCAAAGAAGACATACAGATGGCCAACAGGCACCTGAGAATATGCTCAACATCGCTAATCATCAGGGAAATGCAAATCAGAACAACAGTGAGATACCACCTCACACCTGTCCGAACGGCTATCATCAAGAAGTCTACAAATAATGAGTGTTGGTGAGGATGTGGAGAAAAGGGAACCCTTGTGCACTGTTGGTGGGAAGGTAAACTGGTGCAGCCACTACGGAAAACAGTATGGAGGTTCTTCAAAAAACTAAAAATAGAACTACCATGTTATAGCAGTTCCACTCCTGGTTGTATATATATGATAAAAAGAAAAGTAATTTGAAAAGACACGTGCACCCCAATGTTTGTAGCAGCGCTATTTACCATACCTAAGACATGGAAGCAACCCGTGTCCATCAACAGATGAAGGGTTAAAGAAGATATATGTGTATACATGAGCGTGCGTGCGCACACACACAGTGGAATATTACTCAGCTATAAAAAAGAATGAAATTCTGCCATTTGCAGCAACATGGATGGACCTAGAGAATATTAGGCTTGGTGAGATAAGTCAAAGACAATTACTGCATGATACTACTTACATGTGGAGTCTAAAAAAATAAAACAACTGAATGTATATAGCAAAAGAAATAGGCTCACAGATATAGAAAACAAACTAGTGATTTTCATTGGGGAGATGGAAGCAGGGAGGGGCGCAAGGTAGGGGTATGGGATTAAGAGATAAAAACTCCTATGGGTAAAATACAATAGATTGGCAATAGGGATATATTGTACAGCACAGGGAATTGCAGTCATTATTTTGTAATAACTTACTGGAGTATAATCTACAAAAACACTGAATCGCCATGCTATACACCTAAAACTAATATAATACTGCAAATCAGTAAAAAAAATTGCGCAGGGCACCCCAGCAGGCAGGTTCGGGACCGGCATCCTATCCGCTGAGACGTTTGAAGAAATCTGGTCTGCAGCCTTTTGGACTGATTTTCTCAGGGCCTTTGGAGCCCCTGTTCTGGTGGGGAATCGTGAGGGGGATGGCGTCACCTGGTTTCGAGGGAGACCTTCCTCTCTCCCCAGGGATTGTGTTGGATGTCTTTCTTTGTGTGGAGGTGAGTTCCTATCCTCCAGGGTCACCGTATGGCCAGGTGACTGGCTGCTTCTGTGTCCTGCGAACCTTTCTGATAGAAACTCTCCGGTTAGGTGAGGAAATCGCATATGCAAAGAAAGGCCTGGAGGTATGATACGGGGTGGGTTCTCAGAGCTGAGGTCAGCCTGGTCCAAATGTGACCAGTGAGCAAAAGCTGGAGTGAAGGCTTATTTCTCTTTCAGTCCTAATTATTCAAAATCCGCGTTGTGATGGTGAGCGCTCTGTGAACACAAACTTGTTTCTCTAGCCTGCTTTTCTTATGCTTTGGGACATTCAGTGCTTCAGCTCCCACCTGGTACCATCTGATCAGGGTTCTTTGGTTGTGAGCAACGGAATCCGGCTCTGGTTAATTGGAGCAGGAAGGGGATGGACGGGAAGGTGGTCGGTTGGCTCATGGGGTTGAGGGAATGGGTGGAGGCCCAGGGCTGCTCTGGGGAGCGGAGCTAGTATGCAGCCTCCTCGGGGTCAATAGGGCAAAGTCCCTAGGGAGAGTCCCTTACCTAGTGTCATGTTTCTGCCCTTTGGCTGGGGAAGGGCCGGTATCTAGACATCTGGACCCCCCCCAACGTTGCCCCCACTGGGAAAGAGGTAATCCTCAAAAGAGGATGAGGTGACCACCAGGCTTCTTGGGAAACTGGCAACGTCATTCCCTGCTTGTGGGCGGAGAAGAGGCCCCGAACTGTACTATACTTGAGAAACTTAGAAACTCTGACAATAATTGGCGCAGAGTTCTTTAATTCTGTTCCTACACCTAGTTTGTGCGACCTTTCAGGTTCTCTAACTAAATTTCAATTTGTACACCCTCTTACACCTGACACATACTCACTTATTAACTGAGTAATTCCCAAGCCAGGCATTGCCATAACGCCAGCCTTGACATTTACCGGAGCTTTTTAGCTCTTGGGAGACAAAGCTCTCAGGCTTTCAAGATGTCAGGTTGACGTTTGTGTCTGGGGGTAATGATCTGCTGAAAGATGCTCAAGCAAAACTCGGAAATACCGTCTAGGTGCCAAGTGTGTTGGCCTCGCTGATGTTTTCTGAGTACTTACTAGGTGCCAGGTATTACATGCAAATTACTTTGATTCTCATAATAACGCTGTGTTACAGGTGTTTTTATTCCCATTGTATAGTTCCGGAAACTGAGGCTGAGAGAGATTAATGAAGTGGCAAAGTGGAGAATTGGGGTCAGGTTTTATCTCTGATTTTAAACCTTTGTACTTGGTCATGAGCTCTACCCCAACGATCCCAGGTAAGATGTCTGCAGGGGCCCGCAGGTGGACCAGTGAGTGTAGCTGGCATCCAGGGATGCTGGGGCCTTTGGTGAGTTGGAGAGTATCTGTCCTAAAGGGGGAGGGTGCCTCCATTTGATGGCTGACGAGCTGGAGCAGGAATATGGCTCACTGGGTGTCACCACCTGGGAGTTATTTTTTTGCCCCTGTAAAAACGCCTGGTTTAGCAACGTGATCCGTATAGCCCAGTTTCTGAAAGACCGTGCATGAACCCAACAAAACACATCTCTGGGCCACAAGTGGTGGAGGGTTGTGGGTTTGCTTTCTCTGCGTGAGACTGGACACAGCACTGTTCATTGCAGGATTTTGGCCACACGATGCAGGAGGTCAGAACAATCTCCTCCAAGGCCAGGGACTTAAAGTCTGAAAAATGATGGACGCTGGGAGCTCACATCTCCGTACAAAGGCTCCCCTGTTTGGGCTGCTTGCATCTTGATCCTGCTGTGTGTGCATTTTGTAGTAATGATTGTGGTGTATGGATGCCAGACTGCCAGAGCTGAAACCATTTTTAAAAATGTCTGTGTAATGTCACCCGCACAAGGGAACGAGCCACTTGGAAACCACGCACAGATGCAGCGGAAGCCCAGGATATTAAAATCTTGAACAGTATCATTCTTGCTGAGATTTGCCTGGGTATGGATATGTTTTCCGAGACAGGATGCTGGGGGATATACAATTACAGCAATTTGCTAACCAGCCCCAGACCTCAATTAGTACAGGATCCTCGTTCTCACTGTTGTATGTAAATTAAGACTGTTTCACCAAGGGATTGTTTATGAGGGCGGCTATGAGATAGAGACCTTCTATCATTTTTTTTTTCCCCCCAAGCAAACTGTTTAAGAAAATAAAACCGTAAACACTCTTAAATCACAGCGCGATACGGAAGTGCTGAGAATTTTTCTTTTCAAAAATGAGCATCAGTATTTTTAACTCTGTTTTGGCTCTTCTACATCTCCAGCCCAAGAAGTGCCATCCATGTACTGTGCAATGGAAGGAATTGATTTGCGAGTTAGATAACTACCAGATTGTTCCTCTCCCAACAAGGTCTAAAATATCGCGGAACTCTGAGGATGTTGGATACGGCTTTCCAAATGAGAAACCTACTTTCTCTTCGCCAGCCTAGCATCCGTGCGTCTGTTCACGGAATCCTGTCGGCACATCCGTGCAATTTATCTTTGTGGTTTACTTGTGGAAAACGTTGCGTTTGCCCCAGTTTTGAAGCGTGACCCCATGTTACATGTTTATGTGACTACTGTTACTCCGGAAGACTGTGATCTACAATGGACCGTTTTCAACCATAGTTTCAAAAGAACCGCCTCTTCTTTTTCCTCCTCCAAATGCCTCTAGAGTTAACTTTCTAGGTCTGAGGCCTTTTAGAGATCCTGGCACTTTTTTTTTTTTTTTTTGCCTGAAAGTTTCCAAGAGTAGTTATTTCATTTTGCTCCACTGATGGGGGCCCCTTTACTGTTGGCTTGAGGGGAGAGAGTTTGGCAAGGCCACATCTCACAGTGGGGGTGTGCGCAGTATTACATATTCGAGGCCCTCTCCGTGCTCCCGTCCCTCCCCCTCCACATTCCCTCCACCTGTTTCCAGTTTTCCTGGAGCCCAGAGATCCAGCATTTCAAAGTGAACAGTAACATGTTTTTTTTTTTAAAAATGTTGATCATCTTTATGTGTTTTTAAAAAATATTATTTGTTTATTTATTTATTTGGTTCCGCCAGGTCTTAGTTGCCGCACGTGGGCTCCTTAGTTGTGGCATGGGAAGTCTTAGTTGCGACATGTGGGATCTAGTTCCCTGACCAGGGATCGAACCCGTGCCTCCTGCATTGGGAGCGCGGAGTTTTAACCACTATGCCACCAGGGAAGTCCCAACAGTAACATGGTTTTTATTTTTATTTTTAAAATTTTATTCGTTTATTTTTTTGGCCATGCCGTGTGGCCTGCAGGATCTTAGGGATAGAACCTGTGCCCTTGTGTGGGAGCGTGGAGTCCGAACCACTGGATCGCCGTGGAATTCCCAGTAACATGGTTTTTAATCCGTTCACAGAATCGTGCAGTGATCACCACGGTCAATTTTAGAACATTTAACAATCACTCCCCATTCATTGCCCCTTTACCCTGACAACCACTAGTCTACTCTCTCCCTCTCTGGATTTGCTTATCTTGAACATTTCACGTAAATGGGATCATTCAGTAGGTGAACTTCTGTGTCTGACTTCTTTCACGTAGAATAATGTTTTTAAGGCTCATCCACGTTGTAGCACACATCACTTGATTCCTTTTTATGGATGAATAATGTTCCATCGGGTTATTCCATTGTCATATTTTGTTTTATCCATTCATCTGTTGATGGACATTTGAGTTGTTTCCTCTTCTTGGCTATTATGGAGAACAGTGCTGTGAATGTTCGTGAATGAGTTTTTGTGTGGATGTATGTTCATTTCTCTTGGGTGTAGACCTAGGAGTGTGGTTGTGGAGTCATGGGGGTTAGCTCTGTGTTTAACCTTTGGAGGAATGTACAGACATTTGTTTTTGTTTATTTTATTTTTAAATAGTTTTTTGGCCGTGCTGTGCAGCATGTGGGATCTTAGCTCCCCAACCAGGGATCGAACCCGTGGCCCCCTGCAGTGGAAGCGCAGTCTTAACCACTGGACTGCCCGGGAAGTCCCCTGTACAGACTGCTGTGAACATACTCGGGTCTCTTCCACATTTCCTGTCTTGACCTTGCGTCTTTCCTATTAGCAGTTCTGCTATTTCTGGCCCCTTCAAAGCCAAACTTCTTAAGAGGAGTGTCTGTACTCACGTCTTGGTTTCCTCACCTCCTGCTTTGTCCTGCCAGCTCCACCCAGACCCTCCATGTTAACAGTTATCACTGGGCTTCCTGTAGACTCCAGTGGATGGTGTCAGTACTCCCGTGTCTTGATCTCAGAGGCATTGGATTATTTTTCTTGCTGATCATTTTTCTCCTGGAAACTGTCGCTTCCAGTGTTTTTCCTTCGATTTCCTTGGCTCCTTCTCTTCTCCATTAAATGTGGGAGTTGCTGAAAGTACTCACCTTGCCTAGCACGTTCTTTTCCTGGGTGATCTTGCCCACAGCTGTGGCTTTATGACTCACAAATATTTTAATTCCAGCCTGGATTTCTCTGAGTCATGATGCAGAAGGCCAGCTGCCCACCTGACTGCCCTGCCTGTTGTTCATGGGTGTCTCGGACTCAACTTGTCCAAAACTGATTTCACTGTCCACCTTCCCTCCTGCTCTCTACCCACCCCGACAGAGCACCTGCTTCTCCACTATGATCAATAAGCCAGGACTCTGCCAGTTGGCTAGGCCAGGGATGTGCGACTGATCCTGGATTCTTCTGTCCTTTGCCTTTTTGTGTCGTTTACTTAAAATAATATATCGTAAACATCACTCTTCTTCAGGTTATCACCAGTAAACTGCAGTAGTCTTTTTTTAAAAGTAAATTTATTTATTTAATTTATTTTTATTTTTGGCTGCGTTGGGTCTTTGCTGCGTGCGGGCTTTCTCTAGTTACGGTGAGCGGGGGCCACTCTTCGTTGTGGTGCGCGGGCTTCTCATTGAGGTGACTTCTCTTGTTGTGCCGTACAGGCTCTAGGTGCAGGGGCTCCAGTAGTTGTGGCTCGCGGACTCTAGTGCACAGGCTCAGTAGTGTGGCGCACGGGCTTAGTTGCTCTGCGGCATGTGGGATCTTCCCGGACCAGGGCTTGAACCCGTGTCCCCGGCATTAGCAGGTGGATTCTTAACCACTGTGCCACCAGGGAAGCCCCTGCAGTAGTCTTCTAATTGGTCTCTCATCTCTCTCCACCCCACCTCCTGATCTTTCTAAGAGGAATCTCTCTTCCGGCTACTACCTCCTACTTTAAACTCTTAGGGGCTTGCTTTTGGTTTTAGGATGAAGATCAAAGTCCTAAAATTCTCATGTGCGGGCAGCCTTTCCAGCCTCCTGCCTCCAGGGCCCCCTTTCTCTCCACTCCAGCTACACTGATCTTCCAGGTCCTAAAAAGGAAGATCCTCCTCTCTCCTTTCTCTCCTAACCTCCTACCTCCCGGATGCGGATGCGAAGGCTACAAATGAGGGTGGGTCCTGCCTTTTGTTTTTGCATATCTCATTTTCCCTGGTGCCTCTTTTACTACCCTGTGTCTGTTCTAGTTGGTGCACAATAAATACGTCTTTTGAATGAACGAGTGAATGATTTGACTTTATCTACCAGATGGACAGAACTTTTTTAAAAAATTAATTTTATTTTTGGCTGCGCTGTGTCTGTTGCTGCGCGCGGGCTTTCTGTAGTTGCGGCGAGTGGGGGCTACTCTTTGTTGTGGTACGTGGGCTTCTCCTTGTGGTGGCTTCTCTTGTTGTGGAGCATGGGCCCTAGGCACGTGGGCTTCAGTAGTTGTGGCAGATGGGCTCAGTAGTTGTGGCTCGCGAGCTCTAGAGCGCAGGCTCAGTAGTTGTGGTGCGTGGGCTTAGTTGCTCTGTGGCATGTGGGATCTTCCTGGACCAGGGATCGAACCCGTGTCCCCTAACCACTGTGCCACCAGGGAAGTCCGGACAGGACTTTTCTCCTGGAGAAGGATGTAAAAGTAGCCTTTCAGCCAGAGCGGATGGCTCTGTTTCCAGCATCATTGGTGCGTGGAAGTAATTACCCAAGCTCAAATGTCTGCTCTCTGAAACGATTGTTGGCTTGTCTGTCTCCCTCCCCCCCCCCAGGGACACAGTACTCTTTGAAATGGCCCCCTTCCCTCTGATTTCTTTCCTTCCCCTGGTATTAAGACCACTTTAAAAAAAAATGAATTATTTGGCTGCGCCGGGTCTTAGTTGCGGCATGTGGGATCTTTAGTTTTGGCATGCAGGATCCAGTTCCCTGACCAGGGCTGGAACGTGGGCTCCCTGCATTGGGAGCGTGGAGTCGCAGCCACTGGACCACCGGGGATGTCCCTAAGACCATTTGTGATGGGCCCTTTTCCCAAACACAAGTGCAATTGTTTTGCTCGCCTGCTTTGCGTTGCCAGTGGCTTCTGAAGACGACCCCAGTCCTGAGCAGAGATTCAAGCCCCTGCTCCATCTGTCCTCTCTGGCAGAAGCTGCCCTCCTGTTCAGCCTGCCGGGCCCGAATGTTGGTTCTGTGATGTGCCAGGTTCCTTCCTGCTCCTCGCCGGGTCACACCTTTGTAGATCCTTCTAGGCTTCTCTCCCTGAGGACCTGCCTTCCCCCTGGCTTCTCCACATCCTTGGGGATCCAGGCTCCCCTCTTTCAGAGCCTTCATTTATACCTCCTACAGTGGAGTTCTTTAGCTTCCAAAGTTGAAATCGCCCCCGGGGGAATTCCCTGGTGGTCCAGTGGTTAGGACTCCGTGCTTTCACTGCCGAGGGCTCGGGGCTCAATCCCTGGTTGGGGAACTAAGATGCTGCAAGCTGCGTGGCATTGCCAAACAAAACAAAACAGTAATCACCCGGAAAGTCCCTTAAATTGCCCAGGAACTGACAGTAATCAGCTCTGATCAGACATTCTCATGCATCCTAGAGGTCTGAGTATTTCCAAGCTAGGCTAAAGGTGGCAAGTCCACGTACACATTTCTAGACAGCAAATCATTACGCCTTGAAGATCCCTCCAGTAGGGGTGGGTGGAGGATTCTGAAGGGTGCTGCTTGCCTGCTAGGCTTCCTCCCTTGTCTGTTATATATTGAGCTTCTATAGCTATGCTTGTCTGATAAGGTAGCCACTAGCAGTATGTGGCTGTTGTAATTTACAGTAATTAAAAAAAAATGCCTTCCTCAGTTGCACTAGCCACTTTGCAAGTGCCCAGAGGCTGCACAGATATTAGACAGCACAGATACAGAATGCTGCCATCATTATAGAAAGTTCTTTTGGACAGCACTGCACTACAGCTTTCATATATTAATATGTCATGCTGGATGCAGTAGGTGGAAACACCTAGCCACGGATTGGCACAGCATAGAACATGCTCAAAAAATTACTGTATTGGTGTCTTAAGTTTCACTTGATTAGATTCTCCTGGGCCTGCTCTTTCTTTGAAAAGTTATGTAAAGAGAGAACACAGCTATCTTCCCATCTTCCCAAGTTGGCATTTCTTATCCAGGCCACACTGAACCTCCTTTCTGCTGGGCCCTTTGGCATGTTGGCACATTGGCTGGGGGAAAATAACTCAGAATGTGCTGGGCAGCCCTCTCCCCAGCCTTCAAAACGTTCTGCTGTCGAATTCACTTCCCTGTGTGTCTCCTCGCCTAAACTGGTAAGGGGACCAGGTCTTCCTGACCTTTTTAACGTGAGGCAAGTGATTTGTAAGTAGCTGCTCAGTAAATGCTTTTTGAATAAAGACTCTCTCCCAAGAAATAGAAACTAATTAAGGGAAGAAAATGGTTTATTGGATTTTCCTTTCAAATGATAAAATCAGTGCATCTCCTGGCAACAAACTAAACAAAGTATACAAAAAAAAGGCTAAAAATTCTCTGTCAGGTAACCTATGTTAACAGTTTGATATACTTTTCGCCTCTCTCTTAGAAAAATATAAACAAATGTATATACCATGTTGGGCTTGAACTGTCTAGATCTTGGCCATTCTAGCAAAGTATCCTTTATCTCTTATCCCTCTGTTTACCCTCGTGCCCTTCTATGCTTTACTCTGCCTTGAAGGGATTTTTAAGGTTTAATTATCTTGACAGTTAAGAATGATGGAAACCTTGGCAAATGGGGAATTTCATGTTCCACCCTAAGGGTAGGGGAAACAGCCTGGAGGATGTACTATGTGGAAATGGGGACCTTGTGTGCCTGGATCTTGATTTTTGTTTGTTTGTTTGTTTGTTTTTTGTGTAAGAGAAGCTAGTAACCTGGATTTCCAGATGCAGTTTCTCCTAATTTTAAAATATTAACAACTAACTTAAATTTAATTAATTAATTAATTAATAATAATTATTATTTTTGCGGTACGCGGGCCTCTCACTGTTGTGGCCTCTCCCGTTGCAGAGCACAGGCTCCGGACGCGCAGGCTCAGTGGTCATGGCTCACGGGCCTAGCCGCTCTGCGGCGTTTGGGATCTTCCCGAACCGGGGCACGAACCCGTGTCCCCTGCATCGGCAGGCGGACTCTCAACCACTGCACCACCAGGGAAGCCCTATTAGTATTTTTAAATAAATTTATTTATTTTTAGCTGTGTTGGGTCTTTGTTGCTGTGCGCGGGCTTTCTCTGGTTGCGGCGAGCAGGGGCTACTCTTCGTTGTGGTGCGCAGGCTTCTCATTGCAGTGGCCTCTCTTGCTGCGGAGCACGGGCTCTAGGTGCACAGGCTTCAGTAGTTGTGGCATGCGGGCTCAGTAGTTGTGGCTCATGGGCTCAGCAGTTGTGGCTCATGGGCTCTAGAGTGCAGGCTCAGTAGTTGTGGCGCACGGGCCCAGTTGCTCCGTGGCATGTGGGATCCTCTCGGACCAAGGATCGAACCCGTGTCCCCTGCATTGGCAGGCGGATTCTTAACCACTGCGCCACCAGGGAAGCCCTAACTTAAATTTTAAAAGAATTACCCAGCTGTGGGTGGACTGGATTCAGTCTGGGGTCCTTCAGTGGGCCACCTCCGGCCCAGGCCATTGCTGTCAGTTTCCCTAGATGATTTCCGGACACTTGCTTCCCTTCTAGATCACTGGTTCATCTCATCGGCTGTTACTCGGGCCCTCTTCCTAATAAGGCTGACCTGGTTTTGTCTTTCACCTCCTTAACCAGCCTCTAGTAACTCCGCATCACCATACAGGAATGTGGGGACCGTCTTTCAAACCAGGCTGCTATTTCTTGGGTTGGGACCAGATATACTAGTAGTTGCTGAGAGTTGCTTGACAGATATCTTTCAGTTCTAGACTCTCAAGCCTGGTGAGATGCTTCCCTCTGAGAAGCCTGAGGGAACAAGGATGGAGACAGGAAAGAGCAGATTTAATTTCTCTCGACGCTCGCCTTTTGAGTGGGACAGAGGGAAGATGAACTTGAAAAGCCATTTTTTACTTTCCCTTTTTGAGGCTGAACCCATATTGCTGGCTTCACATGGATAAGTACCTGCGTGATGGGCCTCTTGCTTTATCCTGCTGCGGCAGCGCTGGACAATCCAGGCAAGCATTAAGGGAGGTGTGGAAAAGAGAACCCCAGTCTTAAAAGGGTCTGATAAGAAAAAGGGCAAAAATGTGGATTTCCCCGGTGGCGCAGTGGGTAAGACTCTGCGCTCCCAATGCAGGAGGCCTGGGTTTCGATTCCTGGTCAGGGAACGAGATCCCACGTGCATGCTGCAACTAAGAGTTTGCATGCCACAACTGAGGAGCCTGCCTGCTGCAGCTAAGACCCGGCGCAACCAAATAATAAATAAATAAATAAAGTTGTGTTGCTAAAGAATTAAAAAAAACCCCAAAACTTAAAAAAAAAAAAAAGGCAAAGAATCTGGACTAAAAGATTTGGTTAAATGGTCATCACAGTAGAGGGTCTCCCAGTGGGGAGAGTGTTTTCCCTGGAGAAAGTCATTCCTCGTTTCTAACGCTAAATCATTCTGCAACAATAGCTCTCCCCAAGAAGACTGGGGAAGAGAGTTAGGAAATGAGTGGCCTGAGAAAACCCTCCCCTGAGTTTTCCCCCTTCGGTTTCTCAGTAATTGCGTTTAGCTGCAAGGCCCCATCACATTCAGGATATAAATCCTCACTTAATCGCCTACTTTGGGGGAAGTGGGCTCTTTAGGGCAGAAACGAGGATGGCTGAGTACCTGTTGAAAAGGTAGTTTCCTCCTCTAGTTTCTTGCTGACCCTGGAACGGCCAGGCTCCCTTTTGTGTAATCTTCCCTGTCCACGTCACGACCCTACGGCTGTCTTGGTTTGCCCGTCTTGGTTTGCTGGGACAAATTCTTAGACCTGGGAGGAAAAACTGGATTTTCCAGTGATCACACCCTCATTTAGCTGATCAGAGGTCTATTTGGGGGCTGCCTCTGAGCCAGACTGTGTCAGGCATTGGGCTACAGCAAAGAAAGTCAGAAAAACTGAGATCAAGGTCACATGCTGGAGGAGACACAATGAACAAATGAACCAGCAAAAAAGAAAATAAGTCACAACAATTTTCAGCTGGAGATGACCACAATGAAGGGGGAAAGAAACCTACTTTAAGATGATACCGTAAGAGGGCTGGAGACTTGGGGTGGCCACGGAAGGCTTCTCTGGGGAAGTGACATTTAAGCCAAAAGTTGAAGTTGTCAACTATGGGAAAGTTGGGCATACAGCATGTTCTAGATGGAAGAGTCAGCAAGGACAAATGAACTTGGCTCGTTAGAGGCTGTTTGTGGTTAGGGTTAAGTGAAAGGAGGAGAAAAGGTGGGCGGGGCCAGATCCCTAGAGGCGTGGTAGATACTGATAAGATGCTGGGTGTCTACAGTAAGCCCCTTGGCGGGTTTTTAAAATTAATTAATTATTATTTATTTAGCTAGCTGCACTGGGTCTTAGTTGTGGCACGCAGGATCTTCGTTGTAGCATGCGGAATCTTTAGTTGCAGCATGTGGGATCTAGTTCCCTGAGCGGGGATCGAACCTGGGCCCCCTGCATTGGGAGCACAGAGTCTTAGCCACTGAACCACCAGGGAAGTCCTTGCAGGTTTTAAGTAGGGGGCTACTTATTTTATTTAGGTTTGAAGAAGGCTGCTAGCAAGGGCAAGTGAATAGTCCCAGGGCTTGGATCAAGGTGGCAACTGTAAAGGGTGGACTGAACGGGAACAGGCAGAAGTGAGGGTGGGCAGGGGAGGAACAGCTCTCTGCAGAGCGCTTGCTATGTGCCAGATACCACGTAGGCACTTCCATGCCTCCATCCTGACCCTGCCGGGTTCAGCATTCTTCGCGCACGTTGCAGATTATGGGGGTTCTGAGGCCTCCTCTCTCCCAGGCTTCCTGAGCCTCATTTGAGTAGGGAGGAGAGGGCATTAGGAGGCTTCCGGGGGTGGAAGGTCAATCAGCAAGGGTAGGGCTGGGTCTGTGGGCCACCACCTGGTGCTTCTGCTTTGACCCGGGAGAAAATCCTAAGCCTTGAGGGGATTTTGAGGCTGGCTTGGGTTGAACTTGTGCCAGCCTGGGAGGACTTACTGTGAAAGTTTGTATTTCCCATCAGTGAACCCCTTTCAGAAGCCGGTTGAGAAGGGCTGATCGGGCGCAAATCGGGGTGAAGATGCATAATGATTTGGGGAAACTGGTTTGAGATTTCTGGGTTAATGTCTTTTCTCTGCCCTGGTGCCTCCTTCCCCTAAAGGAGAATTACCTACCAGTAATAACTGGTGGTGCTTTGATGAGCTGTTCACTGTGAGTGCATTGCCTTCTTTATTCTTAACAGCCCTTTAAAGAAGAGTCAGTTACAGCTCTAAGAGTTACAGCTGAATTGACTGAGGCACAGAGAGGCTAAGTAACCTGCCAAAGAACACACAGCAGGCAGGTGACAGGGCTTGGATTCAGAGCTGGTGGCTTGGCTCCAGAGCCCACACCCTGAACGACAGCATTGTGTTGACAGTGGCCGGCACCAAACATGCCCTTAGTGATGGAGAATTACAAGGTGGCATCCCGGAACTCAGGGAAGTCACTTGACTGGTTTGGAGCGCTTTGGAGTGGGACCCAGCTGTGATGGAGCCCCCAGCATGCTGCTTTGACCTGCATGCCTCAAGGCCACAGAAGATTTTGCCTCTCTGAGCCTCACCTATGAAATCGGTACAGAAACACCATCCTTGGACTTCCCTGGTGGTCCAGTGGTTAAGACTCCACGCTTCCACTGCAGGGGGCACGGGTTCGATCCCTGGTCGGGGAAGTTCTGCATGCCACGTGACGAGGCCAAAACAGGAACAAAACCCCATCCTTACGTCGTGGGATATTTGGGGAGGATTCGTAAAGTAGCTTCTTAATAAACGTTAGCTGTGAATCGCATGAGCCCAGTTTGAGAAGGAAAGAAGAGAGAGATTTTCCTGGCTCCCCCTCTCCCTAATGTGTATTCACAAATTCCCGGAATTTGTCCTGCTCAGCTTTTTGTCCATCTGTGATCAGTTTCTTATTCAGTATTTCTAGATTGAACAAATTCTGTATTCATCCTGTATTTACCAGCCACTTCCTCATGGGCTTGTTTCTCTCTGGGCCTCAGTTTCCTCGTCAGTAAAATGAGGAGTCTGTGGTCCTAACCTCCTCCTCCAACTGTGGTGAGGAGCAAGTCAATTGACATTTGCATCGGGAACAGTGTCTCACAGGAGATAAGTGGTCAACAAAAGGTAGCTGTTATTACTATTATTTGTTCTTGGCTGCCCTCCCACGGTGGGCAAGGGCCCTTCCCTGGGAGCCCAGATGTCTAGGAGTTGTTCAGTGACTATTTGTTGACTGACTGGTCCCATTGTTTTCTTCTCTTTGAAATCTGAAGTCAGGGCCGCCAGGTGAAACATAAGGCACTATTTTCCTCTTAATGGTTGCAGACGTCTCTGTGGGTGGTGTATTGACAGAAGGGTAGATCTGCATGGCAGCTCGCTGGAAGTTTCTTTACCACCAGAGTTTCTCAGCATCGGGTGCTGTTGACATTTCCTGGGCCTGATCATTCTCCGGGGTGGGGGGGGCTCTCCCGTGCACCGTGGGGGTGTTTAGCAGCATCCCTGGACTCTGCCCGGTAGATGCCAGTAGCAACCCCTCTCTCTTTGCCTAGGGGTGACAACCGGAAGTGTCTCCAGACATTGCCAAGTGTCCCCTGGGTGGGGGGACCGGCTTGAGAACCACTGTTTTTCACCGTTCTAGACACCTGAGCCCCTTAAAAGCACCTTATTAATGCGGGGGCGGGGTGGGAGGATGTGCTGAATTCCTGCTTGCTGGGGGCTGGGGATGCAGACGTGGTCCCTGGCATGTAGTGAGAGTCCCATAAATCTTGTTGTTGTCATCCATTTCTCCCCATAGTCATTTAAACGTACCTTAAATAGTTAAATACGTGACAGGGATCAGAAAGAATTCAAAGAGGAGTTCAGTGTTGGCTGATTTCCTGGGTGTTCCTCCAGGCCTTTTCAAACCCAGAACCCACGCAGCTCTCACCCAGGTTCTATTTCTGGCCTTTTTACACTTGAATTTTGCCCCAGGCCACCACATAAAGAAGTGATTCCTTCTCTGTTTCATTTTATGGCTGCATGTCAGTCCCCTATGGATGACATTGAAGTTACTTCTCATCTTTGGCTTCCATCTAAGGTGTGTTGCAAGGGCTGTGCTAATCCATCCTTCCGTGCACTCTTAAGCCTGGGGACCTCCGTATCCAGGTGACGTTAAGCATCCTTTTGACCAGGGTAATTTGGGTGACATTCTGGGCCTAAACATCTTTACTTCCTCAAAAAAAGGCCATGAGGCGACTAGAGGGCCGGTCCCTTCTTCCCTGGTGTCTTCCTAGAGAATTTTCTTAGTCTTCGTTAAGGTGACTCTTAGAGAGGCCCCCGCCCAGGGCGTGTGGGGAACGTTGCCTGGTTATGAGCGGCAGCACCTCTTTCTCCATCTGCCCCCTTCCTTGCAGCCTCTTCATCCCCCTTTCTTCTCCAGCCCGCTTTGCTGCTTCAGCTGCTGCTGGCAGTCTTTTTGTTTTTGAACTGTCCCTCTGATGCTGTAACTCCCCATTGCAATTTGAAAGCCACCCACCAGCACCTGAACTTTCCAGAACCTGAGCTGAGTCCCTGCAGCCTAGATAATAATGCACATGGGCTTCAGCCACTAGAACCAGGGCCTCCTGCGAGCTTGCTCCTCTGCCAGCTACCGTAAAGGCCAAAGGCAACTGGTTTCTCCACATTTTCTTTGTGGTGATTTGGCAGAGTTTTCAGGGCCTCAAATATGTACACAACGTCGGATGCAAGCCTTCTGGGCCTGGACCTGCTGAACGGGTGGGTGGGGTGCAGCAGTTTTTCTTGTAGGGAGTTAGGCCCGGCCTCCCCCTCTCTGTGAAGACCGAAAGAGCTTGGCATTCTGGAACCAGGAAATTCCTGTTGAGATGTCGTCGTTTTTTCCAGAGGGCTTCATCCCAGCTGAGGGAGGTGCGGGGAGCAAGGGCTACGTGGTGGCAATTGCCTTTAGATGTTGAGGCCTAAACAGTGAATTCGTTTGTAAATCAGCCTCTTCTCCCTCGTTGCAAGCAATTTCTGTCTTGCCTGGAGGGTTTGGAAGTTTATCTTTTACATATGAATGTGCCCATTAATCACCACTTCTGCATTATTGGGAGGGAGGGAGGGAGAGAGAGAGAGAGAGAGAGAGAAAAGTGGAGGGAGGCGGAGAGAGAGAGGGAGGGAGGGAGGAGAGAGGAGAGGGATGGGGGAGGGGGAGGGGGAGGGGGAGGGGGAGGGGAGAGGGAGATTGAGTTTGTGTTGTACAGTGGGAAGACGGTTTTCTCATTTCTGGGAGAGGCACATCAGAACTAAAGATAATTGGAAACAATTATTTCAAAACACCTTCAAAATGCAAAAGCCATCCCAACTTCATCCCCCTGCCTGCACCCGCCTTCTGATGTGTGCGCTCCAGCGGGTAGAACCACTGCAGCTTCTTGTGTTTATCCACATCAGCGAAATAAATGGCTCTTCGGTGCTCGCGCTGAAGATTTTCAGCTCAGCCGAGCTGCCGTCTGCCGAGGGTGGTAAATTAGAGCTGAAAGCCCAGGGACGCGAAGGCACGTCGCCGGGCCTCCGGCTGCCTGATTGCAGGGAGGTGAGGCTGTCCTGGCCGCGCTGGTCAGCCTGGTAAGTGGTGACTCTTAGCCTGTCGGCAGTGCTGCTTCCTCCTCCCCCTGGGAGAGGCTGCTGAGGATCCGGAAGCAGGAATGTGTGCCGTGTGGGAGCCTCAGTTCTCTTTAAAAGAGAGGCTAGGCCCTCAGAACAGCAGAGCTTTCTCGATGGCAGGTAAGCACCCCATCCCAGGGTTACCTGCCCCTCGCTTGCTTGGCCTCTGCGGTACCCGGCTTCCTGGTACAGTGACATTTCCCCCAAGTTGAGAGTGACCCTCTTCCTCCCACTGCCTCATCTCCATTCCAGCCCTTCTTTTCCTGACCTGGAAGTTCACAGTCACATGCGGGAGACCTTTTAGGAGCCCAGCTTAGGCCAGTGCAGCCTTTCCCTGGGGAGGCCCAGGCTGAGGCCCCGTCTTCCAGAGTCTGTGGGTCCAGGAGATGCTCCAAGTCAGCAAACTATTCGCCTGAGAGTTTCTGTCGCTTACGTGTTCCTTGTGGCTTGGACATTGTCTGTGGCAAGAAAAATGATGTGCCCTCCCTGTCCCCATGCTTTGCTCCCGATTCCCCTCCTTTTCTGGTCCCGGGCCTGGAGGACATTCCGGGCTTTTGTTTCATTAGGGTGTAATTACTGGCTGGAGAGGGCCCTAAGATTCCTGGGGAGGGAGGTCTGTTAAGGTACCCGCTCTGTGTCTTTGGGAAACGCCTTGAAATGATGCACTGCGCTAGGCTCTGCTGCTCCTGGAGAGCAGCGTGTGGTCACATTTGGGGGAGGCCATGGCGAGGCCTGGCAGTTACCCCGCGTGTCCTCGTGGCTGAGCCTGCACAGGCCTCTGCCCCTGCGCCTGCCTTGGCCGTTACAGGAGGAAACCTGGACTTTGCGCGGTCCTGTGGACGTGGAGAAATCGTGCCCTGGGCTGATTCCCGGCTCCACTTTATATAGGCTGGCGTTTCCGTAACTGAAGCTGTGGCATTGATTTAACATGCTCCTCGGAGAACTCAGCTCTGCTTTTGGAGAGGGATGGTGGTGGAGGAGGCAGAGGGGAAAGAGGAGGAAGAGGAATGTGTGTGGCTTTAAAAAAAAAAACAGCTGCTGTTTATTGAGTGCTTCCTCTCTGCCAGGTATTACACTAAGAGCATCACATGAATTAACTTGTTTAATCTGTGGATAACTCCACGGGGTACCACCATCTCCATGTGACGGAAGGAAGAGCGGAGGCACAGAGAGGTTGAGGAGCTTGCAGGGTGGCGGCAGGACTAGGTCCTGACCACTCTGTATCCTCTGCCACCCGGCCTGACTTCACTGTAGGGTGACCACTTGACTGTCCATCTTTAGCCAACCAGTGGTTGGTCACCCTACTTCCGGGGCCTTGGCTGCTGGTTCGGGCCTGTTGACCGAGAGTCTTTCATTCAGCCCCTGTCCATGTTGCCATTGAGCTCATCAAGGAAATTTAACACCCACAAAAACACACCACAGGGCCGGTCCTCCAGGCCCTGGAGTCCAGGGGAAGCGCCCGGCCTTCAGCTGGGGCCTGTTCTCTCTCCGGAGGAGACAATTCCCTGTAACTGGTGTGTCATTTCCTAGACTCTGGAGAAGGGCGAGTGCTGTGACTCAGGCGCCGGATGTGAGTGGGGGTGGGGTGTGACTGGCCTGGATGGATGGACACTGGGAAGAAGTGTTGGAGGAGGGGAGATGGCCGTGCAGCCCCCCAGCCTGTTTTGTGGTGTAGACCAGCCTGTGGTGCCACCAGTGAAGGTCGGGAGGTGAATCTGCTTCCTGGGAAGCGCCTTTGGGAGAACGACTTGCGTCATCAGCAAGTGACACACCATGATTTTCCACTTTTCTCCCGGTTCCTGGAGCTCTCCAATCCCCACAGCCCACCGTCTGCAGCTGGAAAGGAAAAAAGCAAAATGAGAGTGTACTCTTAAAACATTTTGAGCCCCTGAATTAGGAAGTCTTTGGGCTGCAGAGCTGAGCCACCCATTGGGCCTTTGGAGCCGCACTGCCTGGGTTCAAATCCCAGCCCGGCTACTTGTGTGATCTTGGGTGGGTGACTTAGGGGGAAGGGCGCAAAAGGCATTTTGAACAGGGTCTGGTGCATTGTGTGCAATTCAAGAACATCTTAGCTGTTAATACCCGCGGCTCAGGAAAGCTAAGAGGCTGGGTTATCTGGAAGGAAGGCGTCCCTTAGGTCAAGGGACATCTAGGAAGGCCTGAGCGGGATTATTTCTGGCCTATCACAAGACACAGGTTCAGGGAGGATGTCGTCACACGCTTGGTTCCTAAATACTCAGTAGACCTCGCCCTATTATTAAGATTTCAGTGAATTGGCACAGGAGGGGAAAATTCTGCTGTTTCCTGCTCCATGCCAAGCTGTTTCCCTGAGTCACTGCTCTGGCCTTTTCTTCTAGACCGCTCTACTGCCTCGCCCACGTTAACTCCTTCAGAACCAGACTTATTTTGGGATGGAGGGGGTGGGCCAGCCCTGTAAGAATCCCAGGTCCTGCTACTTGCCAGGAAGGTCTTTCAGATTAAGGGTGAACCGTTTCCCTGGTGATTCACTGTCCAGTGGCTGTGTGTCATCATTCACGATTACACATGAAATGCATTTAGAAATATGTCCCTGTCAGAAGTAAATCATTAAAGAGGGGAGGAAAACACCCCCCACAAAACCTTTGACTCAGCTTTCTAGAAAAGGTCCTCAAGGCAGCTTTGTTACTGTGACTACAGCAAGGTTCCCACCCACCATTCTATCACCAGCAGAGGCCTAGCCTCCATTGGAGTGGGTAGGTTTTTAAGTTAGAATGCTGGCCCGCTGTCTCATACCTGGGAGGGACACTGAATCCAGCCAGCATTTCTCAATTTTTCTCCCTAAGAGGCTTCAGTGAAAGCCTCTGCTGTTGACAGATGTGTCTGTTGTGTGGAATCTATTAAATTTCTACCCCTTGGATACAGCCACTGAATGCTCATTAACTCTGGAGGGAGTCGGTGTGTTTGTAACCAGGAATGGAATTGGGGATTTTCTCTCTTGCTCAGACTAGAGGGTTGGGGATCCTCTTAGGTATGGGCAGCCTCGGGACAGACTCCTCCTCTCACTGTGTTAGACCCTGCTGCCCTTTCGTTTCCTGGTGGCCTTAGGTAAAACTGTCTCCTTAGCGCTCAGTGGCTTATGAGTGCATTCATTTCTAGGGATTCCCCCCACCCCGTTTCACACGGAATTAAAGAATTGCAGAGTTAAAATAGACTTTACGATCCTCTGGCCCTGTAGTTTTTTAATCTTTAGAGTTGATGTCTCCTGTGAGAAGGTGAAGTAGGCTCTGGCCCCTCTTTCCAAGAAACTGCCTCCACGTACAGAACCTTGGCATGCGGATCATGGGGCCCTGAAGCATTTCCATGGGCTCCGGGTAAGAACTGGTCTGTTCCTTTTCTCCATCTCTCCTCCCATTTTACAGGTGTGTCCCTGAGGCCCTGAGAAGTATGGGGAGTCGCCTGGGGTCATGTGTTTAGCTGTTTTCATTCTTTCTCCTTGGCTCCTTGCTTGGCTTTCGCTTCCTGGGTTCTGAACCAACCCTACAGGTAGCGCGATGAGGAAGGAGAGGAGATCAGCAGGAATCTCTAGGCTGGAGAACTCACACTCCATCCCCCAAACATGCAACCTAGAGCATCTCGAATTAGCGTGCACCTTAATCCTTCAGAAGGCTGGTTAAACCCCCTGATCACTGGGCCCTATTCCAGTTTCTGGCGCTGTAGATCTGGCGTGGAGCCTGAGAATGTGCATTTCTAGCAAATTCGTAGGTGATGGCTGCTGCTGCTTGTGTGAGGACAGCACTTGGGGAACCATCATCCTAGATCTCAAGCACAGGTGAATGACTTATACTGCAGTGGGAGGAGCTGGAGAGCTTTCTGGCCCCAGGGGTCGGCCAGGTGTGGGCTGGGCTGTGGGTTTCGTCCACTGTGCCCCATGCTCCAGCTCTGCGGTGCTCCAGGAGGCTAGTGCCACTCCTGGGAGGGATTGGGAGGTATGTGAGGCACTTTCGGTTGTCACAGTGTTTGGGAGCATCGATGGCAGTGGGTGGGAGGGGGCTGAGGTTGTCCTGACAAGGAGGAGGAGCCGTCCCTGCCAAAATCCATTAGTGCTCTGTTGAGAAACATCCACAACACTACAGTTGACCCTTGAAGAAGACGTGTTGGAACTGCTCTGGTCCACTGACACGTGGATTTTTTTCAGTAAATAGAGTACCTGTGTTTTCATTTGACCAATCTTTAAGTGTAGGGGAAAGTTTGTGTTTGATTACAGACCACAGTATGTGGAATCACAAAAAACTAGGGTGTGAGTCTTGATTCTGTCCTGACTGCTTGGCTTCCCACCCTTGGGTGAGTCCTTCATCAGTTCTTTTGCTTTTGAGGCAGAGATAGCAGTACGTGGATTTTCGACTGTGTGGCGGTCGAAGCCCAAACCCCTGTGTTGTTCAAGGGTCAGCATTACTTGTTTTTTCCCTGAATTTGTTCCTAGCTTTCCACTGGCCTGACGTTGCTCACGTGCTCTCTTTCAAAATCTGTCCACAAACGGAATAATACATGTGAAATCAAAACCTTGGCCCAATGGCTTTCCCTTTTTGCCTGGCTAGGGTGCCATTTCTTCTGGGACACATCTCCTTTGAGCCCCCAAAACGCTTTTCTTAAACGCCCATTCTCTGACACTTGAGCCCAGTTATCTGGGTTTATTAGATCCACGTAGAACAAATCCCGAACTCCTTCCTGGGGTCTGCACGCTCACGCTGATCAGCCCCAGGTTTGTCCATTTGGTGACATTTTTTATCCTGAATCAGGTCTCTGTCATTTGCTCATTACTGGCTTTGGTTTGCACCTGCTGCTTTTTTATGTGATGCTGAACCTGCTAAATATTTCCTTTTTAATTTTCCTTACTTTGATAAAGTAGTCCAGGCACATGATAAATAAGGGCACATGGTGGAAAATAATCTCTCCCCCACACTTTGCAAGCTCTCCTCCCCTGAGGCAACCACCAGTCTCCATTAAGAGCTTGTATTTCTTGTGTTCAACCAGGAATATTTTAGGCTTATGTAAATTATGAATATATTTAAAACATCTTTTTCAAAAAAAATTAAAAAAAGGAAAAAATAGAAGACAAAATAAAACAGAAAGATAAAGACAAAAAAGAGAAAGACAAAAACCCCCATATTTCTTGGGCTGTGTGTGTTAGTCTGTTAATGGTGCTAGACATGCATTGCTTTTTTTTTTTTTTTTTTGATAAATTTATTTATTTCTGGCTGCGTTGGGTCTTCACTGCTGCACGCAGGCTTTCTCTAGTTGCGGCGAGCAGGGGCTACCCTTCATTGTGGTGTGTGGGCTTCTCATTGCGGTGGCTTCTCTTTGTTTCGGAGCACGGGCTCTAGGCACGTGGGCTCAGTAGTTGTGGCTCGCAGGCTCTAGAGCACTGGCTCAGTAGTTGTGGTACACGGACTTAGTTGCTCCGCGGCATGTGGGATCTTCCCAGACCAGGGCTCGAACCCGTGTCCCCTGCATTGGCAGGCGGATTGTTAACCACTGTGCCACCAGCGAAGTTCCAATACCATACTGTTTCGATTACTGTGGCTTTGTAGTATAATCTGAAGTCAGGGAGCATGATTCCTCCAGCGCTGTTCTTTCTTAAGATCGTTTTGGCTATTCGGGGTCTTTTGTGTTCCCATACAAATTTTAAAATTATTTGTTCTAGTTCTGTGAAGAATGCCATTGGTATTTTCATGTGTTGCTCTTTTAACCTGATGCAGAAGCTTGGAGATTGTCATACGTCAGTTTGTCTAGAGGTGCCTCATTCTTCTTCATGGCTGTATCCCGCAGTATGTTATCAGGCCAGCTCCCAGTTTGTGGACACGTAAGTCCTTTCTAGTCTTCAGTATAACACACAGTGCTGCAGTTGAATCATCTTGCATGTGCTTTGCTGCCCTGTGACCATGTCTATAGAACGTGCTTCTAGGAGGAGATGGTTGGGTCAAAGACCCTATAGAGAAAGTGAGACTTTTTTACGTACGGTGGGGAAGTGGGGTGAGGATCCCTGTGGGAATGAGAGGAGGTGCTCTCTGGGGAAGCTTGCCAATCCCAGGCTGCATCTTTTTAGTGCATTTTCCCACTAACTAGCTGTTGTGTGCTGCTGGGCCAACCCTTTGGGTTCTCCAGGCCGCTGTTTCGATGTCTGTGGGATGGTCCCCTGACTCTGGGGTCTCTTCTCCCTCAAGGTGTCTGTGGTTAGCATTTAATTTCCTCTAGGGGCTGTGTCTCAGTGCAGCAACCTGAACATTTGTTCAGGATTTTCCTGCAGTCTGCATGGTGAGCCTGGGGAATTCCCTTGTGTAGTTTGGATTTTGCAAAAGTGGTCCATTGTCTTTATGAGCCTGCTGGAGGATGCTCCAGCTTTCAGTCAAAAGTAAACCACTAGGAGGACTTGCATGTGGCCATCTTGGACCCTGTTGGTCTTGCCCCAGCGGCTCCTGTCCAGACAAAGGGCTGTGACACACAGCACAGCCTGTGTGCTGGGACTTGCCTGAGAGGTAACCCTGGACGGGGAACGTCATCAGGCCATCTTTGTGGATAGTCATCTTTCCGGACTCCGCGTCCCGTCTCATCACCTGTGCTCTCGGCATAGCTTTCTCCTCTTCTGGTGCCTGTAGCTTTCATTCCTCAAGGATAGAAGGTGCCCCTGGGCATTCCATTGTATCTTCCCTAAGTTAACAGGACAGCCATCTGGCATGGAATGGATTAAAATCTTCGCAGGTGAAGATTGGATGGTGGTGGAAGTTTGGTTTTTTTTTAAACGCAATAATCTATATTTTTTGTTTGTTTTTTATAAATTTATTTACTTATTTATATTTGGCTGCATGGGGTCTTCGCTGCTGCGCACGGGCTTTCTCTAGTTGTGGCGAGCGGGGGCTACTCTTCGTTGCGGTGTGTGTGCTTCTCATTGCAGTGGCTTCTCTTGTGGAGCATGGGCTCTAGGCATGCGGGCTTCAGTAGTTGTGGCACGCGGGCTCAGTAGTTGGGCTTGCAGGCTCTAGAGCGCAGGCTCAGTAGCTGTGGCACACAGGCTTAGTTGCTCTGAGGCATGTGGGATCTTCCTGGACCAGGGTTCAAACCTGTGTCCCCTGCATTGGCAGGAGGATTCTTAATCACTGCGCCACCAGGGAAGCCCCAAGTGTATGTGTTTTAATGAGATGCTGGGAGAATAAAAATAGAAAATAATGGATTGACAAGGGTGGGGTTGGCATTTTTCAGATGAGAATCGGGTGAGAATGTAGTTTGCGTTGATCTCTTTGGAGGAGAGTCGCAAACATGATGCCTACTGGTGACTGGGCCACGGGGACTCTGGTGGGTGGGGTATTTTTTTTTTACACAGTTATACTTTTTTTAACCTGCTAAACATGAATAAATGTTGTCTTCCACCACAAAGTATGTTTGCCTTCATTTTCTTGAAGTGTGTGGCCTTCTTTTCTTGGTCTGTCTCTTATGGTATCCTGCTTTTGCCATCAGACATGGATGTGTGACAGCTCACGGCAGCTGGGTCATGGCCTCGTCAACAGGGACACAGTAGGGAAGGGTGGGGACTGTGACAAAATGGGGGGTATTTTCCCATCTAAAAAGTGGCTGGCTGGTATTCAGCTCTATCTGGTCCCATAAGGCCCTGCAGGCCCTGATTTTTTTTTAAACTAGAAGCCCCAAATCTAGGATATTATGTGATGTTTCTTAATTTTTATATTTTGGCAGCGAATTAAAACTTTTACAGAAATGTTATGTCGGCTAAAGAAAGACCAACTGACCTCTGAGACAGGCAACAAAGATGGGGGGTGGGGGGGGAGTATATTCTAGGAGGAAGGTCACTAAAATGGCATTAGGTTTGGGGACAAAATGGGTTGTGTCCCTAACACCCCCTTCCCGTGGGGCCTAGTCCTCCCCGATCGCTTTAAAGTATGTGGTCCTGTGTGTCTTTTTCAGATCCTGGCTCCACAGAGAGAACAGCCCAGAAAAGAAAGTTCCCCAGCCCTCCGCATTCCTCCAATGGCCACTCGCCACAGGACACATCAACAAGCCCCATTAAAAAGAAAAAGAAACCCGGCTTACTGAACAATAACAATAAAGAACAGGTAAAAGGCCAGTGGGAATGGCGTCCACACCCGGGGGACAAAGGCTGTCGTTTTTCTCACGCCGCGTGCTTGGCATTTAGCAAGCTGCCTTGCTGCGGCTGTCATTTGCATAGGACAAGAAGGGCAGCTCAAAGTGGGCCTGTGCAGAAATTTCCAGTGGGTTTTTCAGATCTCTTTGGGGAACAAGGGCAGTGACCCAGATAGGATACCGTGCTCTAGGATTTGGGGATTTTCCTTGGATTTCTTTTTCCACACGTTAGGACTGTTTGCCCCTGTGGCCTGAGGGTGTTGCCCTCCTAGGCTGTTGCCCGTAGGACAGTGCCAAGCTCTGCCTGGAGGTGGTTGTGTGGCTGAGGCATGCTCCCTTCTGGTCTCAATTTTCTCATCTGTAAAAGAATGGGTTTAGGTCTGTGGTGAGAGACAGCTGCCCTCCTACCCACTGCCCACTGCGACTTGGGTAGTTGGTCACCATGCACCCTTTTCAGAGTGCACAGTCTCTGGCAGACTCCGCCCTCCCTCAGCAGCCAGGACCAGCTAACTAGATGCAAAAATCGATGCCATCTTGGATCTTGTCTCAGGAACCTTCTAGCTCTAAAATTCTCTGCTGCAGGCTAGCTACTCTTCTGACTTAAAAAAATGAGAGGTGTTTTAGTGGACCATGAGCTCAAGTCTCCTAGCGGTGGAGGAAACGGGATGCCCAGCAGGTCTGATGCCATTTCAGCGAGGATTCATGGGCACGTAGTCATCGATTCGTGCAGGTGATGGATGCCGAAGTGGGCCCTGGGGATTTGAGGTTGAATAAAACAAGACTATTGCTTTCACGGGAAGAAACCTAGCAATGGTTAAATGACCAGGACTGTGAGAGGGGGACGTTTCTGTGCGTGAATCTATTTTCTCTCTCAGAATTACATAGGGAAGTGCCAGCTCTACTGTGGCCTTGAGGCTGTGGGCAAGTTAACCTCTTTGTGCCTTGTCTCCTCATTTACTGAAATGGGAATAATGATCTTAGTGCTACCAAACTGGCAGGGCTGTCGTGAAGAGGAATTGATCTAAGTGACATAAATACTAATAATTAAAGTTAAGCCAGGGCTTCCCTGGTAGTGCTGTGGTGGAGAATCTGCCTGCCAACAATGCAGGGGACACGGGTTCGAGCCCTGGTCTGGGAAGATCCCACAAGCCATGGAGAAACTAAGCCCGTGAGCCACAACTACTGAGCCCGTGAGCCACAACTACTGAACCCATGTGCCACAACTACTGAGCCCACATGCCACAACTGCTGAAGCCCACGCGCCTAGAGCCTGTGCTCCACAGCGAGAGAAACCACCGCAATGAGAAGCCCGCGCACCGCAATGAAGAGCAGCCCCCACTCGCCACAACTAGCGAAAGCCTGCACATAGCAACGAAGACCCAACGCAGCCAGAAATAAAATAAGTAAATTAAAAAAAAAAAAAAAAGAAGTTAAGCCAGAGTCTACATTAAGAGGAATAGTCACCCAGACTATCCATGAAATAATTAAACGACAGCTGTGGAAATGTTCTAGGCCTGCACTGTGCAGTGGGATAGTCACAAGTCATGTGTGGCCACTGAGCATTTGCAAAAGTGGCAGATGTGCCTGAGGAACTGAATTTTTAATCAATTTAAGCGGCCACCTCTGGTTCGTAGCTTCTGCGTTGAATAGCCCAGATTTAATGAATTGGGAATCCTATTATAGGAGGAAAAACTGGTGAGTTCTAAGTAAACTTCTGGGAGGAATTGCAATTTGAAAAAACATGTATAATAATAGTGTTGGTGAGAATACTACTAAAAGCAGAACTTACAGTGTGCCCGTCCTGTTGTAAGCCTTTTTTTGTGTGTTAATGTTTATAATGATGCTGTGAGGAAGGGCTGCAGTTGTGTCCATTTTACTGATGAAAACACAGAGGTTCAGAGAGGTTAAGTCACCTCCCCAAGGCCCCACAGTAAGGGGTAAGAAGCTTACATCTGCCTGGCTGGCTTGAAGCTGGCGACCACCCACCCCTGTCACCCGGGAGCCATCCCATAGCTGTCGAGCTTGAAGACTAAGAAAGAAACATGAAGGCTATAAATAATCCTCAGACCTTAATTTACGGCAAACCCTCGCATTCCAGTTGCTGTAAGTCATGAAGCAGATATTGTCCCCCTTGGACAGAGACAGTCTCTGAGTGGCTCCTTTGCGTGTGTGCACACATGCACTCGTGCTTTGTGACTTCCTCCTGTCCTTTTAAGAATTGGCTCACGTTAAAAAAAAAAAAAGAAAAAGATAAAAGACATTAAGAAAAACAAAGAATTGGCTCACATCTCTCTCTCTCGAAACTGATCAACTCTTAGGCCGATCACACATTTTCTTCTCTCTCTTCCTCATCCACATGTTCATACCACTTCTATAACACTTAAGCCTCGTGACCACAATGGTGTGTTTGTAAATCTCTGTCCCCCTCTGGTAGGAGCCTCAGAAGGTGGTCAGTGTCCAGTGGCTGCTTTCGCCCCAGCGTTGGACACAGGGCGGGAGCTCATGAATACAGAATGCACTGTGGATGTGGAGCAGAGCAGGGGTGACCGGTCACAGGGCACGGTCATGCTTCTGAAGGTGATTCTCCTATCTGCAGTACTGATAGAAGAGTTAACGGAGCCATTGGTCTGGAGGGAAGGGCTCCAGACCTGGAGACCTGACTCCTTTCTGTCCCACTGCATCTGGGAAACTCACTGTGGGACCTTGTCAGTTGCTTTCCCACTTCTGAGCTTCAGTTACCTTGTAAAATAGGGTTTGTACTAGGAACATTCTAAGGTTGATTGTAGGTTTTTGTTTTTCACATATAAAACTCCCTGGGGCTGAATGGTCAGGAGTTGGCAAAGGAGAAATTGCCTTAACTGTAAAGAAAAGAAATTCCTGACCCTTGACCCCATAATTCATTCCAGCTTGTAGTGTTTGCATAGAAGGGGGCACCCTCCCTCAAGCATAGTCTGTTTTCCTAAGAGGAACTGAAATCTTAAGAAAAAATTCTTCTGTGCATGTTTTTCTTTTCTTCTCTTCTCTTTCCCTTTTCTTTCCTCTTTTAGATTATAGAATTGAAAAAAATTATGGAATTAAAAGCAAAATGTACATCTGCATATGCCGGGTTTTACCAACATAATTTCTGTTAGTCACCAACGTTTGAAGATCATGAGATTTCAAATAACAACTTGTATTTCTGAGTTCCTATAAAAACTCAGAAAAATCCAGCAGTAGCAGGAGCTGAGTAGAGCCTGCTCTATAGACACGGGGCCTGTGTGCTCGTTTTCCGCACTCCGCACCCCTCCCTTATGTGGCATACCCTGCCAGCTTTGCTCATGCCTTCTGCCTCTGGTCTTAGGCGTTCAGGTTCTTTTGATTTTTGGTATACATCAAGAGTCTCCACCCTCTTCTTGTTTTTCTTTATTCTGAGGTTGTTCTAGTGTTCTAAAAAGAAAGCCATTCTAGCATAATAATCCCCCCGCCCCGCCCTGTATTTTTCCATTTTTGGTAGAGACGTTTTATTATGAAGTGGAGATACAGGTTTTTTTTTTTTTACTCACATCACTGTTATTGGTCAAATCAGTCATACAATCAACTGGGTCATTCCATCATTGGATGACTTGAATAATTTTTTTTTTAATACAGCAGGTTCTTATTAGTCATGCATTTTATACACATCAGTGTATACATGTCAATCCCAATCGCCCAATTCATCACCCCCCCCCCCCCCCGCCGCTTTCCCCCCCTCGGTGACCATGTTTGTTCTCTACATCTGTGTCTCTTATTTCTGCCTTGCAAACCGTTTCATCTGTACCATTTTTCTAGGTTCCACATATATGCGTTAATATACGATATGTGTTTTTCTCCTTCTGACTTCACTCTGTATGACAGTCTCTAGATCCATCCACGTCTCTACAAATGACCCAATTTCGTTCCTTTTTATGGCTGAGTAATATTCCATTGAATATATGTACCACATCTTCTTTATCCATTCATCTGTTGATGGGCATTTAGGTTGCTTCCATGACCTGGCTATTATAAATAGTGCTGCCATGAACATTGGGGTGCATGTGTCTTTTTGAATTATGGTTTTCTCTGGGTATATGCCCAGTAGTGGGATTGCTGGGTCATATGGTAATCCTATTTTTAGATTTTTAAGGAACCTCCATACTGTTCTCTATAGTGGCTGTATCAATTTACATTCCCGCCAACAGTGCAAGAGGGTTCTCTTTTCTCCACACCCTCTCCAGCATTTGTTGTTTGTAGATTTTCTGGTGATGCCCATTCTAACTGGTGTGAGGTGATACCTTATTGTAGTTTTGATTTGCATTTCTCTAATAATTAGTGATGCTGAGCAGCTTTTCATGTGCTTCTTGGCCATCTGTATATCTTCTTTGGAGAAATGTCTATTTAGGTCTTCCCATTTTTGGATTATGTTGTTTGTTTTTTTAATATTGAGCTGCATGAGCTGTTTCTATATTTTGGAGATGAATCCTTTGTCCGTTGACTTAAGGTTTCACCCATTTTTCATATATTGGGAATTTATTACTTTCAGGGGAATTTTAAGAAGAGGTTTAGAGCGCACTTTATTTTTAGGGGAAAGAATATTCTGAGGTTTATAATTAATTTTTTAAAAAATTATTTATTTATTTTTGTCTGTGTTGGGTCTTCGTTGTTACACGTGGGCTTTCTCTAGTTGCAGCGTGCGGGGGCTACTCTAAGCTGCGGTGTGCGGGTGTCTCATTGCGGTGGCTTCTCTTGTTGGTCTAGGCACGCGGGCTTCAGTAGTTGTGGCATGTGGGCTCAGTAGTTGTGGCGCAAAGGCTTAGTTGCTCCGCGGCATATGGGATCTTCCCGGACCAGGGCTCGAACCCATGTCCCCTGCATTGGCAGGCGGATTCTTTTTTTTTTTTTTGCGGTACGCGGGCCTCTCACTGTTGTGGCCTCTCCCGTCGCGGAGCACAGGCTCCGGACGCGCAGGCTCAGCGGCCATGGCTCACAGGCCTAGCCGCTCTGCAGCATGTGGGATCTTCCCAGACTGGGGCACGAACCCGTGTCCCCTACATCGGCAGGTGGACTCTCAACCACTGCGCCACCAGGGAAGTCCTATAATTAATTTTTTACAGCCTTTTTGTCTAGTGATTTTACCTCTTAGGAAAGGTTTGAAAACATATAGGTGCTTTTTTCTTGGGACTGCCGGTGGGGGACATCCCAAAGCCTGGAAGGCTGCTTCTGGCACTGTGAGGAGGAGGATCAGGTTGCTAAGTGTCCTACGGTAGATGCGGCAAGAAATACCTTGTCCCAAGTGATATTGGCCCTTTACTGTAAAATACCAATCTAATCTGTAGTTCTTGGGACATTTTGAGTTGAGTCCTTTTGGGAGGTTCCCCTTCCCCTCCCCTCCCCTCCCCTCCCTCCTTCCATCCCTCTTTTCTTTACTTCTTTTCTTTTCTTTCCTTTTCTTTCTCATTAAAGGATTGAACAATAATCTGCTAACAGATTTGTGCAAAATGGCCTTAGGTGTACCTTTGATGGAATATGGCACAGAAATCACAGGGCCCCTCTTGTCTCCTCTGAGTACAGGGGTATACGTATTACAAAGAGGTGGGCCAGGACTTATTTTGCTGGGCCCATGCATTGTCTTAAAAACTGGGACATTTCACAGAAGTTCCTTGTTGGGTGGGGGCAGTGTATTAACAGCTGAGACAGGTCAGGGGACAGACAGCAGGATTGCCCGCTTTTTCCTGAGGCCAGGCAGCCCCTGGTGTGTGTGTCTGCCTGGCGGCCTTGATCACTGGAGCTGAGAGCCCTGAAGACGGGCACGTGCTCTGCCCCTCCCGCCGTCTCGCCAGCACTGGGGCTGAGTGTCAGCGTCATCCTCACACTCCAGGGCTAAGCAGTCTTTCTTTATTTTGCAGTCCTTGTGCTTTTATCAAATGCAGGAGAATACAAGCCAGAACTAGGACTGTTTTCATTCATCTGTGTTCCCTGTGTGGCCCCAGAAGGAATTTGAGTCTGTGGTCCTCTCCCCCCAGCCCCTGGCCCCCCAGACATGCACCCTGTGCTCACACACAGCCCCAGAACCCATCCTCTGGTTTTCACAGACCAGGCGCGGCCCAGAGCCTGTTTCTGTAAATAAAGTTTACCTGAACAAAGCCACGTCCACTCAGTGACATCTCGTCTGCAGTCGGTTCTGCTTTCCTTTGACAAGAGTTGAGTCATTGCAGTAGAGAGCACACGACCTGCAAAGCTTCAGCTGTTTACTTACTATCTTTATAGAAGCCTTTTTTAGAGAAAGTTTGCTGGCTCCTGGTGTAGACTGAGGTGTTCCAGAAGGGAATGAACAAGCCTGTCTATTTCTTGTTAAGCCGGCCTGTGGAAGAAGCAGGGAATGTGAACATGTGTGCTCACAGCCGGCAGTTAATCTCATAGCAACACGGGTTGTAGCCTGCTTGCCTTCCTAGCAGGCTGGGAACGCACCTTGTGCATGTGAGGGAGAACAATCATAAACTCATTCTAGCTGAAATGATTTGCCTCGCCTTTTTTAAATGCTCCGTATTCGTTATCAGATTATTTTTACGGAGCAGGAAACACAAGCAGCAGACAAGGCAGCTGTCTGATTGACAAGGCCATCGCCGGGCAGCTAGTTCTCAGCAACAGCTGGTGTTTCGGGAAAGGATGAAACTCCTGAAAAGAGTAGGGGGCAGCCTGGCCCTCCCTCCTCATGGTCCTCCCAGGAACGCCTACCTCTGGCCAGGTGAGGGTAGGGTCAGGGACAGGGGGCGGGGGAAGCTTCTCAAGTACAATATCCCAGCTTCTATTAGATGCAAAGGACTTAGGTTGCCAGCTAGGGAGCTGAGCTGTCATATTCGATTCTTCTGGTTTCATTTAGGTCTTAATGACTCTTCCTATCCTATTATTAACTTACTGAAAGGAAGTTGGGCCCTGAAATACAGCTTACAGCTATCTTGCAAAAGCCACAAAGCATCCTGGAAGACCCCACTCAGGTTAGAAATAGTTCTGCTTGCTTGATATGTACAGTTTATCTTTCAGTGGGCGTTCCTCCCCCTCCCCCTGCCCCCCCCCAACATTCTCCCCCATAGAAACTCAAACAACCATTTTCCTAGGCAGATAGCACATCCTCTACATGGATGGCTGTCAACTGAGGGCAGTTTTGACCCCGCCCAGGGACACTGGGCAATGTCTGGAGACATTTTTGGTTGTCATAATTTTGTGCATGGTGGGTAGGGGGGCTGCTACCGGCATCTAGCCAAGGATGATGCTACACATCCTACAGTGCACAGGACAGCTCCCTGCAACAAAGAATCTTCTGGCCCAAGATGTCATATGAATTGAGAACTCCTTACTCTAGACGCTGTTATCTTTTTATGTCCCCTCTATTATGTTTTTAGCTGTCTTCTGAATTTTCAGATTTGTATTTTCCTCTCCAGCTTTTTGCATTAAGCAGAAGTTATTATTATTTTTAGAAAAGTTTTATCGGAGGGTAGTTGATTTACAATGTTGTGTTAGTTTCAGGTGTACAGCAGAGTGAATCAGTTCTGCATATACATATATCCACTCTTTTTTAGATTCTTTTCCCATATAGGCCATTACGGAGTATTGGGTAGAGTTCCCTGTGCGGTACAGTAGGCCCTTATTAGTTATCTATTTTATATATAGTAGTGTGTATATGTCAATCCCAATCTCCCAATTTATCCCCCTCCCCCCCTTACCCCCTGGTAACTGTAAGTTTGTTTAAGCAGAAGTTATTTTGGATGACTTCTGAATGTTCTGTGAGGGTTCACTTAATCATCAGAATCTCTTCTGCATACAGCATCATCTTTTGTGGGGCACAGGGATGAGAGAAAGTGCTCGGAGACCTGGGTGGGAGTCCTTGCTCTGGGCTTGGGGGTCAGATAAGTCTTTTTAACCTAGTTTTCTCATCTGTCTAGTAAGACTAAGTGGTGTCTCCCCTGAGTACCTCTCTCAGTGATGGTGAGGACAAAATGAAGATGGTGTGTGTGACAGTATGTTGAAAAACGTAACGTGGAAGGAATAGCGTAACGATGATGTTAATTCTCTGGAAACCAAGGAGAGCGCTCTATTTTAAATGTTGAACTGAAACAGGGCAATAACCAAGCTCAAGAATTGTGCAACTGCCCTTATAAGTCATAGCTGTTTTCTTAGTAGAAATGAGAGTCGGGAGGCTTAGAAGGATTGGTTCACAAAGAACTGCTAAAGAAGTGTCTGTGAGGCTCTTTATCAAGGAAGGTGGAAGTAGCAGGCATTTTGAGAACATCAAAACTTCGTAATAAAAACCAGGAGCGAGACGGGTGCCTGCAATCTTGGTCACTCTTCCTTGTTATCCTGGGGGTCCTAGTCAGTAAAATAAGGAAAGCAGAAAAGTGATGTAAAAATATTAGACACGGACAGACAAAACTAATGTTACTTAGAGATGGTAAGATTTTTAATCAGTACACTACCAGAACTGTTTATATATGAGGTCAGTATTAAAAATCTATATACCAGCGCTTCTATATGCCAACGATAACTATTTAGAAACTGTAATTGGAAAAGGTCCTATTCCAGCAGCAACAAGAATTATGCAGCCCCTAACCAAATATATGAGATCTTTATGGAGGAAACTGTAATGTCTTACTGAAAGACAGGAAAAAGCTTGTTATACAAGGAGGTTTATTCAGAGGTAGGAGGCCCTGTGGTTGTGGCTGAGCTGTTGCCCATGGAATCAAGGCTGAAGTGGGTTTCTCAAGGTCACACAGCCAGTTACCAGGTCATTTTGACACTTACCACCGGACTTTCTCATACGTCCTAAACAGGATTTCTTATTGGTTTCCAGTAGGCATTTTCCTAACGAGTTTCTTCCGAGCGGTTGTGTGAGTTCGGCGAGTGGCTCTGCTGGATTCTATAATACATCACTAGCGGACCATTTCTCTTGCTGTTTTGGCCATGAATTGGCCACCCCCCTCTCTCATCTTTCTGCCATTCTTCGTTCGTTCTCAGTAGGAGATGTGGCTTCTCTGCAAACACCAGGACTTACCATGCTGGAGAATCATGGTTTTAGGAGAGCCTCTTGTTGGCTATTAAGTACTTTATGCATTGGGGGTAGACTTAAAAAAAATGAACATTTTTGGTGACTCATTTCCAATGGATCTATTCGACGAAGGCCTGTTGTTGAAAGACTCCCAGGGAAAATTGCCATATTTTTCTTGGCTTTGTACATTTAGACTTCCATTCGTTGGACTTTTAACCGTATTAGCAATGTTTGTAATGGCGGCGCTGTGTTAAATGCATACATTATACGATCCCAGCCACAATGCAGTGATGTTAGTTATTATCATCCCCATTTTACAGATGAGAAAATTGAAGCTGAGGGGTTAAGAGACTTGCCCTGGGTCATGCAGCTGGTAGAGCTAAATTTGAACCCAGGCGTGCCTGGGTTGTAACCATTGTACTATCCTGCTAGGGCTGCCTGTTAACTCTTAGACACCAGCTTTTCAATCCATGGCCTCTTAAAATACAAGAAAGAAAAATAAATCTTAATATCTAACGACCCGCAAGCTCAAGTAGAGTCACCCAGGATAGCTTTTTAATGAATGTGTGAAATGCTCTAATTTTCTTCTGTTGTTATTGATGTATTTGTTCAAATTCCTTTTGAGAATGCACATTTGTTTTGAAACCAAACCTGTCTTTCTTGCCTACATTTCAGTCAGAACTAAGACATGGTCCGTTTTACTATATGAAGCAGCCACTCACCACAGACCCTGTTGATGTTGTACCGCAGGATGGACGAAATGATTTCTACTGCTGGGTTTGTCACCGGGAAGGCCAAGTCCTTTGCTGTGAGCTCTGTCCCCGGGTTTATCACGCTAAGTGTCTGAGACTGACATCGGAACCAGAGGGGGACTGGTTTTGTCCTGAATGTGAGGTTAGTTCCTGCTGAATGAATGCATTGTCTGCCTCGTTTCTTCTTTCTTTTCTTGCTTTTATTTCAAAAATTTCAAATAATCCAAACACAAAGAAAAGAGAAGTTTCTTGCCTTCCATCTGCTCTATCCTGGTCACCCCCTTTTTTGGACCAACATAGGCAACGGCCTTAGCACTGCAGCTCTTGGAAAGACAATTGCACTGATTTTTTTTTTTTGGTCTCACTGCGTGGCTTGTGGGATCTTAGTTCCCCTAGCAGGGATCGAACCCGCGCCCCTGGCAATGGGAGTGTGGAGTCTTAACCGCTGGACCGCCAGGAAGGTCCCCTGCACTGAATATTGATTTTGATTCTTCATGGGTCTTCGGATCACTTTGAGATCTGCAACCTTCTCTGATTCTCCTGTAATGAACATTCCAGAAGTTATAAACTTCTGACAAGTTTGTATGTTTTGAAGAGATCCCACGCTATTTTCTTCCTTCTTGGATGTTGTCTCCTGCTGCATCATTGAATCATCGGCAGTAGCTAAGCTGGGAAGACCAGTGTTGGCTGTATGTCCCACGTGGTTGCCATCTGATGCTTTTATTCACGCGACAGCTGTTTCTCCCGTGCCTGTTAGGTACTAGGGGTTCAACAGTGAACAAAAAGAGGCCTGAATCCCGTTCTTTTCAGGAGAAAAGGACAAAAACCACAATAAAGTTGTATACCGTGTGTTAGAAGAAGAATGTTCTAGAGAAAATGGATTGAAAGTGAGGAATAGGGAGTGAGGAGGGTGCAGAGTGTTTCCATTTTAAATGACGAAGTCCAGGAAGTCCTCTTAAGATTTAGGAAAGACTTGAAGAAGGGAAGGAGTGAGCCGTGGGGCAATGGGGGGACGGCCTTCCAGGCTGAGGGGGCTGCAGGTACAGAACCCAAGGGAGAAGCACACGGGTATAGTGAAGGGAACGTGCATATTTCATTTGTAGCAAAGCCTAAACGCTCTTCATGAAAACAGTTATCATGGTTTCCACTTTTCTGAGGTGTTTTCTAGTCTCAGCAACTTCCAACTATGATGCTTTTTCAAAATGCTGAAAATAAGAATGTCATCTAGAAAACAAAAACAAAAACAAATTAAAAACAAAAACAGAGCTTCCCTGGTGGCGCAGTGGTTAAGGATCCGCCTGCCAATGCAGGGGACGCGCATTCGAGCCCTGGTGCGGGAAGATCCCACATGCCGTGGAGCAGCTAAGCCCGTGCGCCACAACTACTGAGCCTGCGCTCTAGAGCCCGCGAGCCTGAGCCTGCGTGCCACAACTACTGAGCCCGCACGCCTAGAGTCCGTGCTCCTCAACAAGAAAAGCAACTGCAGTGAGAAGCCCGCGCACCACAACGAAGAGTAGCCCCCACTAACCGCAACTAGAGGAAGCCCCTGCACGGCAACGAAGACCCAATGCAGCCATAAATAAATAAATAGATTTATTTAAAAAAACCCAAATAATGTCATCTACAAAATCCTTTAATATGGAATGTCACCTGGATTCAAAGGTATATTGGCATTAGGTCTCAAACGCGAGGACGCTTTCTGTGTAGGAATTGGAAAGCTCTCCCAGCTGTTGATAGTGGGGAAAAAAGCAAGCTTTAGGACAGTGTCAGTAGTACTGCTTTTGGGTAGTGGATGGAGCAAAAATCTGTGGAAAGAAAGTAGAGGCCAGGTCAGTATGATGAAGACATTTTAATGGTGTTCTGCCTCTAAAATTGCAAAAGATGGTCACTGGTTTTCTTTGTGTTCCTATAGACGGAGAGATTGCTCAGCAGTGCCCTCCTGTTCAGAACCTGAACTCATCCTGCATTTAATGTGGGAACTGGAACCTTCATTTATTTTCTTTTGTCTTGACCTTCCCTTCCCAATTGTTTAATAATTTTTCAGAGAAGATAGTGGCTCAGATAGGATGCTTTTGCTGTAAATAATAGATCTTGATGAAAGGCAGCTGAAACCAGAGAGATTTATTATCGTGTGTAGAAAGAACCCAGAGGCAGGGCCAGGCCAGCGTTTGTTCAGAGCCAGACTCCTTGCATTTCATTGTTGAGGCAGTGTGTCCCTCATGGCCGTAAGGTGGCTGCTGGGGGTTTTATCACGCGTGACTAGATAACAGTCCCCCTGAGTGGAGTGTCTCTTCTCAATCCTGTTTTTATCAAGCAGAAGACTTTGCCCATCAGCCTCCAGCTGACACGCCCTTGAGCTCATTGGTCAGGATTGGACCACCAGTCCCCATGCAGAAAAGGCTCAAAAATGTTTGTTTGGTACTTTCAGTCTGTATCGTGGGAACCGGCCATTGCCAACCAGGAGGACGTGGCCAGGGCTGGGGGAGAAGAGGTGAATGACAGTTGAGCGGGCGACCCAAGTATTGAGTGTGGATAGTTACCTGGAAATGAACTGGAATTCAGACAGACAGGTGTTCTATGTCTAAAATTTAGAGTCCTGAATTTCTTCTAGTGGTGAATTGGTGCGGTGGTCAACTGGGAAGACTAGCCTTTTCGGCTCTGGTAGCTAAGCAATGAGATCCGTGCGTCACGGACTGATTTCAGCTTATGAGCGCCTCTTGCGTTGCCCTTTTTCTCAACAACCAACCAGACACGCCTGGAAGTTCCTTTTGGAGGATCCGGAGATCTGAAGAATGGAAATGAAATCCAGATTAATTGGAGAAAACTTTTCTCAGCTCTCCCTACACAGATGGTTCAAGAGTGTTTCCTGATAGCATCTGAATTTACCATTTTTGTTGTTCCTGCTACCTGAGGATTCCGAAGCTCTTAGATCAAGTACCAGATTTACATAGCAGAATCTGGTATCAGACATGTCTTTGATGGGAATTTCTCTTACAAAGTGACATTTATTTCCTACAGAGATAGACAGCTAGACTGCTCTGTGGGTAATTTGCCAGAAGGTCCTGAGTGGGTTCACATCAGTGGTGACGGAGAATGAAGTCATTTTTGTTATTACTTCACTACCATCCCTTGGATTCTTTCTGCAGGAAAGATTGTCACTTTCCAACCGTGATGTCATTGAATTAATTCCTTGTCAGTTTCCTGAAAGACAGCCCAGAACCTTAAGAGGATCAAGGAAAGTGGCTGATTCATTGTGTGAAGAGATTACCCTGAAACCATCAGTGGCCTTTCATGTCCTATTCTTGAAACCCAAGGTTATAGCAATGACCGATTTTTCAGGTCCTTGCCTACCCCACCCTTTTTTTCAGATTATATTGTCTACATGAGCTAAAAACGGTTCTTAGTTAATCGATGGATCGGTGTGCTTCTTAATTTTTATTCACTGATCCAGCACCCATGTCAAGTAGATTGGAGTGCTCGTCAAGCGAAACAACTGGTCTCATGTAGATGGGAATTATTTTTTTGCGTGTGAACTTACTGGAAAATTAGGAGGAAAGGGAAATGAGTACATGGGATCGTAATTTTTCTTTTTCTAACTGGATATTTGTGTGATTTTGATTTGTAGAAGATTACAGTAGCAGAATGCATCGAGACTCAGAGTAAAGCCATGACAATGCTCACCATTGAACAGTTATCCTACCTGCTCAAGTTTGCCATTCAGAAAATGAAACAGCCAGGGGTAAGATGACACTTCCTCTTGTTATAAGTGTGAATGACAATAGTGACCTTTGTTCTGTTAACATTTTTGTTCCTTGTAGTTGCCTGAGCTTTTCAGACACCTGTGCTTATTACTCTTTGGGTCTTGTGTGCCCAGATTGAGATACCTGTAAATTAAATTTGACAACGGCATTAAGTTAATTCTCAAAAGTGAGCACTTTGTGAGACCAAGGAGTTTAATCAGGAAATGACATATATTAGAAAGCTGGTGGGGATTTAAAATTCTGAGTGGTTGAGAAGTGAAACCTCAGACCGCATCGGGTAAGGGGGAGTCAGTAGAATTCCATTTCAGTGAGAGAGCTGAGTACAACCCAGTTTCTTTGTAATCAAGGCCTAATGGTGGAACCTTCAGGTAAAAGTCCACCAGTGAGATTTCCGTAAAGGGTGAGAATTTTGAAACGGGATTTGATGTACAGCCTTTGCCCTTTAAGGAAAATCTGTCTGCGAAAGCAGGCCTGCCGCGTTCAGCTGGCAAGCGGTGTACTTCTCCGTGGTTTCCCTCCCAGAAGTCCCAGTCATATCATAGCTGTGACGGTGGTTTTGTAGTTTTTTGTGACAGGTTTCAGAAAGATGGCAGTAAAATACCTTGTTTTTAAAGATAATATGTTATGGGCTTCCCTGGTGGCGCAGTGGTTGAGAGTCCGCCTGCCGATGCGGGGGACACGGGTTCGTGCCCTGGTCTGGGAAGATTCCACATGCCGCGGAGCGGCTGGGCCCGTGAGCCATGGCCGCTGAGCCTGTGCGTCTGGAGCCGGTGCTCTGCAACGGGAGAGGCCACAACAGTGAGAGGCCCGCATACCGCCAAAAAACAAAACAAAACAAAACAAAATGTTATGACAAGATAATCAACATGTTATGACATTTTTCCTATGGAAACTTGGGTTCTTGGGTAGGGTTCTTTTCTGATTTACACAAAGGCACCATATGGGCTAGTGGTGACCCTTTGTGAAACTCTTCAGAGTTTGCTTTCTAAGTCAAATAAATGTATGAAATGTAGATTCTGAGTGCTTTTAGTAGCCATTGTGGTTTAATTTCTTTAAAAAAGGTAGAAGCTTTAGTTTTGAGATTATATTCTGAAATTTGATATCATGATGAAAAAAATTCAGAGCATGCCAGTTGGGGGTTGCTAAATTGAGAACCTGTCTCTTTCACAAAATCTCTGTCAATGGAAGCAAAAGTATATAGCCTAAGTTTTGCAGAAAAACAAACTTTGACAAGGAGAATTGATTCATGTAGATTTGTCAACACTGTGGAATTAATTATAAAACAAAAAGAAAAATCAAAGAAGGTGTGAATTTCTTATGTAAATTGTTTGTTACAAAATCAGAACAGAAAGTTGCTGATTTTTGTGGAAGCATCCTTTTAACTTAAAATGGCCAAACTGATTCTGGATGAGAGAGAGCTTGGATGACTGCAAATGGTAATCCGTTCAGATGCCTTGCTTGAGCATAATTTGGTGTTGAATGAAATCTTTTAGATTTTTTTTTTATTGATAAGCAAATAGTACCCATCAACAAACCAGGCCTTGCATTTTGAGCTGATTCTTATTACTCCATAAGAAAGTGGATCAAGATACAAAACCTTTACACAGTCCCTGCTTTGTTTTGTTTCTGGTTTTTTTTTTTTGCTGTGACACGTGGCCTGTGGGATCTTAGTTCCCTGACCAGGGATCGAATGCGTGTCCACTGCATTGGAAGCGCAGAGTCTTAACCACTGGACCGCCAGGGAAGTCCCCACACAGTCCCTGTTTTGAAAGTAATTTGGCCCCTCAAAGGAGGAGCAAAACCTCACTAAAATTTCCACCCATGTGTAAGATATCTGTTGGCACTTTAGGGGAACTTTATTTGGTGTGTCATCTCTAGGTGTAGCCAGATTTCACCCCCAGTCAGTTTTGATTATGGGCATTTTCAGTGTATAGATAAGCCTCCTTCAGAATTCAGGTCTCAAGTAATGATAGCGTGTTCTTGTCCGTCTTAATTGAAGAGGCCTGGACCTGTTACTTGAGTCTGTACTGAAAACAAAACAAATGACAAAACTGGAACACAGCTGGGCCCATGATTATGGATAACCGGGCAGAATTTGAAGGTGAACCAGTTTGGAGCTTCTCAAGGGCCTATTTTGTAGAAAGTTTTAGAACTGTATTTTCTGGAAAGTTGTCTCGGTTTTAAAGTACATTGCTGGTATTAATGCTTGGTCTTCCATAGCAGTGATGGGTTTGTGTCTGTGTATGTGCATCTTTTCTTTTATAGACAGATGCATTCCAGAAGCCCGTTCCGTTGGAACAGCATCCCGACTATGCGGAATACATCTTCCATCCCATGGACCTTTGTACATTGGAAAAGGTTGGCTTCCATCAAAAAAGCCAATTGTCAAGATGATTAAAGATCCTCCCTCACTTCCCGTGCCCCATCTCGAGTTAGATGGTTCTGTGCCATTTTTATTTGGATGGAAGAACTCTCATTCCCCTAAATTCTGTAACATTTTCCCAAGGATTGCAGTGGGTGTTGAAATCCACTGCTTAGCTCCAAATAGTAGTATACTTCTGCTGGTGATTCTAGCTTTTTATATGAGAAAGTCACAGCTTCTAAGAATTAGTGATTTGGTTGATTTGAGCCTTACCCTTCTCTTTCTTTTGGAGGTGCTAATAAGAGCAGCAGGAAGGAAGAAGAGAAAATTAAGTGTCTGGGAGACCTTCATGTTAGCAGTGAATAAGTGGCTTCTTAGATCTTGACTTATTTCACTGATAAGAGTATTTCTTTAATGCCTGAAAGTGTTTTTAAAGGTTCAAACTAAAATTCCATGCTGAAAAATTACACATGTAACATTTTAGGTTGTGTATGTCATCCTGGTGCTGATTTTCAAATTGCCGGCACCAAAATATGGTTAAAGAAAAGCGTGGGTGAGGAGAAAACATTACTTTATATTGTATGCATCGATGATCCCCAAAACAGTAAATCCAGCCTGCTTTGGAAAATTGCACACACCCTTACGGTATTAAACAAAAGAAGGAATTCCAAAAAGACAAGGTTGGAATCCTGGCTTCCTAAATTATTAGCTTTGGAACTTTGATTAGTTCCTTTAACATTACCATACCTCAGTTTCCCTGTCTGTAAAATGGGGATAGTGACTGCTTCCTTGAGTTTTCAATTATGAGGCTTATGTGAGGCTGTACAATTAATAATAAATGTGTAAATATGTAAAATATCCTGGTTTGGCGGAAGAAGCTGCTTGATAAATGGCAGTGCTCTAAGATGAGAAAATTCAAGTTAGTGTGGTGAATTCGGTGAGTGCATTTTTATAGAGTTATAGATCTCAACTATAATAGCATCTTGGGAAATGAGTAGAAGCATTAATTAATTTGGCAAATGACTGCGAAGAAAATTATGTGGGGACGCAGGTGTTACTGGTTGTGGCTTATAGAGACTCACTGGTTATTATTTTCTGTGGCTTTTCTTCCCAGAACGCTAAGAAGAAAATGTATGGCTGCACAGAAGCCTTCCTGGCTGATGCAAAATGGATTTTGCACAACTGCATCATTTATAATGGGGGTGAGTGGATTAGATGACTCTTAAGAGTGAGAGTATGCTGTGTGTGTTGCCCGTTCTCCTGCCCTTCATAAAATATCAGGCTCTTTTTTCATGTATCAGGGCCAATAGCTGAGAATACTGGTGTATAGATTGCTGACGTGTGTGAACAGGGGGCAGTGACTACATGCATTTTAAGGTATGAGCTGATGTCCACAGTGGCTTGTGACTATATGATGCTTTTACCTGTCCTTTAAAAAAAAACCTTATTTTAATGGAGGAATAATTACATAAAATAAAAAGCACAGATTTTACAGGTACATTCCATGAATTTGACAAATGTGTAACCACCTCTGTAACTACAACCCCAAATAAGATCTTAGAACATTTCTGTCACCCCATTATATTCCCAATTGCCCCTCCAGTAAATCCACCCTCCTGAAAAGGAACTATTCTGTTTTCTGTAACTAGAGATTAGTTTTACATGTTCTAGAATTTCATACCACTGGAGCCAGAGTGCCCTCTTTTATGCCTGGCTACGATGACACAGTGTAATATTTTGGGGATTCATTCATGTTGTGTCTATCAGTGGTTTGTTTCTTTTTATCACTGAGTGGTATCAATATATATATAGTTTTTATAAATTATTTTATTTATTTATTTTTGGCTGCGCTATGTCTGTTGCTGCGCACGGGCTTTCTGTAGTTGTGGCGAGCGGGGGCTACTCTTCGTTGCGGTGCGCGGGCTTCTCATTGCGGCGGCTTCTCTGGTTGTGGAGCACGGACTCTAGGCGCGTGGCCTTCAGTAGTTGTGGCATGCGGGCTCAGTAGTTGTGGCTCGCGGTCTCTAGAGCGCAGGCTCAGTAGTTGTGGCGCACGGGCTTAGTTGCTCCGCGGCATGTGGGATCTTCCCGGACCAGGGCTCAAACCCGTGTCTCCTGCATTGGCAGGCGGATTCTTAACCACTGCGCCACCAGGGAAGTCCGGTAACAATATTGTATCAACATACAATTTATTCATCCATTCCCTTTGTTGATGTTGATGGATATTTGGATTGTTTTCAGTTTTTGGCTGTTGTGAATAAAGCCACTGTGAACATTCTTATACAAGTCTTTGTATGGACACATGCTTTCATTTCTCTTGGATAAATACCCAAGACTGGTATTGCTAGATCATTGAGTAGGTTTATATTTAAATTTATAAGACATTTTACCAAACTGTTTTGCAAAATTGGTTGTATTATTTTACATTCCTTCTAGCAGAGTATATGAGAATCTTTGTTGCTCCACATCATTGTCAACATTTGGTATTATCTGTTTTTAATTTTGCCTATTCTTGAAGGCATGAAATATTATGTCATGGTGGTTTTGCCTGTCTCTAATGACTAATGGTATTGAGTATCTTTTCATGTGCTTATTAGTCATTTGTATATTATTTGTTGGTGAAACATCTATTCAGATCTTTTGCTCATTTCAAAAATCGGGTTGTTTGTTTTTTATTACTGAGTTTTAGGAGTTCTTTATATTCTGGTTAAAGTTTTGTCAGTTGCATTTTTGTGGGTTAAGCCTTCTGGACAGAATGGAGGAGAGCTCCCATTAAAATCTCCTCGATGGGCACCTTTCCCATTGTCCTACGCTCTCCCACAATCCTTTCTGTCTACCTTCTGGCCAGGTAGATCTTTCAGGGTCCTGCCCTGTTATCTTCTTCTTGTCCCCTGCTGGAACACTCTTCCCCTCTTTGCTTTGATGAGTTTTCCTTATCCTTCAGTCTCAGCCTCTCAGTCCTCTGAGGAGCCTTCCTTCATGACCCAGACCATACTATGTACTCTTGTTAAGGGCTCTCACAGTACCTGTACTTCCCCGTGGCAGTATTTTATCACACTTTCTGGATGGTGCTTTTTTTTCATTTGAGTTGCCCACCAGGATGTAAGCCCTTTAAGGGCAGATGCCAAACTTGTTTCCTGTATACCCTTGGGCCTAGCGTAGACTGTTCTTAGCTGATGTTTGAGCAAAGATATATGAATGGATGGCTATCTGCTTAAAGTACATGTTTTGCATTATTAACTCAGTAGCAGGGTTGGGGTGCAGGGAGGAGAGAAAGAGAGGTACCCTGGACATTGAGAATTTGTGTAAAGGTTATAAACTCAAATATATAGAAAGGGCAGTAAGATCGTATAAACAAGAATGAGCTCAGGTAGCAGAAAAATAACATAAGCCAGGGTGACCACTGGCCATGGCGAGAGCGAGTGACTGCGGAGAAAGGGAACTCCTGCCTGGTCTGGAGGGGTATCTCCCCTGGACACTCCAGTGGTTTATTGGATACAGAGTTCTTAGCTCTTCTGAGTTTTCAAGACAGGCCAGAAATCTAGGTATTTGTGTGTGTGCGTATGAAATCTTTTTGCCACCAAATTTACAATTTCTAAAAATTGTCACAAGGTTCTAAGAAAACGCGGCTTTTTGGCCATCTTGTTCTCTGGTTTCGTGTAAAGGTTCAGGGTTAAGAGTTAGACCTGGGGCCATATCCTCAACTCGTTAGCTAAATGATCTCATATAAGTGATGACTCCTGAGCCTTGGTTTACTCTTTGGTGAAATGAGAACATTCATGCCTGCTTCCTAATAAGGCTTTTTGAAGAGTTAACAAGAAAATGTATTTCAGAGCACCAGGAACAGTAGAGTTACTCAATTAAATGTCTTCTTTCTCCTGTACTATTCTTGGGTTGGCGTCTGGGACAATGGGCAGAAGAAGGCTCCTTTTCACTAATTTGAGCCTTGAGAATATAAAAGCATCTTTCAAATATTAATTCATGAGCTGTCGGAAACCAACACAAATCGTTATGTTTCAGAGAAGATGACATCTAAGCACCAAAGATTGGTTCATGGGAAAAGTCACCTAATCTGAACTGATGTTAGAAGCCAGAAATATATGGTTTTTAAACCTTTAAAAGGTTAATCCTGGAAGAAAGCAAGTTAAAATGTTGTAAGTGGAGGTATAATCCCAAGGCTGGGTATTTCTGTGTTTCCATTTGAATTAATCCTATTTTCTTATTCCCTCAGGAAATCACAAATTGACGCAAATAGCGAAAGTAGTCATCAAAATCTGTGAGCATGAGGTATGTGTTTCCTGCTGTCCCCTTTTAAGTGTACCTAGAATGAAGGCGTGGGGTGATTGAAGTTTCCATTTGCGGAATCTCCCAGTGGGTAGCTCTGGTAATTTTGGAATTTGTTGAGGTAGAGATAGCGCCCCTCTCTTCAAGGAAAGTAAAAGCAACAGATATGTCATAATATGTTATAAATCAACACCCTAATCTTAGATCTAAGAGAGATGGGAGTTTTCAGCCTTGAGTCGTGGTCCAGCACTGCACATCCTGAGTTTTCAGGGTCAAATAGAGTTTATGATTGCTTTGCCCCACAATCTGTGGCATCCCCTCACGTCCCTTTCAGTCTTCTTGCAGAAGGTATTTGGCTTTTGACATTATTTGCAGGAAAGGTCCTGAGTTTCTCTGAGAGTGGCTCAGGTGTCCTGGAAAAATACCCCCTAGTTTTGATGGTGTGGATGAAATGAAGCACCTGGGCTGGGTGCCCTGAGGCTCTAGTGGTTGCAGGACAGGCTGATGGCAGAAATGGTACAGGGGAGCCTTCCTTTGTTAGATCCCTGTTGTGAGCACAAAAAACTGAGATGTAATGGCCTTCAGCCTGTCTGCACTCTCATCTATCCATCCGTTCATTTGTAAAGAAAACATTTGGATATCTTAGGATATGTCCATGTCTATATATTTGTATAGAGAGAGTTTTATAATGTACATTTTTCACTCTGAGTGTTTTCCTAGGTAATTAAACATTGAGGAAGAATAGGATTTATCATGGCTGTTCTGGTGATTTATTTCCTTAGTATAATTGTTAGAAATGCAACTACTAGGTCTGAGGCTATCAACATGGCTTTGGGTAGATATCTCTTGATTGTTTTCTGGAAATGCTACAGTGTTACTTATACAGTGAACTGGTATGAACAAATGTAGTGTTTTTTCTGTGTCGTTGGCAATGCTGGAAGTTCCAATTTGAAAACTGTTTGTATATATGTTTTTGCCCCAGTGTGATCAGTAAAAAACAGTGGCACCTCACTGTGATTGTGATTTTGATTTCTTTGATGCAAGTGGTGATGGACTGTTTTTTGATATGCTTGTTGGCGACTTGGAGTTGTCTCTGGGCGAGTTGTTCAGTTGTTTCCCCCTTGAGGATTTGTTTCCCTTGATGTAGGTGCTGAAGCCTAGACTTTTAATTGGTGGGTGGTCATAATGTAGAATTTATTGAACCCAGATGCTCTTTGTCTGGCAATTCTGAACCTACCTGTTGGCAACACAGTGCTGCTTTGTGGGCTCCAATGCCAGGGCTGTCCTGGACTTGATGTTGCCGCTTTGTTCTACCCAGTACCTTTGGAATAGCCCAGAAGGAGAGTGGGTAGAAGGAAGAAATATGGTCCACCGTTCACTCATTCATTCATTTACTCATTTATTCATTGCCCTCAATTGGTCAGTCCATTATAATTAGTAATTACTATAAAATTATTAATTAATAATCATTAGTTGAGCACCTGCTATGTGTCTGGCACCTTGTCACTTGAAGTGCTTTACATTTATCTCATCTAATTTTTATAATTATTCTGTTTGGTAGGTACTGCTTTCATCCCCATTCTATGAGGTGAGGAAATGGACGCTCAGACAGTATAAGCAACTTTTCCTAAAGTTCTAGAGCTAGGATGTAGTGGAGTCTGAATTTAGATCCAAGAAGTGAGCTTCCAGGGCCCTTAGTTCTAAGTCATGACGATTCTCTGGGGGGAATGCACTTTCTCAGGAGAGAGGACGGTCAGTTACAGAATTTTCAGTTATCCGTGGAAATAAAATAGAGTAAACGTGGTATTAATTAATTGCTGTGGATGGTGTGATTAGAGATATATAGAACTGAGCATGGCAAGCAGAGGCCAGAGTCGAGGGAAGGGATTGGGGAGCTCAGACAGGTAGACTGAGGCCAGACCATTCATGGCCTTGAAGGAACTGACCAGGTGCTTATTTATTTATCTAAATTTATTTATTTTTGACTGCATTGGGTCTTCGTTGCTGCGCGTGGGCTTTCTCTAGTTGCGGCGAGTGGGGGCTACTCTTCCTTGCGGCGCGTGGGCTTCTCATTGCTGTGGCTTCCCTTGTTGCGGAGCACGGGCTCTAGGCGTGCGGGCTTCAGTAGTTGTGGCACTCAGGCTCAGTAGTTGTGGCTTGTGGGCTCTAGAGTGCAGGCTCAGCAGTTGTGGTACACGGGCTTAGTTGCTCCATGGCATGTGGGATCCTCCTGGACCAGGGCTTGAACCCACGTCCCCTGCATTGGCAGGCGGATTCGCAACCACTGCGCCACTGGGGAAACCCTGACCAGGTGTTTAGATTTCATTGTTAGTTTCTCAACCTTGGCACTACTGACATTTGAGGCCAGAGACATCTTTGTTGCAGGAGCTGTCCTTGTACCATCATAGACTCCAGTCTCAACTGTCCACCCCCAGTTGTGATGACCGATGACCGAAAATATCTCCAGTTATGCCAAGTGTCCCTGGAAGGGTTAAACTGTCCCAGTAGAGAACCACTGGTCTAAGGAGAGGGACCAGATGGGACCTGTGTTTGTAGAAGGTGGCTCTGGCTGCTCTGTCTGTGTGGGGAATGGACCAAGCTTAGGAAGCTGGGAGACATGGTCCAGCGAGAGAGGATGGCGGCTGGGGCTAGGTGGGCGAGTCGGGGCTGGTGAGAAATAGTTGGACTGATGTCCAGGGTGTTCCCCACTGTGGGACTTAGGTTAGCTAATCTTACCTGCCAATATCATCATGCATTTCTTGAGGGCCTGCAGATATAAGACCCCTGGGAATGACACATTCTAACACATTTTTGCTTTACAGATGAATGAAATCGAAGTTTGTCCAGAGTGTTATCTAGCTGCTTGCCAAAAACGAGATAACTGGTTTTGTGAGCCTTGTGTAAGTTGGATTTCCTTTCCTTTCTTTGTTTTCTGAACTCTATGCCTTGGGTGACCCAGGACAGCTTTCTGCAGGTGGCTTACTGGATGAAACTTTGGATAAAGTTTTAAAATAATTTTCTTACTGAAAAGTAAGTTATGGCAGAATGGGAGTAATCCAGGTGGGATAAACCTCTTTGGCTGAAAGGTCATGTGCCAGAGGTAGCGTCACAATTTGCTGGGTTTATTAGCCCTCGAAAACAGCAGGTTGCAGAGTGCAAAGAAGCTCATCAGAGAGGAGAGACATGCCAAAGTCGTGCAGGTGATGAGCCGAGTCGTGTTAAATGAGTGTGTTACTTACAAATCATGTTGGGTCTATTTTAAGAGGTTTGGAAATCCCTCCCAGGGTTAACTCCATGGTCTCTCCAAACCGTGGTTCTTGAGGCTGGGATTGGGGTGGGGAGAGAAAGTCACCCCAGTTGTCCCCATGGATCTGTATTTTCCAAACTGCTGTTCTGTAGAGAAGTGTGTCGTTGGGGTGAGCTGGGAGGATGGGGGTGCGGGGGGAGGGTATTGGGCCGCAAGATTGGGCAAGTAGAGTTGAGAATGCAAACATAGTTTGTCTTTTCCTGCATTTCGAGATGGACATCTGAATCGTTAAGGCCCTGAGTAGCTCTCGGTAAAGAATAAAGTTAGCTAATGCCGTCCCTTATTATATGCTGGATGTAAGGTGCCTTTAACCCTCCAGCTTAACAGAGGGTGTAGGTATAACTGTCCCTGTGTTGCCCGGAAAGGTACAGTCTCTTGTTTGCTCCCACCCGGGCAAGGGCGGCACAGCCAGAGTTGAAGCCTCATTTTGGTCAGTGCTCGCTTCTTTTTGGGTTTCCCCATTTAACCCCATTCCCAGCCTTGCCCGGGGAATGGCCACATGTGTAGTGACTGCCACTTGGGGAGACCCTGCTGGAAGTTGTTTGCTTTCATTCTGTGGCCTGTATCAACTCTGCCTTAGCTTCACCTCACCCACCGAGCTTTTATGTGTGCATCTTGCTGTCGAATACATACAAACTCTGGCTTTTGTTTTTCTTTTCCTAGAGCAATCCACATCCTTTGGTTTGGGCAAAACTGAAGGGGTTTCCATTCTGGCCTGCGAAAGCTCTGAGGGATAAAGATGGGCAGGTTGATGCCCGTTTCTTTGGACAACACGACAGGTGGGAGTTAAACACAGGCTTCAAACGCGTAGCTGTGACTGAACCTTTGATCCTGTCAGTGAATACAAGAAGGGGCGGTGGGTACGGCTATTATTTTATTGTCTTGATACCAGCCAGTGATGTACTTTAAAAATCCTGTCCTGGGCTGTGTTAATGAGCCTGATCACACACAGGCTTCAGTGTGCTCAGGTGTGTTGGAAAAGAATCTTGCTTTCGTGGTTTTGTGGACGCAGCCGGCGTCGGCATAGGTTCCACGGCTCTTTTAAGTGCTGCTGTTCTTTTCTGGGTTTTTCCGCGGTAAATTAAATCACCGCACAGATTGCTTTTCAAAATAATGCTTTCAGGGATCAGAAGCATTTCCCCAGATTGCCGGTAAAATGAATCTCCCATCGTTGTGCTGGGTAGTCCCTTTTCTGTGGAGCTAAAATGGGAAATTATAAGGGCTTGCTGTTTTGACAGGTGTGAGTCCTCCCTGCCAGCCTTCGTGCCCTCCCCTCTCCCTCTCTCAGCGACGTGAATTATTCCAGCTAATAGCACTTCTCTGTGGAGCGCAGCCCCCTGCGTGCTTCAGAACAACAGGTAGACAGAGATGAGCGGCGGGTAATTTCTTGGTTCTCTTTTAGCAAGAGTTACATTGTGAGTAAATGAGGCAAAAACCCTCCCGAAACCCTACCAAGCAGTCTGAGAAAGCACTCGTGTGTGTGTGTGTAGGGGAGAATATTTAACAGACATAGTTTGAAAATTATACCCACCCACAGAATGTACAGAAAATACACTTCCTCATTTTAAACAACACTAGAATTTGAAATATTGCTCTTTGTTAAATTTTGCTTGTCATCTTGCCAAAAAAAAAAAAGAATATCAAAGTAATCTGAAATCATTTATCAGGAATCCTGGCAATCCATTGATAGGAGACAAAACGGAAATCAGCTGAGATGGTTCTAGGTTTGATAGGAAGTATTATACTTTGATTTTGACCATTTTGGGGGAAGTTTTTCTAAAATTCCTTTATTCATTCATTCAAAGAAACATGTCTTTGGTGCCTGCCATGTGGCATGCTGAGTACTAGATGCTGGGATACAGGAGCGAGCAGGCAGACACTGCCCGTCACAAATGGGGAAGGCAGATGACATACAAGTGGGGAATAGACAGTATGATCTCAGGTCAGGAGGTAGTGGCGGGACCGGGTGAAGATCTGGGTAGAGGGACCAGAGAGAGCAGGGAGTCAGGTAGGGAAAGGGCAGGCCAAGGCTGAGTTAATTGCTCAGGGAAATCCAGGAACACAGCGTGGTTTGAACAGGATAAGGGAGGAGAAGGTGGGTAAGAGGTGGGATCAGAGGGCTGGGCTGGGTCTGGGTCACCAGGGTGGCTTTGGTCAGAAGTCTGGCTTTTACTTGAAGAGCAAGAGATATAGCAGGTTGTACATCTTCCTGCGTCTTCATTAGAGCATGGCAAGTGTTAGTGAACCATCTCGATGATTCGGGATTATTCTATGGTGTAACTCAGTGTGGATAATACTTAGGATATCCATGGCGGGGGGCAAGCATTGCTGTCCCCCAAGCACCAAATATTCCCAGAGCCTTAAGAGTCGTGGATTCTGCTCCAGCTGTGCCCACTCTGCATGGACCTCTTAATCCTGCCTGCCTGACAGCCATTGAAGGTGGCTTAGGGGCCATGAGCTTCACCGGCCCTGTTTCCAGAGGCTGTTTCCCTTGAACTTGCAGGTGTAGGTTGGTTCTGGGTGGGAGCTGTCCTGGAAGCCGGTCCCCCTACATTTGTAAAATAGACAGCTGCCCAAGTCTGATGCCCCACGAGATTTCCTTAACCCTCCCTCCGTGGTGTCTCCTGTCCCCTTGGAGGGGACCTGTCGGGCTCATTTTGGGTGCAGGGTGCACATTGGGGGAGTCGTTAAGGATATCCCGGTGGTGGAGGGACAGTAGGTAGGAGTTGTAGGGAGGTTTCAGTTGGCCTTGGGCAGGGAGTCCCTGACAGCTGTAGTGGAAGCCACTTCTAAAAGGATGGACGTCCCTTCCTTCCCAGGATGTTTTTAAAGCAGAATGGGGCAGGCTTGTGGACAGCCTGCTCTGGGTCCAACCCAGAAACAGGTTACAGACTCAGGGGAGGCTGCAAGGGTTGTGATGTGCTGTCCCTTCTCGGGGAGCTCGCTTCGAGGTTGCAGAGCCAAAACATAAGCCTGGACCAGGGGTAAGCAAAATAAGGCAGGGCAGCAGAATAAGAAATAGCACAGACCGCTGCATGTTCATTGTCATGTTTTTTTTTGGCCGCTCTGTGTGGCTTATGGGATCTTAGTTCCCCAGCCGGGGATTGAACCTGGGCCCTTGGCAGTGAAAGCCGGGAGTCCTAACCCGTGGATCGCCAGCGAATTCCCCCATTGTCAAGTTCATAAATGTTAGAGAGAGAGAGCCCCTGGAGGCTTTTGCACAAATCAAGGCATGTTCTGAAGAGTCTTATCATGGGCTTTTTGTCCTTTAAAAGATTTTGCCTTTTTTTTTTTTTTTTCAGTTTTATTTCACAGACACTATTATATACAAATGTAGAAAATATTTTATCAAATGCCTGCAGAGCTTAAAAAAAAAGCTTTTTTTACTGTGTTAAAATGCTGAGTTTATTTCACATGTATATTTTTGTCTCCTCACCATCTCCATTTGTCTGACCACCACTACTACTATGTTCTATCATAACATTCCATACATACTTAAAACCAAGCCAAGGGTGGAGTTCCATCTTTAAAAACTAAACAGGCATTTTGGACAACACATTCTTGGCAATGGAACCTGGACAACATTTATTGGACACGGTAGGGAAAGTGCTCACTCTGCGTTGTAAAAAGGAGCCAGATATCAACTGTTACAGAAATGAACTAAGACAGAAAAGTTTAACGAACGGCTCAAACTATTTTCTTAAAGAGACTTCCTCCACTGCCAGAGATCTTGAATAGCCTCCTGGTCAGTCATCGGAAACAGTTATTCACATAATTGATGAATTTGGCTTCCACTTTGGGAAGGGAACCACCTTTTTCTATACTTGCTTGCATTTTTGCGTTAATGTCTTCTACAGAGCTAGGTCCTTTTCGGTGTTTTAGGAGGTTTTTTTTTTTTTCTGTTTTTTGAAGGATTCTTGACCTTTTGATTTTGGTGTTGATGGTTTTGAGGCTTTTCCATTCTGGTTTGATTTTTGTGCATTTTTGGCTGGAGTATCCGTACAGGTTTCTTTACTGGAGCTCTTTCTTCAGCTTCGTCATCATCAAAGTCGTCACCATCATCGTTTTCATCACCGTCGTCATCAGCAAGTTTTATTTTTTCTGTGGAACCTTTGCTACCACTTCCAGGGGCGGTTTTAAAAGAGAAAAGAAGGTGCTTTATGTCTGAGTGCAGGAGAATGAGATTTGGGGGATAATTCTCTTTTCAGAGGTGTAGTCTAGGATGCAGACTGTTTTCTTACTCGCTACCAGCCCAGAGCCAAAGGGGATTTATTACTGTTTTAATGGATTAAAATGACTAAGCTATCGAGCCTTTTAATGTCGTAGCTAAGTTTCGTGTTCACGTGTGGTCCTTGTGACAGAACGTGCCTGTCGAGTGGGTCGTTAACTAACCACTCAAACCAAGTCATTTGAAAAAAAAGGAATATGTATTTAAGAGTCTTGGAAAATCCACTAGGCTAATTTGGTTTGCATTAAGGAAAAAAAGCAATTCTGGAAACAACCTAAATGACCATCGAGAGAGATGAATGGATAGAGAAAGTGTGGTCTGTACATACAGTGGAATAACGTTCAGCCTTAAGAAGTATGTGGCCTCATGGCCGAACCTGGAGGACTTCAGGCTAAGTGGGGTAATACGCCAGTCCCAGAAACACAGATACCACATGACTCCATTTGTACGAGCTATCTAAAATAGTCAAATTCATACAATCAAAGAGTGGAACGGTGGTTGCCAGGGGCTGGGGGCAGGGAGAAATGGGGAGTACTGATCATAGGTGTAAAGTTTCAGTTAAACAAAATGAATAAGCTCTAGAGAGCTGCTGTACCAACATATACCTATAATCAGCTGTTGGAAAAAAGTGTTGCCTGCCCTCTCAGTAAACAAAGGATGTTGCAGCCATCAAGCCAGTAAAAGTGCCCTGGATGGTGAGCCCTGAGGGAACTCAGGCTGAAGACAAACAGGCAGCCCGCTGCCCCGCCCTCAGCCACTGTAGCCACCCTAAGCGGTGCACCCTGAGGACACTTGGGATGGGAAAGCACAGGATCCTGTCCTTGATAGCTAAAGTGCATATCAAAGGAGTGATGTCAGTGAGCCCTGATGCTTACATCTTCCCACACATGGAAAAAAATGCTAAATTCTTTCACTTGAGATGCTTGGTTTTCTTTAATTAACAATAATCTTTGAAGTTCCCACTACCTGGTCTTTGTTGCAAAATCTCCTGTATATACTGGCTCCTCCCTGACCTCTTGGGAGCAGTCCCTCAGCGTGATCTGAGAGGCTTCGTCCAGGCTTAAGTCCTTTTTTTTTAAAAAAAAAAAAAAAAATTAATCAATTATTATCTTTGGCTGCGTTGTGTCTTTGTTGCTGCATGCAGGCTTTCTCTAGTTGCGGTGAGCAGGGGCTGCTCTTCGTTGCGGTGTGTGGGCTTCTCATTGCAGTGGCTTCTCTGTTGTGGAACACGGGCTCTAGGTGCGCAGGCTTCAGTAGTTACGGCTCCCGGGCTCTAGAGCACAGGCTCAATAGTTGCGGCGCTTAACCACTGCGCCACCAGGGAAGTCCAAGTCCTCGGTTTTGTCCGCCAAATAAATAATTCTCAACTTGTAGGTTGTGCTTTGTTTTTCAGTTGATACGGCAGTTATGTGTGATTCACTTAAACGTTTCTTCAGAGGGTAGAACTCATGTTAAGTGTTCTTGCACAATAAATTTGTAAAAAACTTAAGAATCTTGGAAATGAGCACAGTTGACTTAAACTCCCTTTCTCTTTTGCACTCCCAGGGCCTGGGTTCCAATAAATAATTGCTACCTCATGTCTAAAGAGATTCCTTTTTCTGTGAAAAAGACCAAAAGCATCTTCAACAGTGCAATGCAAGAGATGGAGGTTTACGTGGAGAACATCCGCCGGAAGTTTGGGGTCTTTAATTACTCTCCATTCAGGACGCCTTACACGCCCAACAGCCAGTACCAAATGCTGCTCGACCCCTCCAACCCCAGCGCTGGTGCTGCCAAGATAGACAAACAGGAGAAGGTCAAGCTCAACTTTGACATGACGGCATCGCCCAAGATCCTGATGAGCAAGCCAATGCTGAGCGGGGGCACAGGCCGCAGGATCTCCTTGTCGGACATGCCACGCTCCCCCATGAGCACCAACTCCTCCGTGCACACAGGCTCCGACGTGGAGCAGGACGCCGAGAAGAAGGCCACGTCCAGCCACTTCAGCGCGAGTGAGGAGTCCATAGACTTCCTGGACAAGAGCACAGGTCAGCCCCAGGTGGGAGAGGGTACAGGGGCCCCCTGGGACCCAGGGGCGCTCCCATCGGGGCCACACCTGTCTGGCCCTACCTGGTGAGCATCACAGAGTCAAAGAGAGCTGCGTGGCGTTTCATCGCAGTGGAGCAAGTTTTAATTTTTAACTGAGTAACCCATTGGGATTCTTGCTGTTAGGGACCCAAAAAATGAGAAAAGTGTTCCCCAAAGGCCAGCTGGAGGTCGTTCCTAGAAGTGGGCAGAGGTGGCCAGAAATCCTTCAGAGTTCTGTTCAAATGCCTCTGAGATGAATCACAACTTCCTACAACAGTTTTTTTCTTTCTCAAGAATTTTAATTGAAACATTTTTCTATCAAAACCAGATATTCACATTACTTAAGGCTCAAATATTAGAGGAACATATAAGGGAAACAAGCATATTCTCTCCCCAGAGCAGTCCCACTTCTTAAAGGTCCACCCGTTGAACGGTCGTGTTGCACATTGGAGCCTTGATGCTGAGAGCTGGTCTCGTTATTTCCCAGCTCTGCCACTCACTAGCCCTGTGGCTTTACGCAAGGTACCCAATCCCTCCGTGGCTTGGTTTCCTTACCGGTAACACGACCATAATGATAGGACCTACCTCAGGTTCTTGTGAGGATAAATGAACCACCATACATAAAGGGTTTAGGACAGCGCCTGAAACAGTAAGTGCTACAAAAATGTTGGCTACTATATTATTTCTTCTGGTAGTTGCTCATCCCATGCCTATGTGGATTCAGAGAGGTGTTACAAATGAGGGATGCTGGCTGAGTGTAACAAAAGCAAGGGTGACTTAAATTGAATTCTTTCTATCCAGACAGTTTGGTTGCATATTAAAACCTTTAAGAACTCTGTTTCCACAAGGAAATGGGTGTACTCTCATTTTTCTTGAAACACGGCCTTTACTCTTTGTTCTTTCTTGTTGTATCTTAGAGAAGCATGGGTAGAAAGAAGCTCCACACTGAACATGGTAATGAAGGCAGCTAGCCCTGAGGCTCTGGGTTGGGGAGACTTTTGATGAACCCCAGGACACTCGCCCTATTCTCAAGGGTTTCAGCCCATGGAATGTCCACAGGAATGTGGACTTAACTGTTTTCACATCTTAACATTCTTCCAGAGAAATGGGAAATCTGCATTTTAATATAGAATCTCCAGTTATGAATTGTCAGCTCAAAATGTCTTAAGATATTTTCCAGAATGAATAAAGCGCATCTACAAGTTGGACCAGTAGTAGACCTCTGGCCAGAGCATCACCCTTGGATAGCCTTTCAGGCACCCCTCTCCCCCTTCTTTCCTTCACATAAGAACTCTTTAAGGAGCAGGTGTCCGGAATTCCCTGGTGGTCCAGTGGTTAGGACTCCATGCTCTCACTGCTGAGGGCCTGGGTTTGATCCCTGGTCGGGGAACTAAGATCCCACTAGCCGCATGGTGCGGCCAAAAAAAAAAAGAAAAGAAAAGGAGCAGCCATCAATTAAGAGACCACCAATGTCCCTGGAAGATAAAATGATGGGGACTTAGTGTTAAACTCAAAGAATTCCACTCATTTTGGTTCGTGTTGCTTCTTTCTGGTTTGCTTATTTCAAGTACTGCTTGTAGCTGCTCTCCAAATGACTATAGGTGGAGTAGAGAGTTAATTACCAACAGCTTTTGATTCTTCAGAATAAAGGCTGCAGTCTTTCTCCAGGTCTGATCCAGCCATGTGGTCGAGGGACTCACAGTTGAGTTATAGAGCTTTGTTCTGATGACATAACTTCTGTTCACCAGCCTCAGAAAAAACTTCCGTTTTGCCCCCTAGTTTCTGACCAGAGTCCTTAAAGGCTTACTTTTATTCCATGACATGATTCCATTTAAGCCAAGTTAACATGGTATATAATCACACAAACTCCTCAGCCTTTTAGTTCTCATAGAGATCATGCTTTTGAGAAAGTGTTTTAACTCGGCAGCAGTCCCATGAATTACTGTTGCCTGAACTTTGACTGCTATGATTTTTTGCCATAATCTTAAGTACCACCTATTTTATTACATTCTTAAATATTAAATCTGCAATTTATAAATTGCAGATGCAGTTTATAAATGCTAAGCTAAATAAAGTGTATAAGTTCATGTGTTTAAATTTTTTGCTGTGCTTTTTCCTCATATACGTGAAATTAGCACATAACTTGTAAAATAAAACATGTTGGTCTCTGAACCACTATTGATGTTCCAGCACCATATTTCAGGAAACATAGTTTTAGAGGAATAAGGGGAACACGTGTAATGGGTTTAATTAAGCTTCTCTCTTTCCTCAAGAGGTTCAGAGGTTGAAATGACGTCAGAATTCCTGACAAAACTCCTTATTATATGAGTGACTTTTGAGGTGGCAAGTTAGCAGATAACCCATTTCAGTAGAATTTAAAGCCGTTTCCCCAAATATAACTGCTTACTAGTATGTGCCTGGGTTATTTTGCTGATCGTGAGTTAGGCAGCCAGTGAATAGTGTCGGAAGAGAAGGTATTTATTAAAAATTGTTTTAGTCTTAGAAATTGCCCTCTTTCCTGTAAGGAGCTAGACAGTAAATATTTTAGGCTTTGTAGAGCTCTTGTTACAACAGTGCAACTATTCAATACCTTGGTTGTGTTACTAAAACAGCCATAGGTAGTATGTGGCTGAGACACTGACATTTGAACTCCATATAATTTGTATGTTTCATGAACTACTAATCCCCCCCTCCCCACCAAATCATTTAAAAATGGTAAATACTCTTCTTAGCTTACAGGCCATACAAGAATGGGTGGCATGCCAGATTTGGCCCATGGATTGGTTTGCCGGTTTCTGTTATAGACTAAGAGAAACTCCGAGTCAGTCTCCCCATTTTACAGAAGGCAAGTTGAAGTCCCTGCGGAGAGTACGGGGGTGCTGAAGTTCCCACAGCCAGATCCTGAATCTGGATGGGCTTTCTTTGCACTGCACACCACTGCCCTCTGCTGTTGGCAGCGATAATAGCACTCTGTGGAAGGAGAAGTGGGTTATTTATTGACATGCCCCAACAATCAGAGAGAGTATAATTGAGACAAGACCGCGCTTTATCCAAAAGTGTGTTTAAAAAAAAAAAAAAAAAAAAAGATTGTCATGGTATTGAAAAACCTTATTAGTTTCAGCAGGGAAAAATTTGTAGCCAGCCACATAAGACTACACATTGAAATAAGTTATTAGATAAAATTTTTATGAGAGTTTAGAAACCCTCCTTTTGTTTGGGGGATTGAGGAGCTCAGAATCATGTGTCTATAACCCTTAGGGCTGGATTTAGCTCTCTGAGGAGCCCTTTGCTCAGCCAGACGCCTTTCACTCTTGGAATCTTGTGTTAAGGGTCAGAGTGGTTTATATTCTCCATGATTTGTCTGATTCCTCCTTTATCTAGACCTCCTGGCCAGATTGATGCCTTTGCCAGTATTTGCTTGTGGGATCCTGATTTAAGTCATTAATATGTATTAGGGTAAGAGTCCTGGGGCCTGGCTTTCACCACTCTCAATAGTGGTCCTTTGGTCTTGCAGCCCCATGTGGGTTCCTTCAGGGAGAAGGGAAGACGGTTTCAGATACTCTTTTTGTCCTGTGAAATCAATACATGTTTGTCTTAAAACAAGTGCTAGTTACAAAACCTAAAGTCAGGGATAATCCCACCTCCCACAGTCAGCCCTTAGAAATTGTTTCTTGGACTCTTTTTTTTTTTTCGCTGCACTGAGTGGCTTGCAGGATCTTAGTTGCCCAACCAGGGATTGAACCTGCGCCCTTGTCAGTGAAAGCACGGATCGCCAGGGAATTCCCATCCTGGACTTACTCTATGTTGGTTTATACAACATATTATCAAGTTGAAAATTCGAATACTTCCAGGGATCAGGCAGATACGGAAATGAGTGAGTTTTGGAAGTGATAAGGACTGGGGTGTACTAAAGCAGAAATCCGCTCGTCTTCATGACTATGACACACTCGTGGGTGCTTGTGTGTGTAACACTTTCCAAAGCAGTACTTACTCTTTCCATACGTGTGTGCTGAGCTAGAGAGCTATGCTTTTTTTAAAGGGCACTGGGGGCCAGATCCCTCTGCGGGTTCTAGCCAAGTGGGGATGTGGCTCAGTGTTGCCAGATTTCTGGTTGTTCAAGAGAATTCTCAAATATTTAAAAAATGCAAACTACCCCAACATAACATTGGCTCAAATTAAAAAAAAAAACTATAGGGACTTCCCTGGCGGTCCAGTGGTTAAGACTCCGCGCTCCCAATGCAGGGGGCACAGGTTCGATCCCTGGTTGGGGAACTAAGATCCCGCATGCTGTGCGGCCGAAAAACACAACAAAACAAAACAAACAAAACCTGTAGAGCGCATCAAATGCATCTGTGAACTACCGGCTTCATGGATCACCTGTTTGGTGTAGACTGTTGAGGGTTTTCTTTTTTAACTTAACCTGTGTTCTGAATACTTTTCCATGAACTAAATAACCATTCAGGACAGCATTTCTGTCCTGTCCTAGACCATCCAGTGATTCTATGCTGTGGAGCTCATTTGTTCATGCCACCAAGAGTGGTGCAAGATGCCGCCAGCCCTTTGAATGTGTAGGTTGCTGCCAGGGCTTTGTAAGTAGAGGAACTTCAGTGTGAGTCATTAAATCCTCCACTGCCACCTCCCCCAGGGGGCTGGGGTGTGTGGGAGGGAAGGGGCCTTTTTTTCTAATTTAATCCTACCACTCCTGTTTCATGTAGTCAGAAGGGCACTTAGCACAGTCTGGGGGTTTTGTAAACGTAGATAATAAATGATGTGTTTTAGCCCTTGCTTGTGAATTGTACATCAGAGTGTAAAATCTGATTAAATTATTTGTGACTTCAAAGGCAATTAGATCTTCCTTTGGGCAAGATTTATGACTTTATAAAAAAGGATTGGCATCTGTTTCAAGGCCTAATTGAAACGTGCATTTCCAATTGTCTTTTTGCTTTCAGAAATGTCTGTAGGGTGATTTAAAACAGGGTTTCTCAACCTCAGCACTACTGACATTTTGGGCCGGATGATTCTCTGCGGTGTCCTGTGCCCTGTAGGGTGTTTAGCAGCGTCCCTGGCCTCTACCCACTAGATGCCAGTAACACACCCCTGCCCACAATTATCACAGCCAAAAACATCTCCAGACATTGTCACGTGTCCCCTGGGGGGCATGGTCACCACTCCAGTCCTCATCGAGAGCCATAGATTTATGTACCGTGCTTTTGAATTTCAGCCCTGATAAAACTCTGCTTAGCCTTCAACTTTGAAGCTCTCCAATATTTACATTTCATTTTACATCATTTTCCCCTGAATATAAGATATGCCTTTCAAATGTTAATATTATAGAATAAATAGTCCATAATTTCACGCTGAGAGGTGACAACTATTAAGAATTGGGTGGCTCAAATTTTTTAATGTATATAATCACAGTGATGATGACAGCAATAATTTGTGTGTGTGATGGAATGGGATTGTACTAAACGTTTTGCTTCTTTCAGCTTAGCAGTGTTTCTTTGACATGCTTCTGTTTGAGTGCACGTATTGTCATCATCATTAGTAGGTAGATTTTATGAAGTCATGTGAATGCAGATGTCTTAAACAGATACATTGATTTGTTTTCTTAATGTCTGTAATGTATATATGTGTGTCTAGAGCGATTTCAAACAGGGTTTCTCAACTCATCACTACTGACATGTATATGTTAATTATATATTTATATCTCTCTATATATGGTCCTTGTTCACTTTCTAACCCCCAGTGCTGTAGACATTTTGGCCAGCTTAGTATTTTCCATGTTTCTTCAGATGGTCATGAATAAAAGTCTTCAAGAACATATCAGTGATTGAACTTCGCCGGAGTCACACAATTACAGAATTCCTCTCCCTTCGTTACATTTTTTATATTAACAAATAACATTTTTGCACCTGTTTTAAAATTTTCCCTCCAACAAAACCACAGTAGAAGCAAAAGCATTTTTAAAAGAGCAAAATGGCCCATAATCTAAATGCCTCTAGTTGACCCTTTTTTTCTTTTTAAACGTTGAAAGGACTACACGCACATGGTTAGAATTAAAACAACAAAATGAAACCCAGCAATGTTAGAGCGGTATAGAAAGGTATAAAAGAAAAGCTAAAGTTTTTTATTTTTTTATCCCCACTTCTGGGCTCCAGTTTTTCTCCAAAGTTTCCATGATTATGGGATGTGCTGCTAGAAAAAAAAATTTTTACGTTCGCTTAAAGATGTGGGCATGCTTTTCAAAAACATTTACACATACGGGGACATTTCTATGCACACTTGATTTTACCTTTTTCTCTTTTTCCCACACATATTTTTGTCAGGATGTAGAGATCTGAGTCTTTCTTTTTAAGGGTTGTATGGTATTTTATACCATTATTTATTTAGCCAGTCTCTAATGAATAGGCATTTATAAGCCATCTTCCATTCCTTTGCTATTATACATACTGTTGCAGTGAACCTTCTCGTGCATATCCAGTATCAGGGGCACTTTTATATCTATGGGGTGAATTCATAGCAATGGAACTTTGGGTCCGTGTGTTACGTATACTTTAATTTTTTTTTTATATTAATTAAAAAAATTTTTTGGCCACACCACGCAGCTTGCGGGTTCTTAGTTCCCCGACCAGGGATTGTACCCATGCCCTCGGCAATGAAAGTATGGAGTCTTAACCACTGGACTGCCAGGGAATTCCCTGTACGCTTTAATTTAATTTATTTTTTATTTTTTTGTGTGTTCAAGCATCTACTTTTTATTTTTTTAAACATCTTTATTGGAGTATAATTGCTTTACAATGTTGTGTTAGTTTCTGCTGTATAACAGTGAATCAGCTCTACGTGTTCATATATCCCCATATCCCCTCCCTCTTGTGTCTCCCTCCCACCCTCCCTATCCCACCCCTCTAGGTGGTCACAGAGCACTGAGCTGATCTCCCTGTGCTTTGCAGCTGCTTCCCACTAGCTATCTATTTTACATTTGGTATACTTTAATTTTAATATCCTTATCACCTAACTGCTCTCCTGAATAGTTTTTTTTTTTTTTACTTTTTTTAAAATATAAATTTATTCATTTATTTTTGGCTGCGTTGGATCTTCGTTGCTGTGTGTGGGCTTTCTTTAGTTGTGGCGAGCGGGGGCTACTCTTCATTGTGGTGTGCGGGCTTCTCACTGTGGTGGCTTCCCTTGTTGCAGAGCACGTCCTCCAGGCACGCGGGCTTCGGTAGTTCTGGTGCACGGGCTTAGTTGCCCCGCAGCATGTGGGATCTTCCTGGACCAGGGCTCGAACCCATGTCCCCTGCATTGGCAGGTGGATTCTTAACCACTGCACCACCAGGGAAGCCTCTGAATAGTTTTTTGATGCCTGTGAGTGTACCTCTTTCCTCACCTACCCTGAACACTAGGTGTTATTTTTGAAACAAGTGTACCATGCAGGTGAAAAGGATGTAGGATGGAGATTTATCTGTATATCTCCATATGCCTTACCTGAGTTTACATTTATTTGTGTCGAGCTCAGGGTCCTCTCTAAGTGTGCTTCTTGACCATTTGTATTTTTCTGTGAGCTGCTTATCCATGTGTTTTCCTTGGATGCTTAATCACTCAGCATGCCTTTAGTAGCTGCAGAATATCGAGGAGATGGTGTAAATTGGTACCTTTGTAATGGAGAGGTTTTATTGGTTGTCATTATCATTTGCTTATTGCTTATTGTGACCACAGTCATGAGAAGAGGAACGGAGAACTCATTCTTCAATTAATCATCTCATGTATCTGTTCATGTTGTAAATGTCTCAGGCACCTGGCAGCGTCAGTGGCTGGCAAGGAGCCTGTTCTGGAGCTGATATTCTCAAGGCAAAAGGGGCACCTGGACCAGCTTAGATGGGGCTGGCAGGGGAGGGCTCTGAGGAGGTGGTATTGGACCCAAATGTTGAGGACAGCTAGCCAGTATGATCTGGGTGGCAGTGGTGGGTTGGGTGGGTGGGGTGTCTTTCCTCGGAAATTCCAAGTGTAAAGGCTTGAGTTGGGAGCGGACTTGATCTTGGAGGGGCCAAGCACAAGGGGCCACGTGGCTGGAGATTCCAGAATGAGGCAAGGAAAGGTCAGCTGTCTCATTGGGTTTTTTTTATTCTGGGGAACTGGATGCCCCTGGATGGTTTTAGGTGGAGGAGTGATGTTTGCTTTCCTTGTTTAAGGCGCTGTCCCGGCTGCTGGGTGGAGGTGCCCTGGGAGGGGGTGCTGTGGCAGGTGGTAGGGGACCTGTGGGGGGAGCTCTTACAGGGTCTTTGTGGGAACTGATGTGTTAGGGCAGTGTTTCCCAAACCTTTTCTTCATCATCACCCCCGAAGGAGCCCTTTTAGACACTTTCTTCTTTTCTTCTTCTTCTTTTTTTTTTTTTTGCGGTACGCGGGCCTCTCACTGTTGTGGCCTCTCCCGTTGCGGAGCGCAGGCTCCGGACGCGCAGGCTCAGCGGCCATGGCTCACGGGCCCAGCCGCTCCGCGGCATGTGGGATCTTCCCGGACCGGGACACAAACCCGTGTCCCCTGCATCGGCAGGCGGACTCTCAACCACTGCGCCACCAGGAAAGCCCCTAGACACTTTCTTCTTAATTGTCCTCCCGTGAATATTTTTTAAAATGGAGGTGAGAGCCACATAACAGAAAATTAATCATTTCAAAGTAGACAGTTCAGTGGCATTTAGTACAGCCACAACACTGTGCATCCACCACTCTTACCTAGTTCCAGGACATTTCCATCAGCCCAGAGCAAAACCCTGTACCCACCAAGCAGCCACTTCTCATCCCTGCCCCCTCTCCCACCCCCATCCCTTTGCTCCATCACTGACCCCTGGCAGCCATCGATCTGCGTTCTGTTTGTATGGATGTGCTCAGTATGGATATTTCATTTCAGTGAAATCCTATAAAACGTGACCTTTGTATCTGGCTCCTTTCACTTAGTGTGGTGTTTTCAAGGTCACCCACATTGCAGCATGCATCAGAACTTCATTCCTTTATACCAGGGCTTGTCTGTGTGTTGATGGACACTTGGGTTGTTTCCATCTTTGCATTATTGTACATAGTGCTGCTTCGAGGATTTGTTTTGAGTATAGGTTTTCACTTCTTTGGGGTCTATACTTAAGAGTGGACCCTCATGAACTTTAAACGTATTGTGTGTCCTTTTACGTACAGCATGTGTGCTTTATTTATAAAAAGAGTAAGATTTTTTTCACCCCCTAAGATCTACTTTCTGCCCCTGGAGGGTGATAGCCCTGGAGATTGGGATGGAGGTGAGTGCGAAGATTTGGGTGTATTTTGGAAGTGGTGTGCAGAGGACTCGCTGAAGGGCTGGGTAGGCTGAGGCAGGAGAGCAGAGGAGGAATTGAGACAGTGTAGACGTGTTTGGCCTTGAACAACTGGGTGAGTGGTTGTGGGGAGGTCAAGACGGACACAGGTGTTTCACAAATTGGGGAGGTGGGGTAGGTGGCAGCCAGGGATGGGCACTGGCCATCACTTTCTCAGAGGCGAGTTCTGCAGTGTGGGTTGCTAGGTGATCCCGAGGTGCTGTCCTGGTCCTGATTACGTGAAGCACTGCAGTACCAGACGCCAGTGAGGGTGGCCCCTGCCCTTTGCTGGCTGGGTGGAAAGTGAACCAGACCCGTCTCCATGGGAAACCGGTGTTCACGTATCCAAGTGCTGTATTTCAAATTTTTAAAAAATTTAGAACGTGTCTCTTGAACCTTCAATACTTAAGTTTTATTAACAAAGGAAACGTTATATGTCTATGAAATTGAAGGCTTGTTGTTCCAGTTATTATTATTATTATATATATATTTTTCTGCGGTACGCGGGCCTCTCACTGTTGTGGCCTCTCCCGTTGCGGAGCACAGGCTCCGGACGCGCAGGCTCAGCGGCCATGGCTCACGGGCCCAGCCGCTCCGCGGCATGTGGGATCTTCCCGGACCGGGGCACGAACCTGTGTCCCCTGCATCGGCAGGCGGACTCTCAATCACTGCGCCACCAGGGAAGGCCCCAGTTATTATTTTTTAACTACACGAACATATACATATGTATAAGAAAACTAATGACTCTCCCTGTGTTCTTGGTAAATTCCTTACATGTCTATGAAATTAAAGGCTTGTTGTTCCAGTTATTATTATTTTTTAACTACATGAACATACATATACAGAACTATAAAGCTAATGGCTCTCCCTGTGTTCTTGGTAAATTCCCTGCAGGCCCACAGCGGGGGGTAGGGCTCTGCTAGACCACCTGCCAGCCTCTCCTTCTTACTATGTAACTTGAACTGTTAAACAGGGAAACGTGGACTCCCTTGCTTGAGTTCTCTGTGTGACCCCGCACCTTTGTGTGGTTTTGGTTCCTGCTACCCTTGAGGGTTAGTCTTCCTTGTCAAAGTTCCCTGCAGCCCCAAGCAGTGCTTCTGCTAGTATGCTAAGACCCTCCCTGCGAGAACCACTTGCTAGTTTGCTTAAGGGAATACAATTAGACTCTGGTCTTTAATCCTTGTGGAGGGAATACACTGCACTGATCTTTTCAGCCACTGCAGATCTCTTTTGGAAACAGAACATAAATGAATGAATAATAATTAAAAATCCTAATACTAAAGATTTTATCGGTGATACTTAAATCTTTTGAAACACCTTTATTTTTCTATTTATCTTTCTATTTATTTGTTGGCTGCGTTGGGTTTTTGTTGCTGTGCGCGGGCTTTCTCTAGTTGCGGTGAGTGGGGGCTGCTCTTCGTTGCGGTGCGCGGGCTTCTCGTTGCAGTGGCTTCTCGTGTTGTAAAGCATGGGCTCTAGGTGCACAGGCTTCAGTGGTTGTGGCACGTGGGCTTCAGTAGTTGTGGCTCACGGGCTGTAGAGCGCAGGCTCCGTAGTTGTGGCACATGGGCTTAGTTGCCGCACGGCATGTGGGATCTTCCCGGACCAGGGCTGGAACCCGTGTCCCCTGCATTGTCAGGTGGATTCTTAACCACTGCGCCACCGGGGAAGTCTCATGAGTTATGTACTTTTATTAATCCTTTTGTATTATGTTATTAGTATTCCTCTTTGTAGCTATCAGGAAAGGAGATTCAGAGACGTCAGGTCACTTGCCCAAGGTCACATAGCACGTCCACAGAGCTGAGATTTGAACCTCTCTTTTGGCTTCTGATCCATGCTTTAATCCACTTCTCCCTACATGTAGAGTCTTTCCCACTCTGTTGCATTAAAAATAGTGTTGGCAGGTCCTGGCGCTGGAGCTGAGGTTAACTCATGTATGTTGACTAGCTGAGCTGGTATAGAGTTTTAACCCATTGAATCCTCACTCTGAGGATCCCCATTTGGCAGATGAGGAAACCAAGGCAAGAACCCACCAGCGTGTCCAAGCACTTGTGAAGTCCCTGGGACGTCGCGAGTCGAACCCCATCGCCATCAACAGCTTTCTTGAGGTTTCTTGCACATCTGAGGGGAGCTGGTCATTTGAATGCCTGTCACACGTTTATGGTAACAGGACAGCCCAATAATACAGAGCCCTTTCAGCAAAGGGGCAGGATCTAAAAGGTCTTTGGGAGGCCCCAGTTGGCCCATCTGAACACTTTGTTTTGTTAAATGGTTTGGTTTCTGTTCTCTCTTCCCCCACCTGCTCAGGGGAGCAGGAAGTTGGGAGTTTTAAGGTATTTTTAAGACTCGGGCATAGGTACGACTCTATCCTCCTATAAAAGTTTGAAACCCAGTAAGGAGGGAGGTAATTTACCAACAGCGCCCTCACTCCATCTGTTGTGGAGTTTGGCTTCGTTCAGCATTGCAGGGCCTTTGAAATGAGAAGCCTACGAGCTCCCAAGGGGTGGAGCTGGCCCCTGGCAGGTGCAGTGGCTGGGTGAACCGGCCCCTGTGTCTCCCACAAATGGATGACATGCCATTTGTAAGCTTGGCTCTGGTCTCTGCATCTGGACCGAGGCGGGGGCTGGTTTAATCGCTGTTTGTTTTGAGATTTACACCCATGAATGGGCCAAACCAATTTCAGTGGCAGCTTAGCCGATTTGTCTTAGAGCTTTGTGTTTAATAGAATGACTGGGACAGCCTTCTTCCTTCGTGGCTTTAACATCGGGTTAAAGCCCTTTGCTTGAAATACATAGCCAGCCCTTCCTGCTCCAACCCCCTCTGTGGTGCTCTGGCGGCCTGGTTGAAATCAAATAGAATTTCTGTACTCTCCTCCCTGCCCCACACCTACAAGCTTTATGTTTCTTTCTTTGTAAATCTGTCTTTTAATGAGTAACTTACTTTTTCAGCTTCACCAGCCTCCACCAAGACGGGACAAGCGGGGAGTTTATCCGGCAGCCCGAAACCTTTCTCTCCTCAAGTATCAACACCAATCACGACGAAAACGGACAAGACGTCCACCACGGGAAGCATCCTGAATCTTAACCTGGGTCAGTTGGAATTTTGGGAAGCCTCTTTCCGTAGCAGCTATGAGTATTTCTGCAAGTTGTAATGTCCTCTTTTGTGTGTGGTTCTTTTTTTTTTTTAAAAAAAAAAGATTGGTATTTTTATTTTTATTTTTTTTGGCCGCACGGCTTGTGGGATCCTAGTTCCCTGACCGGGGATCGAACCTGTGTCCTCTGCGTTGGAAGTGTGGAGTCTTAACCACTGAACCTCCAGGGAAGTCCCTGTGTGTGGTTCTTGAACCCTGAACTCTTTTCTGTGTACAGAATTTTGAAAAGGTACAGTGGTTGGAGATGAAGAGAGATCAATACAAGGAACTAGCAAGGGATTTCCCAGAGCTTGTTGACATGCAAGGCTGTTTTATCTTGAAATACCTTAGGCCAGTGTTTACAACCTTACTTGCCCTGGACCACAGAAACCCAGTTTTTATATTTGTAAATATATATATTTAAAGTTATATATATATGTATATATATATAAGCACACACACACAGAGTATATATTGTTTTATGGTTCAGTATTTACTTTTCTTATGTATAGTGTGTTCTGACATATTGTTTTAATTCTTTTCTTCTGTTTTTTTTTTTTCTTCTGTTTTTTTTTAATGCTAGTCTTCATCCTTGATGTAGTAGTTTTTTGTTTTTTTTTTTTAAACTCATTGAGTTTCAGTTGGTTCTTTTGAAAGCATTACCTTAGGCCAAAGTCTTTAACAAAAATTAGCACCAGAAATGCTAAACACCCAACTAGGAAGCTATTTTATTAAGTCATTCAGTCATGAGCCCTGATTTTTATTGAGCATCTATTATGTGCTGTGCACTGTTTTAGACCTGGGGCGGACAGTGGTGAGTGAGGGCCCTGCTCTCTTACACAGCTTGGTTCTAGAGAGGGAGAAATAATAAGCTAAAAAAAATAAGAGAGGTCATGTCATCATGGAAGGTAAAAGGTATTCATATGACAAGGAGAGAGCTGGGCAGGATGGGGGTGGGAGGAGCAAGAGGCAGTGGTTAGGGAAGGCCTCTGAGGAGGTGATACCTGGCCAAGGATTTGCAGGACAAGAAAACCCAGCCATGTCGGTGTTAAGAGAAAGAACATTCTAGAAGGAACAGGAAATTCAAGGCCTTAGGGTCAGGATGAACTTGGTGTGTTATAGGAATGGCAAGGAAGCCTGGGTGACGTGTCCTAGTGGGTGAAGGGGAGATGAGGCCAGAGAACACAGGGACCTCATGAACCTTGGTGTGGGACCATTTGATCAGAGGAGGGATGTGAACTGACTGGGCATTTTGGAAGGACCTCTCAGGGTGTTGTGTTGCGAAGAGCCCGTGTCAGCCATTCTTAACCAGGGGCAGTTCCCCCGACGCCCCAGAGGACACTTAGCAGTGTCCAGAGACATTTTCGGTTGTTAAAACAGGGGTGGGCTCTTGCCACTAGCATCTAGTACAGGCCCCCCCAGCAGAGATTTACTGGGTTGCACCTGTGTTGACAGATTTGGTTATGGCAGGAGAAATGGGAGCCAAGAGTTCAGCTTTCGATTCTGTAAGTTTGAGATGCCTGCTAAATTCCTAGGTGGAGAGGTCATGAAGGCAATTGGAGGCTGAGCCAGGCCAGGTCAGGGCAGGAGGTGTAATTCTGGGAATCTTGATTTATACGTGGGATTGGGTTCAAGCAGTAGTTCTCGTAACTCAGCGGAGGCAGAGAGTGGGGGTGCTGCTGGCATTCATTTAGTGGTTGTAGACCAAGGATGCTGCTAAACTTTCTGCAACGCGTGGGACAGAGCCCACCACGACAGAGAATTATCCAGCCGCAGTGGCAATAGTGCTGAGGTTGAGAGACCCTGGTCCAGAGCATAAAGAAGGAGTGAGGGGCCTGGGCCGCTTGCACATGTAGACCTCAGGAAAAGTGAGCAGAGGAGGCTGAGAAAGCGCAGGGGAACGAGGAGAAAGCAACACTCAGGGAGTGTGGCCTACTCCGGAGGCCTTGAGTATACCGGGTTTCAGGAAGGGAGGGGCGGCCACCCGTGTGGAGTGATGCTCCAGCCTGAATCCACAGCCTCTGGTGGTCACAGCCCTCTGGGTTCATCTTGTCCTGAGATGCCATTTTCAGATGGAGAAACAGAGCACTGGAGAGGCGACCCCAGGATCTGGGATTACAGAGCCAGAGGTGGCCGGGCTGGAGGGAGCCTGTGTTTCCATGGAGGCTGGTGCCTCATTTACCCAGGTCACCAGGTCATGCAGCCCGGAAGTGACGGGACAGTCCGGGTGGTGGCTCAGGTTGGCTGGTGGGAGTTCTTCACTTGAACCAACAGGGACCCATCCGTTCCCCCGGGGAACACTCATCGTTCTCAGCAGTGTGGTTTGCTTTCTCACACCCTCCTCCCACCTCTGCACCCCCGAAAAGAAAGCTGTACAGAGACGTTCTCACAGTCATGCTTCCTCTCTGCCAGTCATGTGTGGCAGGAGTAGCTCCTTCTGTAAACCGGGCTGTCCTTGGGCATCTGTGTGATGCTATGGGTTTTTCCACTTGGCTTGACCCACGCGTGGGAGTGAAAGGTTTTTCTCGTGGGGTGTTATTGGCGGTGGGCACGGCAGAGTACAAGGCTCTCCTGTGCAGAAGCTCCCCGCCAGCTCTTTCCATTCCTGGGACCAATGCCTCGTTTTGTCAGCGGAAACAAATGCATAGGGAATGTGGCGTTTTATGGGTAGGAATTTCAGTTACCCAGTGGCAAGAGGATCAGATAGGGATTGGTGAAAAGTGCCATGGATGGGTAGAAAAATAAGAAAGTGGAGGGAAATGCTGAATAATTCTCATGGGACTTGATGTCTGGCATCCATGTAACTACTTTGAACAGACAGAAATGAGACAGAGTGCTAGGGATCATAATGACATCATTATATCTAACAAAGCAGTGTTTCATTAAAAAAATAACTGGAAAAGGCAAAAATTACTGAGATGGAAAAAAGATCAGTGCTTGCTGGGAGTTGGGGAGGGTTTGACTACACATCACAAAGGGATTCTTTGGTAGATGGAATTGTTCTGCATTCTGTTTGTGCTGGTGGCTACTCGCATCTATGTAGGTGTTAAAAGTCATATATTCTCCAAAAGGTGAATTTTACTCTCTGTAAGTTAAAAGTATTAAAAAAATACAGTGACCTTCAAGGTAAGGTAATAACCCCATTGCACAGAGAAGCAAAGTTACCTACCCAGGATGAACACGTGGTTTGTGGTTGAGTTTGGCCTTTAGACTCGGGCTTGTCTGTGTGTATCTCGGACTTTTAACTGAGATACGAGAACTGAAATGCTGCAGGACAAGGGCGTGTTTTGATTTTCATGGGCCCTTGCCACTGTGCCTCTTTGTGCCGCTGGGTTAGTCTGCCCAGCTGTAGGGGTCAGCAGTCAGGTGAAGGTTTGGATGGACGGTCGCATGAAGGACAAAGTGCCTTTCTAAAGGAAGCAGCTCCCGCATGTTGAACCTGTGCTGTTCAACTCTGAATTTTCAAGAAAAAACAGAAATTCAGATTTTTTACGTGAACTCTTCTAGTTTTTAAAAGTTGACCGTCAGTTTCATTAAAAGCCTCTATTTGGGGGCTTCCCTGGTGGCACAGTGGTTGGGGGTCCGCCTGCTGATGTAGGGGACACGGGTTCGTGCCCCGGTCTGGGAGGATCCCACATGCCACGGAGCGGCTGGGCCCGTGAGCCATGGCCGCTGAGCCTGCGTGTCTGGAGCCTGTGCTCCGCAACGGGAGAGGCCGCAACAGTGAGAGGCCCGCGTTCTGCCAAAAAAAAAAAAAAAAAAAACCAAAACAAAAAACTACCTCTATTTGGAATTCCCTGGTGGTCCAGTGGTTAGGACTCGGTGCTTTCACTGCTGAGGGTGCGGGTTCGATCCCTGATAGGGGAACTAAGATCCCGCAAGGTGCGGGATCAAAAATAAAAAGTAAAAATAAAAATCTCTATTTAGGCCAAAGAAACAAGTACAACCAAAAATACAACCACCAGCCCATGGGCTTTACTCTTACGATTTACTTTGCTGCATGGCGGAGGGGAAGACCCTGCACGCCAACACACCGGGCCTCATTTGCTGTCTTGGGCCCCTTCTCTCTGCTCTAAAATAAGGAGCCAGGCTAGGTTCCGGCCCCCTTCTGTGCCTCTACGGCAGTTATAAAATAAGTCCCGAATAAGAATGAGTTTATGGCACAGGGGGAGAGGGGACCGGAGTGGTTCTCTCCTGTGTGCTTTCTCTGGGAATCCTCTCTCCTCTTCTCTCGCACACGGTGTTTGCTTTTGGCTCAACAAACGCAGCAGTTGAGTCGCCCTGTTAGTGACAGAAATGTGCCTTGATGCTCTGTCAGAGATGCCAACGGTGGAACGTTGTCAGACCTGAAGGCTTTCGGCTTGTTTATTCTTCCACTGTTGCTGTTGTCAGGCCTGCTTTCTTTTCTCTGCAGAAAGATGTCTAATGAAAAGCCAGTCTACCTGTAACCTCTGATCACCTGTCCCTGTGACCCCCTTATTCACCCCCAAAAAAGGGTGACCATTGTTGGGTCTTTTTTTTGTTTTGTCATCCTCTGTCCCTGTTGGCTCTTTTTTAGTCTCCTTGGGGAGCTCTTCTAGACATCAGCCTGGGTGATTTGGTCCCCATTTGGCAATGTCTAGACACCTGTTTATTATCCCAACTGGGATATGGGTGCTACTGGCATCTAGTGGGTGAAGGCCAGGGTTGCTCTCAAACATCCTACAGTGCCCAGGACAGCTCCCGGCCCTTACCCTGACCTCCCCACCCCCCAAAAGAAAGACTTATCCAGCCCCAAATGTCAGCGTTGAGAAGCCCCAAGAACACATATATTTGTATCTCTGTATTCCCTTTCCTTTTTTTCTCCCACACACCAATGCTAATGTCCTTTACTGATTATTTTCCTTTTCCTTAAACAGATGGGCTTTCCATATCACCACATAGAGAGCTCTGCCCCTGTGTTATTTTAGCAGCTGTATTTTTTTCCGTTTAAAGGTAAACTGTAACTTATTTATCCAGGCACCTTATTTATTGAGTAGTTTTCCATTTTTTTGCTGTTGGAAATAGCTGCAGTGAAGACCCTTGTGCCCACGTGGGAGTGAATCCACAGGATACATTCCTAGAAGTGGAACCTGACGGTCAGAGGCCATGTGCTGTTGACGTTTGGAGAGAGGCTGCTAGATTGCCCTCTGAAGGGTGGTTCTGATTCATGCTCCCTCCAGCAATGGAAGATCGTGCCTCTTTTCTCTAGTGCGGGTATTTTTTTTTTTTTATCCCCGGTTTCCATTTATAGCCTCAGCTGTCTTCATATCAGCTGAAAAGTTCAAAATGTTGGCAGCAAGGGTGGATTCCGCAGATATTCCCGATATAGAAGGGCAGAGGTGGAAGGAGTCCTGATAAGCTGCTAGGAGCTAAATGAGAAAGAGAAGCTCTTCTTTTCTCCTTGCGGAGGAGAGTCGAGTTCACACACAGCTGAAAGTTGGAGAAAGATAATTACATTTGGCTAAACTCCTAAAAGTCCGCTCCCAGGGACCTGATTATTAGCCCCCTCCCAGGCTTTCGGTGGTTTCTTCTTAGAATAAACGTTACGGTGGCTCATTGACCCGAGAAACCTTATTTTGTGAAATGAAATGCTTTACCTTCTTTTCATTCCTCTTGATTGTGAATATTCAGGCTTTAGGCTAAAGTTAAGAGATTGCATTTACTGTAGACCCACACCGGTATACATGCGTGTGCACACACACACTGGATTATTCTGGTGATGTGTAGATGTATTTTTATGATCCCCGAGGTTTAGGTACACAAGGGTTAAGGCAAATCGTGAGGCATTTCCTTTACTCACAGACAAGATTGGTCCAGTACAGGGGCTCACAGCCTTACCTGCCAATTAGAATACCTGGGGAACTTTTAAAGGGCCAATGCTCAGGCCTACTAACCCCTCGCCAGTGAATTCAGTCTCTGGGGGTGGGGCTGAGGCATCAGGATTTTTTTTTTTAAAGCTCTGGGCTGGGAGGGGAGCGATCTCAGTGTGCAACTAAGGTTAGCAGTCACTGGACTAGTACAGGGGCTGGCAAAATTTCCAGCCTGTGAACCAAGTCTGGCCCCCGACTTGTTTTTGTAAATAAAGTTTTATTGGAGCACAGCCACATCCATTTATTTAGCACATCATTTTATGGTTGCTTTTGCAGCAGAGCCTATACACCTGCAAAGCCTAATTTAATTTACTCTCCGGCCCTTTATGGAAAAAGTTGGCTGACCCCTGCCTGGTAGTCAGTTGTGCGTTTCGGTAACTGCTGTGTGGAATCTGTTAACCACATGAGGACAGGGTGTCCTCCTGTCACGTGGGCAGCACTGCCATCTCCTGCTACCCCCCTTCATGGGAAGTATTTTTGTGAGATACTTCTTTTCCAACCTTATGCTTGAAAAGGCTGCCTTTTCCCTCCAGAATGCAGTGTGCTTCCTCATTTCTGAGAGCAGAAATGACGAGACGGGCCTCCTGTCTTTCCCCTTCTACTGTCACGTTTGCAGCTCAGGTGTTGAAGTCCGTAAGTCCTGATCATACTGCTGTTTAATGGGATCTTCCCTTTTTTCTTTCTATGTTCCCCAGTCCTTCTCCTCTTCCTCCTTTTTCTGCTGTTTTATCCGTTTCACTCTCTCTGTTCTCTTTGTAAGGTGCTTCTCCAGTAAAATTGAATATTCTTCCCGTCCGAAATAGTTGTGCATTCAACCGTTCCCCCCCCCCGCAAGCATCTTCAATCCTGGCCTTGATAAGTTCTCTGAAGAGTCCCCGATCAGCACATGCGCACACACCAGACAAACACATGCATGCACATGCGCACACATGGGTATGTTTTTTAAGAGCCATTTCTTTAATGACAAGGATGGTGTCCCTGTTTGCTTTGAAAGCTCACTTTTGGTCTCCCTGGTGACGAACCGCAAGTGTGTTTTGGGGACAGGGCCCTTTCTCATCTTACCTCATTATGGTGATGAATGAAATGGGAGCGATTTGTGGCTCCACTCACCTATGAGTGAGTTGGGTGGGGCTTTGGGGAGACCTCTGATCCCCTTAAAGGAATGAATCTCCAGCGTGCGTTGTGAGAGCATGCGTCCCTTCCTGGGTGTAGGGCAGGGTGTGAGGGTCAGGTAGGGTGGGGAGAGTGCAGGCTTTGGAGGGCCTTTGCAGTCCAGCTCTCAGTCTGCATCTCAGTCTCTGTAACAGCCTGATGGTTTGGGGTGGAGGGTAGCAGGGGTGTGGAGAGAAGTTAGGGAGTGAGCTCACAGCTGGTAGAACCAGCTCACAGGTGTTTTATCTTTGTCCTTGATGGATGCCACATCCTTTCGGACCTGCTTTCTCGGATTGGCCAGGGTAGGTTGGACACCCGCATTCTCTGCTTGAGGGTCTGTTGGAGGGGATGCCAGGGCGAAAGACAGTCCCTCATTGCTTTCTGAGCCTTTGCAGTCACCGCCATTTGGTCCCCTTTTTTATGTTTTGGGGGCCACTAGAGGAGGCAGCAGAGGAGGTGGGGAAGGAATTCAAGAAGTGCAAGCTCACGGACCCTTTGGAACCTGGGCCAGTTTGGTCGTGCAAAGAACCCATAGCAGAAGTAGGGGAAGTAGGACCTCTGGGCCTGAGTCATTAGGCAGAGACCTTTGCCTGGGGTTAGAGTGAAGCAAGAAGACACAGGTTCATATCCAAGGCTAATCTGTTCCCCATTCCTCAGATAGATGCTGTGAGCCAAAGGGAGGTACATCACACTGGCTGGAGGGTCTGCCTATCTTGTGTGTTCTCTTTCTTTCTAATTTGAGCTCCAGACTAAGTCGACTAAGAATGAAGATTGAAGTCTCCATGGTAAACAAGGAGCTGGTTCTCTCTCTTATCAATGTGTTCTCTGCGAGAGGCTTGGCGCCTCTCTCGGATACAAGCCCTCTCTGATCTGGGCCTGGAATTCAAAGCAAACTGGCCAGACTCAGTGTCACTTTATCCGCTGCTGTTGAGATTGAACGTATTACTGTAACCTTTGGCTTTGGACGATCCATAATGATGCTGAGTGTCACAGACAACCAGCCTTCTGGCTGGGATTGTGCATTTTCAACGTGGAAAGCAGCCCAGGCGATGGTTCAGTAGAGACCTGCCAAATGTTCTCTCAGGCTCTTATCTCCAAGTCAGCCCAGGCCGTCGGGCAGATGAATGACAAAAACGTCTTAGGTTTTTTTCCCTCCCGGGCTCCTAAGTGTGTTTTTGAGGAGGAAGCTAAGTGATGAGCATTGTCCGCTCTTCCCTCCAGTGCCTGGTCTTACGAGGGTGTGATGGTGTCTTCCAGATCGAAGCAAGGCGGAGATGGATCTGAAGGAGCTGAGTGAGTCGGTCCAGCAGCAGTCGGCCCCTGTGCCTCTCATCTCTCCCAAGCGGCAGATTCGCAGCAGATTCCAGCTAAATCTTGATAAGACGATAGAGAGTTGCAAAGCACAATTAGGTATGTCTCTCGGTTTGCTTACCTCATCACCATCATTACTCTTTTTAGGGATGCCACCCGGATGAGATTAAAGCCCCATCCTGGCTGCCTTTTTAGCAGCTGGTTTAACCTTGAGTTGTTTGTTCAACAAAAATAGATTTCTACTCATGGCAGAATATTTCAGATTTGCTAGTTAATTGTTCAGAAGGGCTTTTTGAATTCCTCAGAGTGTATGCTTTGTGGCGGCCTGCCAACTCGAGGTGCAGGTTGTAAGGAAGTTTGGAAGCAGAAAGAGCCTCCTGAGCTTGCCTTTGTGCTTCCTCTCTGCTCACGTCAGTGTCTCCACTTCAGGGTCAAGTGTATCCCACAAATGTCCAACACAAACCCTCCCCCTCAAGGCTAGGCCGCTTCCCCCTCGGCACATCCATCCTGCTTCTGTATCTGTCGCCTCCCTTCCTCTTCCCTGTGCTGCTGCTTTCTTACACTGCCTACCTGAGTCCTGTCCCAAAGGCTGAGCTCGGGCATCACCTCCTCCAGGAAGTCTCCCCTGACTGCCCTCCCCATCTGCCCTCCTTTGCTACTTTATGTCTCTGAAACATCAGTGGTTCCTTTGTGTGGTGGTATCCCTCCCAAACTAGACTGGAAGCTCCTTGAGGGCAGGGAGGTTGCCTTATAAGGATTTGCCTTCTCCAAGGTCTTATACACATAGTAATGCTCTGGAATATTTGTTGAATAGGTAAATAAAGCCAAGAAGGTATTTATAAAGAAGTAGGGGCCAGCCGGGTCTCAGGAGAGAAAGCCAGTCCAAGGTGAGGTTTACATGTCAGTGGTTTCTCTGGACCTTTGGGTGAGAAAAGAGTTATAGTTGGGAGTCATCCAGGCTGTCAGAGGAAAGCATTCCTTGCTGGGTTGCTTGTTTGGATGAAATTTTGTAGGCCATTTAGACACCCCTCTTGGGTCCTTCCATGCAGCTGGTCTAACTCCTTGGTTTATTATTGTTAATAAGAATTTTAATATTTCCATTTACCGAGGGCTTCCTATGCCACAGGCACTGTGCATAGGTTGTCCTGGGAGGTCGATACTATTATCAACACCATTTTCAGGTGAAGAAACTGAGGCTCAGAGAGGTAGTTCATTCGTTCAGGGTCACACAGCTAATAAAAGCTGAGGAGCAGGATTTGAATTCATATCCTTTGGGTTCCAGTACCCAAGCTTTTCCTATCACATGTGTGGTCATGCTTGTCCTGGCATCCGACCATTAGTTAACAGTCGCCTAAGCCCTAGGATCCAGAAATTAAACCAGATCTGGGTTTTTGTATTTTGATTCTTTCAGTTTTGACTGAGCCCTGGAGGAAGTGGGTATAATTCACTCATGATCCTGCGGGGCTGTTCATGGCTCTTACCCTTTTAAGAGTTTCCCTTCCGTGTGTCTGGGTCAGGATAGTGACCCCACTCACGATAACCATTGCTCTAGAATGAGGGAAACACAGAGTTGATGGGGATTTCCTCTTTTAAAAATTTTAGCATGTAGTAGTATTTACCTACAGACGGATGACACCCATTACCGAGAGCAGGAAACATAAATGGGTTAAATGGAACTGTTGTTAGAATATACTTTTGCCCATTTTTGTCTGTATATGTATGAAACTCCTGCTGTTTTATCTTTTTCCCTTTTGATAGAGACATGGAAATGGATGACTTTCCTCTTGACTCCATTGCATGTAGAAGAACAATGCAAACACAGTGATAGTTGACTCTGCCTCAGTTCAGGGAGCAAGATGGGGACCGGGCAGCTGGGTCACCTGTAGGCAGTGCTCCCCCACCTGAAGGGGCCAGTGGCTCTCAGCCCCAGCGAGCCTTGCAGGCCTGTGACCCAGAGAGGCCAGATCTTCTGCTGTTTCAGCACAAGCCCGCCATCTTGATTTCTGTGAAATTTCCTGATTTGTGAATTGGCCAGCAAGTTCTAAGTTTAAAAAAAAAAAAAAGCCAACAAATAACAAAATACTCAAAAGCATTGGGTCAAACCATTGCTTCCTAAATAACACGTCTGCTTGCCAGATGTGGCTCATGGGCTATGAGTTTGCAACCTCCGCTTTAAGGCTTTGGTTTATTTCTTTGAGTCCTGGACACAAAGGGTAAAGGACTTTAACGCTTCGGGAATTTGTGGGAAGAGTGTTGGTGGCGAGTCAGGAGTCCAGGGTTCTGGCCTCGCTTCTCTGTCTTGGTTTTCTTTGTGTCCTAGAACAAGTGATTTCTCTGGGTCTCTATTTTCTAATCTGTAAAATGGATCTGTTTTAACAGCACAGGTCTGGCATTCCTTCTCTTCCATCCCTCCCATTGTCAGTATCCCAGTGAGTTATCCATAATGCAAAGATTGAGCTCTGGATAACTTCGAAATTCATGTTGTTTGGTCCCATGTCATCTTTGAATGTCAATAACTAAAACCCTTTGCAGACAAGTTCCATTTGTCGGCTGTCGTCAGCTGCAGCTTGAGCGCACTGCTAACCCCACCAGGCCAGTGTGATGCGATTTGAAATGTTTTTTTTTTTTTTATTCCAGCGTTGGGCGTGGAAAATGGTTGTGATTTTTTGGTCCTGCTCTTTATTTTGTGAGTACGCCACATGCTGGGTTTTCTTTTTGAATTTAGGCATAAATGAAATCTCAGAAGATGTTTATACGGCTGTAGAACACAGCGATTCTGAGGATTCCGAGAAGTCAGATAGTAGCGGTAGTGACTCTATCAGTGATGAGGAGCAGAGGTCCAAGAATGAGCCGGAAGATGCCGAAGACAAAGAGGATGCTCAGATGGACAAAGAGCCATCTGCTGTCAAAAAAAAGCCCAAACTGGCAAACCCCATGGAGACAAAAGAGGAGCTGAAAGTCAGCACGTCGCCAGCCAGCGAGAAAGCAGACCCAGGCTTGGCCAAGGAGAAGACTAGCCCTCAGCCTGACAAGGACTTTTCAGACAAAGCAAAACCCTTGCCTCATCCCACAAAGGATAAGCTGAAGGGAAAAGATGAGACGGATTCCCCAACAGTGCATTTGGGCCTGGACTCCGATTCAGAGAGCGAACTTGTCATAGATTTAGGAGAAGACCATTCTGGGCGGGAGGGTCGAAAAAATAAGAAGGAACCCAAAGAACCGTCTCCCAAGCAGGAGGGTAAGTGATTGTACCCGTTTCTGGTTTCTTGATTTGGTTTTAGAATGCCACCTTGCAATTTGTGTTATCTCAAGTCAGGTGACCCTCTCACATCACAAAGGGTGGCGTAGCAAAGCTCCAGGTAACCTAGCTAGTTACTGAGCTGGACCAGGACTTAAACTAAGCCTGCCCACCTTTCACCTGCTCAGCACCCGATGTGGCTGATTTTGAGCACAGAAAAATAAGTCTCTTAGAAAGTAGTTGCTTCTAGCTGTTAGGTCATTTTTAGCCTCAGCAGCTTCTTTTCCAGTAGGCTCACTCATTTCCCTAAAGTGTTTGTCAACATTTAGACATTTGACAAGGCTGAAATTGTTAGAAGTGTTCAGTTGGAAGATCTTGATAAGTTTAGCCTCCCTTACCTCCCCTCACGTTGCCCAGGCATCTCAAAGTGCTTTTTCTTACCAGAATACAAGACCATTTGGGTAGGTGGCACCAGAACGCTGAGTTCTTGAGCCACTAGAAATCAGAGGGGCGTTGTATGATGCCTGCCTGAGTTGGTGTTCCGCCATATTTGCGATTAACAGACATGGGCCCAGGGTTTCTCAGCCTTGGCACTGTTGACATTTTGTGCTGGATAATTCTTTGTCCTGTGCACTGGAGGATGTTTGGCAGCATCCCTGGCCTCTTCTTACTGGATGCTGGTAGCACTTGCCCAGTGGTGGCCATCAAAAATGTCTTGACATGGCCGGATGTCTCCTCGGGGGCAGAATCTCCCCCAGTTGAGAACCCCACTGCCTGAGCTCAGCAGTTCTCTCTTTGCCGCTGAACCAGTAGTGGCTGCCCTCAAACCTGCTGCAGCCCAGGCATGTCGGCAAACCCTCCAGCAGGAACGTGGGAATGATTTGAAGGATGTCCCTCCCATTGAAGAAGCAGTCAGCACATTTTTCAACTGGTTTGGCTAGTGGGTGGTGAGGGGATTCCAACAGGCCTGAGAAAGATAATGAAGAATTAATTAAGGGCCAGGAGAAACATGGCCTAAGGACAAATTAGAGGTTGTAGCCATAAAACCTCATGGACTTCGGGAGTTACTTAAGGGGGTATTCAGGTTTAATTTTTGACTATGCTTAACTTCTGACAGGAGCTAACTTCTGAGTTCTGTATATCCCCTGGGGATTTCTTAGGCTGGCTTGCTTAAAGCAAGAGGGGGATGGGCTTTGAGAATCTTTCCTCTGTGTTTGTATCAACGTGACCTGTTCCGGAACCTCAATTCCTGCAGTTCATCAAAAGAGGATGGAATGTCTCTCAATGGTACAAGGGAGGAAGAGAGAGAGGCAGTTGGGTGGGACAGGAAGGATGGCCCACCACACCATCCTTTAGAATTATGAATGGCATCTGAAAAATCCGATTCTTTTGTGGATTGGGGTTTGAGGGACCACCTCAGGTGTTACAGAAAACAGTAGGAGTAGCATTTATTCCACGAGGTTTGTGGGAATATTGGGGCACAGATGGCAGTGTTCCTGTGAATGATACATTTATGCTATTCCTCTCTTTCTGGAGTAGATCTTTTTTTTTTCTTCTTTTTTTGCGGTATGCGGGCCTCTCACTGTTGTGGCCTCTCCCGTTGCGGAGCGCAGGCTCAGCGGCCATGGCTCACAGGCCCAGCCGCTCTGCGGCATGTGGGATCTTCCCGGACCAGGGCACGAACCCGCGTCCCCTGCACCGGCAGGCGGACTCTCAACCACTGCGCCACCAGGGAAGCCCTGGAGTAGATCTTTTGATTGGTTGTGGTTTTTTGCCCCTTCCAGAAAGAATTTGTGACAGATTGATAAGAAACGAAATGAAAATCAAGAAATCAGTGTAAAAGATGAAGGTAGAATAGTGAGAGTTCCGGGGAAAATTTGTATACAAAAATACATACTGTTCCAGCCTTCAGAGTTAGCAAAGTTGGGCTTCCATTTTGACTCTGAGCTCCCTAGCAGTCAAAGCAAAAAGGGAAACATATGAGTCCCTTAAAAGATCTCATGTTTTCCTCCAAAATAAAAAGCATTCCAATTGATTAAATGAAAGTGAGCTCTTCCTCCCACTGGTATCTGCAGGAAGTTTCTCCAGGAGTCCCCGAGTGTGTGGTGGACTTTTAAGCTGAAGACGTCTCTGAAACATAATTCAGAGCGGCTTCGCAGGGGTTGGGGCAAGACTGCCTAGTCTGAAATCCAGAGCCCCCCTGATGGTGGTTTGGGTCTTGAAGAATCAGCTTCGTGTCAGACTCTGCAGTTGAGCATCTTTTCAGTGATGTACTTTCACTTATGAGTTTATTAAGTGAAGGGCGTTTTGGAGAGTGCTTGGTGACCTCCAACTGACCTTCAGTTAGGAATGCGGCTTCTGCACAGAATATGAATCCTTAGATAGCAAAATGGCTTTTCTAGCTAGTGCTCTCCGAACAGAGGCCAAAGGAGCTCCCTTAACAACCTTTACTACGCTTACCCTGTAACATCAGTCATTTCCATCCTTCTCTTAAAAGTCGTTTTTTTAAGGTACAAGATCGTGACCAAAGTCTGGAATAAGTAGGTTAGTTTGATGGGGCCGCTTTTGGAGTGTTGGCCTTTAAGAAATTCACCCTTTTTGAGGCTACAGGTGATTATACACTCCCAATTTCTAGGACAAATGGAATTTTCCATGACCTTTACCCCACCTCCATAAACCATCAGAATCCTCTAGAAATTAAAATGTTTTAGTGTCTAAATGAATCCCCCCCCCCCCCCAAGAGTGCTTCGAGCCTGGAAACTTTTCAGATTGCACACTCCTGTTTTTTTATTTGGGAAAGAGCTCCAGCCGTGACTCATGCAGACTGGTTACCCATCTGCAAAGCCAGCTGTTCGCTTTTGCAAGACAGGAGAGAGAAAAGGACCTTTTTGCGGTTGCCCTTTGCCCAAGGAGGGACTAGGCTAGTTAATCAACCAGGACAATATATTTTTTGGTCACATGGCAGAAAAGGGAGGCATTAAAGTTGCTTCTGCAGGTTAGAAGCCCTGCCTGGGGGGACCCTCCCAGTGTAGGGCTTTTAGAAGGGCCAAGTTCAAAGCCACCTCTGCCCCGGGAAGGGGCAGGGGCTATATCCAGTATCTGGCAGGTCATCTTGGGGAAGGATGGGGGCTCCTCACTGCAGGTAGAGCTCTTCTCCCAGCCCACCCTGTGTTCCTGCCCATGAACTTGGCTGGACTCTTCCCCAGAGGAGCAGGAGAGCCAGCCAGGTGTGATAACCACCAAGAAGACACCCCCCACCCCGCCCCCCGAGTCAGAAAAGTCAGCCTGTCTTTTCCTCTCACACTCCTTGGTTTCCCCAAACCCACAGTTTACTGAAAATCCCCCCTAGAATAATCAAGCCCATGCCTTTCCTGGGTGATAGAAATCTAAAAAAGACAGGTGTAATCCTTATTAAAGAGTTTGATGTCGAGGCACATTGTCAAGATCAAGGGTGCTGATTTGCACCCGTGTTTTGTGTGTGAACCCCAGGGAATCCTCTCTGGGGGCAGGTTCACCTCTCCAGTGCCAGGGGCTGCTGCAGTGATTACTGACCACACACCCCTTTTACAGATGAGCACTCACGAGGTCACACCCCCTTCTATGCTGCTCAGTGCTTTTGGCTCTAACCTGCCTTCTTGCCACCCCTCCTCACTGCCTGCCCTCACTTACCAAAATGCTGTCTATTCCTGAGCATGTCTTGGCTAAAGCTGTTCCCCTCCAAGTTCTCCCTGCTGCCTGTTGAAATCCTACGCTCCACCCCCATAGCCCAGCTCCTCCCAGGAGACATACTCTGAAAGGCAGCTTTTTTCAAACTTGAGTCACTCGCATTCATTATTTTTGCCATTCCTAAGTCCTGCCTGTATAATTACGGACTTAATATTTTTATCTGAAACAACAGCTCTTTAAAAAAAAAAAACAACTCAATTTTAGACTTAAACTTGACCACCACACAGTAGGTAAGACAGTAGAGTGTGCTCTGCGTAAAAGACGCAGCAGGAATAACTACAGTCAAAACAAAAGCAAGGCATCTAAATTCTAGATAAATACCATTGTGCTGAGGAAGGTTCTGTCCTTGGGGTGGAATTCCCTTTAGTGTTAGGTGTCAAGGCTCCCAGGACCACACCGAGACTGTTCTGAAGGGAATCAGAAGAGATTAAAGAAGATACTCTTCTTTCTGGGTCACTTATTGTTATTCAGTGCTTTGGCCTATGGGAAGCCGTATGGTTCTTTGGGGTGCATGCTTTCTAGGTTCCCTGGCCAAAGAAAGCGTTTCTCTTAATCTCTGGATTGACTTTGGCTGGGTCTTTCTCAGAGTGCTTGCCCAACTTTAACCTTGTAAAACAAGATGCTTGCAGTGATTCTGTTCATCCACTGCGTCGTCTACTAGTAGGTGAGCAACTTGAGGGCAGGGGCTGGGTCAGGTTGGCCTCAGTCCCCCAGACGCCTTGACATACGTCTCAGATGTGAGCAAGTGCACGGAACACAAGGGGGCTGATGTTTTAAGATACAGCATGCTGCCGAAGTGGCCTGAGCGTATTGTGTAAGTGCCCATTCCCTGGGGGTCTTTGGCGTGCTAGCCTCTGATGGTCACCCAGAACTTGGTGGTGTAGAGACCCTGCAGGCCAGCCTGAGTCAAATCCACTTTTTGTTTGTTTGTTTTTTCACGCATTGGCTTTAGTCGTAGGTAAAGCTCCACCATCCACGACGGCGGGCAGCCAGTCTCCCCCCGAAACGCCGGTCCTCACCCGCTCTTCTGCCCAAACTCCCACGGCTGGTGTCACGGCCACCACCAGCACCACATCCACGGTCACGGCCCCGGCCGCCGCTGCCACAGGAAGCCCAGTGAAAAAGCAGAGGCCGCTTTTACCGAAGGAGACGGCCCCGGCCGTGCAGCGGGTCGTGTGGAACTCCTCAAGTAAGTTTCAAACGTCCTCCCAAAAGTGGCACATGCAGAAGATGCAACGCCAGCAACAGCAGCAAAACCAGCAGCAAAACCAGCAGCCTCAGTCTTCCCAGGGGACGAGATATCAGACCAGACAGGCCGTGAAAGGTACCGAGCCTCCCCTTCTGCTCTCCGTGGCGCCCGGTCCCTTTTTGGCCACATGGACAGGAGAAAAATAATCGTTTTATTTTTTCAGTTCCCCTTGGTTTCCTGGTTACTGTATCCTGGAGGCCTCACACATTCCATTTGGCATTATTTTTAAAAATTGTTTTCCAACTTGCTTTGTACTTTTCTTTTTTCTTTTTTTTTCTCATTTTATAAATACATGCATATGTTCTTCTTAGAAAGGGGTGAAATAGACACATAGACACAAAAATTTGTTGTCTTGATTGATTTGCCATTTCATTCTCCACCCTTTCTCAGAGGTCACTGTTAACCGTAAGATCTTTTTTATGCATGTATGCATATATATTTATGTATATATGTGACTTCATAAAGATATTACTTTTTTTTCTTTTTTCTTTTTTAAAACATAAAAATGGTACCATACTTGCTTTTTTCCGTGCCCCCCCTCCCCCATCAGCATGTTTTGGAGGTCTGTCCGTGTCAGTACATACAGCTCTACCTTATTCTTTTGGATTGCTGCATAGTATTCCACAGTTTATTCAAAGTATTCCCCTACTGATGGACATATAGGTTGCTTCCAGTTTTTTTCCTGTTGTAAGTAGTGCTGCAATGAATACCTTTGTTTAAGTTTCCTTGTGCACATCCATGAACCCCTGGACATTGTTTTGGAAAGAGTACAGTGTGAGAAGTTGGTAGCAAAGGTTACCTTAATAACTAGTGATTAGCCTCACACACAAGAAGAGCCAGCATCAAGAACCAGTTGCTGAAGTGCGGAATCATAGCTCCCGGCAGGAGGTTCCATCTGGAGCTGATGGAAAGCTGAACCGTCTGATGGGTACCAGTTGGCCCAGCTCTTGTGAGCACTGATGTAGAATCTTGTTCCCCTGGGAAACCTGCATCGAGATCCTTGAAGGTTGGGCTCCTTGATTGAAACTCCCACATGCTGAGTGCACCCCTGTGAGTAGGACTATTAAGAGAGTCGCAGCAGGACGTGGGGTTGAAGAGTAGCCAGTTCTTGAATTGGCTGCCGCTGAAACCCTTCAAAGATCGAGGGGAGGGCAGACTGAAAGATTGGACTCGCAGCATTGAAGTACAGCTGGATTGATCTCGCTGTTTGAAGGGTCGTTGGGACAGAACCGAGTCTAGGATATTTCATGTTGGGGTGACCAGTTCCGGTCTTCTGAATTCATCCCCCTTAAGCATAGTGAGCCTTCCCCAGGGGAATTTAGGTGCTGGCAAGAAGGAGCTCATTGATGGTGTGATTCTTAAATCCCAGGTTATCTTGTCAGAGATAAGCAAAGCTGGCCACTAGTTAAAGTAGTAAAGACAGATTTTAATCAGCTCTATACTATTGCAATAGGGCAAAAAGTCCAGTGTGAACTGAACATGTACACAGGGGACTGGGCGTTTTAAAGGGAGAATTCGGGAATAGGGAGGGGGGTGGGCGGAGGCTCTGAAGAGTCAGAAAGTGAAAATTTACATAAAGTGGGAAGGGGGTGTTGGTCCATTTGAAACATCTGGGTTTGCTAACTGGTACCTATTGAAGGTAGGCTCCGACCCTCCCACAGAGACTGGGAGATGGGCCCCATCATTAGGTGTTGGCTGGAATATACAGTCAGTTCATTCGGCAGCCTTGTGTTTTCTCAGTCAGGGACCTTAAGGGGGCAAGGGTCATCCTAGGGATGCAGGCTTGAGCTGTTAGAAACTATATTCGTCTTTATAGACCAAGGTGGAAGCCTCGTTGAGAAAGAGCTCAGAGGAGCCTGGCTAGGGTTTGGCCAAGGAGAGAGTCTTTGTGACTTGAAAGTAGATAAACTCGCAGGGTGTTTTGTCAGAGGCTCTGCTCCCCACCACAGTTTTCTACTGGGATGGCCTTCCCGTGGCAGTGGGATGACCAGGACCCTTTGCTTTCCTAGCTGTCCAGCAGAAGGAGATCACGCAGAGCCCGTCCACCTCCACCATCACCCTGGTGACTAGCACCCAGTCGTCGCCCCTGGTCACCAGCTCAGGGTCCACGAGCACCCTCGCCTCTTCAGTAAGCGCAGACCTGCCCATCGCCACCGCCTCAGCAGATGTTGCCGCGGACATCGCCAAGTACACTAGCAAAGTGAGTGCCGGTGGGATGTGGGAGGATTGGCTTCCCAACAGGAACCACTTGGGTCATGACCTTGCAGGTTTTAGAGGGTGCTTGGGAGGGAAGACCCTGCTTTTACTGAGGATCTCTAAGACCAGACTCTTCCATTTGGGGCTGATGTGGGGTGTAAACAGAGAAATATAGAAAGGACTGACCCTTCCTCTGAGAGGGCTTAAGATTCTAAGAGGAAAATGACATAGAATCGAAATTACCCTTCGGCATTCAAGTCACTCATTAGGAACAGATTTTCCTTAAGCCGCTGAAGCAGGTGACTGTCCTTCAGTTCACAACCGACCAAGGGGTTAGTTTGCATTTAGAAGCCGTGTGGGACAAAAGTGACAGAGGCTTAAACACGAGACTTGCAAGGTTCCATGCCTGCACTTAGATCTTTCCAGCAACCAAGGTGGACCGGGGAGTGATGGATTCCCTCCCGGACTCATGCACACTTTTGGCATATTCCTTGTCGAGCAGTGTGGTGAGCAGACTCGCCTGCCGTCTGTTCACTCATGGGCACCCTCTCGGTGCAGGCTCTTTCTTCTTCTCTCTCTCTCTCTCTCTTTTAAAGTTTATTTTATTGAGGTATACTTGATTTACAATGCTGTGTTAATTTCTGCTCTATAGCAAAGTGGTTCAGTTATACATATACATACCTTCTTTTCCATATTCTTTTCCATTACGGTTTATCACAGGATATTGAATATAGTTCCCTGTGCTGTACAGTAAGACCTTGTTGTTTATTCTATATATTTATAATAGTTTGCATCTGCTAATCCCAAACTCCAGTCCATTCCTTCCCTGCTCCCTCTCTCTTAATTTGCCAAGTGCTTTTATGCTTACCGTTGAATTCAGGCGAATAAGAAGCCTGTAGCTCTCGGACTTCCCTGGCAGTCCAGTGGTTAAGACTCTGCGCTTCCACTGCAGGCTGCGTGGGTTCGATCCCTCGTTGGGAAGCTAAGATCCCTCATACTGCTCCGTGCAGCCAAAAAGTAGGGGGAAGAAAAAAAAGGCTTCAGTTCTCCTTGCTGTCAAATGAGAGTCCTCTGGAGTGATGTGCAGGTTCATGTCCGTAGACCACCTGGTAGTAAGAATAACCACCAGAAAGGCAGCTCCCTGGGAACGGGGTTTTATCTGTTCTGCTCATTGCTGGGGCTTAGAACAGTGTCTGGCACACAGCAGATGACTGATATATGGTCGTCAAATGAAAGCATGTTGCCGCCTAACTAATTCTCATTATCGGGCTTCTTAGCATCATTAACTCTTTTTTTAAAAAATTATTATTAGTTATCTATTTTATACATATTAGTGTATACATGTCAATCCCAGTCTCCCAGTTCATCACCCCCTCCACCCCCCGCTTTCCCCCCTTGGTGTCCATACGTTTGTTCTCTACATCTGTGTCTCAATTTCTGCCCTGCAAACTAGTTCATCTGTACCATTTTTCTAGGTTCCACATATATGCGTTAATATACGATATTTGTTTTTCTCTTTCTGACTGACTTCACTCTCTATGACAGTCTGTAGATCCATCATATCTCTACAAATGACACTATTTAGTTCCTTTTTATGGCTGAGTAATATTCCTTTGTACTACATCTTCTTTTTCCATTCATCTGTTGATGGGCATTTAGGTTGCTTTCATGACCTAGCTATTGTAAATAGTGCTGCCATGAACATTGAGGTGCATGTGTCTTTTTGAACTGTGGTTTTCTCTGGGTATATGCCCAGTAATGGGATTGCTGGGTCATATGGTAATTCTATTTTTATTTTTTTAAGGACCCTCCATACTGTTTTCCATAGTGGCTGTATCAATTTACATTCCCGCCAACAGTGCAAGAGGGTTCCCTTTTCTCCACACCCTCCCTCTACAGCATTAGTTGTTTGTAGATTTTCTGGTTATGCCCTTTCTAACTGGTGTGAGGTGATACCTCATTGTAGTTTTGATTTGCATTTCTCTAATAATTAGTGATGTTGAGCAGCTTTTCATGTGCTTCCTGGCCATCTGTATGTCTTCTTTGGAGAAATGTCTATTTAGGTCTTCTGCCCATTTTTGGATTGGGTTGTTTGTTTTTTTAATATTGAGCTGCATGAGCTGTTTATATATTTGGGAGATTAATCCTTTGTCCGTTGATTCGTTTGCAAATATTTTCTCCCATTCTGAGGGTTGTCTTTTTGTCTTGTTTGTAGTTTCCTTTGCTGTGCAAAAGCTTTTAGGTTTCATTAGGTCCCATTTGTTTATTTTTGTTTTAGTTTCCATTACTCTAGGAGGTGGATCAAAAAAGATCTTGCTGTGATTTATGTCAAAGAGTGTTCTTCCTATGTTTTCCTCTAAAAGCTTTATAGTGTCCAGTCTTACATTTAGGTCTCTAATCCATTTTGAATTTATTTTTGTGTATGGTGTTAGGGAGTGTTCTAATTTCATTCTTTTACATGTAGCTGTCCAGTTTTCCCAGCACCACTTATTGAAGAGACTCTCTTTTCTCCATTGTATATCCTTGCCTCCTTTGTCATAGATTAGTTGATCATAGGTGTGTGGGTTTATCTCTGGGCTTTCTGTCCTGTTGCATTGATCTATATTTCTGTTTTTGTACCAGTACCATAATGTCTTGATAACTGTAGCTTTGTAGTATAGTCTGAAGGTCAGGGAGTCTGATTCCCCCAGTTCCGTTTTTTTCCCTCAAGGCCGCTTTGGCTATTCGGGGTCTTCTGTGTCTCCATACAAATTTTAAGATTTTTTGTTTTACTTCTGTAAAAAATGCCATTGGTAATTTGATAGGGATTGCATTGAATCTGTAGATTGCTTTGGGTAGTATAGTCATTTTCACAATATTGATTCTTCCAATCCAAGAACATGGTATATCTCTCCATCTGTTTGTATCATCTTTAATTTCTTTCATCAGTGTCTTATAGTGTTCTGCATACAGTGTCTTATAGTGTTCTGCATACAGGTCTATAGTGTTCTGCATACACATATAGTGTTCTGCATACAGGTCTGAATAAACCTACTCCCTAGGTAGGTTTATTCCTAGGTATTTTATTCTTTTTGTTGCAGTGGTAAATGGGAGTGTTACCTTAATTTCTCATACAGGTTTTTCATCATTAGTGTATAGGAAAGCAAGAGATATCTGTGCTTGAATTTTGTGTCCTGCAACTTTACCAAATTCATTGATTAGCTCTAGTAGTTTTCTGGTGGCATCTTTAGGATTCTGTATGTATAGCATCATGTCATCTGCAAACAGTGACAGTTTTACTTCTTCTTTTCCAGTTTGCATTCCTTTTATTTCTTTTTCTTCTCTGATTGCCGTGGCTAGGACTTCCAAAACTATGTTGAATAATAGTGGTGAGAGTGGACATTGTTGTCTTTTTCCTGATCTTAGAGGAAATGCTTTCAGTTTTTCACCATTGAGAATGATGTTTGCTGTGGGTTTGCCGTATATGGCCTTTATTATGTTGAAGTAGTTTCCCTCTATGCCCACTTTCTGGAGAGTTTTTATCATAAATGGGTGTTGAATTTTGTCCAAAGCTTTCCTCCATCTATTGAGATGATCATATGGTTTTTATTCTCCAGTTTGTTAATATGGTGTATCACATTGATTGATTTGCGTATATAGAAGAATCCTTGCATCCCTGGGTTAAATCCCACTTGATCATGGTGTATGATCCTTTTAATGTGGTGTTGGATTCTGTTTGCTAGTATTTTGTTGAGGATTTTTGCATCTATATTCATTAGTGATATTGGTCTGTAATTTTCTCTTTTTGTAGTATCTTTTTCTGGTTTTGGCATCAGGGTGACGGTGGCCTCATAGATTGAGTTTGGGAGTGTTCCTTCCTCTGCAATATTTTGGAAGAGTTTGAGAAGGATGGGTGTTAGCTCTTCTTTAAATGTTTGATAGAATTCACCTGTGAAGCTATCTGGGCCTGGACTTTTGTTTGTTGGAAGATTTTTAATTACAGTTTCAATTTCATTACTTGTGATTGCTCTGTTCATATATTCTCTTTCTTCCTGGTTCAGTCTTGGAAGGTTATACCTTTGTGAGAATTTGTCTATTTTTTCCAGGTTGTCCATTTTATTGGCATAGAGTTGCTTGTAGTAGTCTCTTAGGATGCTTTGTATTTCTGGGGTGTCTGTTGTAACTTCTGCTTTTTCACTTCTAATTTTATTGATTTGAGTCCTCTCCTTTTTCTTGATGAGTCTGTCTAATGGTTTATCAATTTTGTTTATCTTCTCAAAGAACCAGCTTTTAGTTTTATTGATCTTTGCTATTGTTTTCTTTGTTTCTATTTCATTTATTTCTGCTCTGCTCTTCATGATTTCTTTCCTTCTTCTAACTTTGGGTTTTGTTTGCTCTTCTTTCTCTAGTTCCTTTAGGTGTAAGGTTAGGTTGTTTATTTGAGATTTTTCTTGTTTCTTGAGGTAGGCTTGTAAAGCTATAAACTTCCCTCTTAGAACTGCTTTTGTTGCATCCCATAGATTTTTTTTTTTTTTTATGCGGTATGTGGGCCTCTCACTGTTGTGGCCTCTCCCATTGCGGAGCACAGGCTCCGGATGCGCAGGCTCAGCGGCCATGGCTCACGGGCCCAGCCGCTCCGCAGCATGTGGGATCTTCCCGGACTGGGGCACGAACCTGTGTCCCCTGCATCGGCAGGCGGGACTCTCAACCACTGCGCCACCAGGGAAGCCCCATCCCATAGATTTCGGATTGTTGTCTTTTCAGTGTCATTTGTCTCTAGGTATTTTTTGATTTCCTCTTTGATTTCTTCAGTAATCTCTTGGTTATTTGGTAATGTATTGTTTAGCCTCCATGTGTTTGTGTTTTTTATGTATTTTTCCCTGTAATTGATTTGTAATCTCATAGCGTTGCGGTCAGAAAAGATGTTTGATATGATTTAAACTTTCTTAAATTTACTGAGGCTTGATTTGTGACCCAAGATGTGATATGTCCTGGAGAATGTTCCATGTGCACTTGATAAGAAAGTGTAAACTGCTGTTTTTGGATGGAATGTCCTCTAAATATCAATTAAATCTATCTGGTCTGTTGTGTCATTTAAAGCTTGTGTTTCCTTATTTGTTTTCATTTTGGATGATGTGTCCATTGGTGTAAGTGAGGTGTTAAAGTCCCCCACTGTTATTGTGTTACTGTCGATTTCCTCTTTTATAGCTGTTAGCAGTTGCCTTATGTATTGAGGTGCTCCTAGGTTGGGTGCATATATATTTATAATTGTTATATCTTCTTCTTGGATTGATCCCGTGATCATTATGTAGTGTCCTTCCTTGTCTTTGTAACATTCTTTATTTTAAAGTCTATTTTATCTGATATGAGTATTGCTCCTCCAGCTTTCTTTGGATTTCCACTTGCATGGGATATCTTTTTCCATCCCCTTTCTTTCAGTCTGTATGTGTCTCTAGGTCTGAAGTGGGTCTCTTGTAAACAGCATATATATGGATCTTGTTTTTGTATCCATTCAGCGAGCCTGTGTCTTTTGGTTGGAGCGTTTAATCCATTCATGTTTAAGGTAATTATCGATGTGTATGTTCCTATTACCATTTTCTTAATTGTTTTGGGTATGTTTTTGTAGATCCTTTTCTTTTGTGTTTCCCACTTAGAGAAGTTCCTTTAGCATTTGTTGTAGAGCTGGTTTGGTGGTGCTGAATTCTCTTAGGTTTTGTTTGTCTGTAAAGCTTTTGATTTCTCTATCGAATCTGAATGAGATCCTTGCTGGATAGAGTAATCTTGGTTGTAGGTTCTTCCCTTTCATCACTTTAAATATGTCATGCCACTCCCTTCTGGCTTGTAGAGTTTCTGCTGAGAAATCAGCTGTTAACCTTATGGGAGTTCCCTTGTATGTTATTTGTTGTTTTTTCCTTGCTGCTTTCAATAATTTTTCTCTATCTTTAATTTTTGCCAGTTTGATTACTGTGTCTTGGCATGTTTCTCCTTGGGTTTATCCTGTATAGGACTCTCTGTGCTTCCTATACCTGGGTGGCTGTTGCCTTTCCCATGTTAGGGAAGTTTTCGACTATAATCTCTTCAAATATTTTCTCGGGTCCTTTCTTCTGCGACTCCTGTAATGCGAATGTTGTTACCCAGAGGTCTCTTAGGCTGTCTTCATTTCTTTTCATTCTTTTTATTCTGTTCCGCAGCAATGAATTCCACCATTCTGTCTTCCAGGTCACCTATCCGTTCTTCTGCCTCAGTTATTCTGCTATTGATTCCTTCTAATGTATTTTTCATTTCAGTTATTGTATTGTTCATCTCTGTTGGTTTTGTTCTTTAATTCTTCTAGGTGTTTGTTCTTTAATTCTTCTAGGTCTTTGTTAAACATTTCTTGCATCTTCTCGATCTTTGCCTCCATTCTTTTTCTGAGGTCCTGGATCATTTTCACTGTCATTATCCTGAATTCTTTTTCTGGAAAGTTGCCTATCTCCACTTCATTTAGTTGTTTTTCTGGGGTTTTATCTTGTTCCTTCATCTGGTACATAGCCCTCTGCCTTTTCATCTTGTCTATCTTTCTGTGAATGTGGCTTTTGTTCCACAGGCTGCAGGATTGTAGTTCTTCTTGCTTCTGCTGTCTGCCCTCTGGTGGATGAGGCTATCTAAGAGGCTTGTGCAAGTTTCCTGATGGGAGGAACTGGTGGTGGGTAGAGCTGGCTCTTGCTCTGGTGGGCAGAGCTACGTAAATCTTTAATCCACTTGTCTGCTGATGGGTGAGGTGGGTTCCCTCCCTGTTGGTTGTTTGGCCTCAGGCGACCCAACACTGGAGCCTACCCGGCTCTTTGGTGGGGCTAATGGTGGAGTCTGGGAGGGCTCACGCCAAGGAGTATTTTCCAGAACTTCTACTGCCAGTGTCCTTGTCCTCACAGTAAGACACAGCCACCTCCTGCCTCTGCAGGAGACCCTCCATCACTAGCAGGTAGGTCTGGTTCAGTCTCCTATGGGATCACTGCCCCTTGCTCTGGGTTCCGACGCGCACATTACTTTGTGTGTGCCCTCCAAGAGTGGAGTCTCTGTTTCCCCCAGTCCTGTCGAAGTCCTGCAATCAAATCCCGCTAGCTTTCAAAGTCTGATTCTCTAGGAATTCCTCCTCCCGTTTTCAGACCCCCAGGTTTGGAAGCCTGACGTGGGGCTCAGAACCTTCACTCCAGTGGGTGGAGTTCTGTGGTATAAGCGTTCTCCAGTTTGTGAGTCACCCACCCAGCAGTTACAGGATTTGATTTTATTGTGATAGCGCCCCTCCTACCGTCTCACTGTGGCTTCTCCTTTGTCTTTGGATGTGGGGTATCTGTTTTGGTGAGTTCCAGTGTCTTTCTATCCTCAGTAACTCTTAATAGTAGCTAATGACAGTAATCTAAGAGTATTTAGTAAATTGCTAAGTAGGCAATAATAATACTTGACTCTTTAGTAATGAGTAAATTACTAATTAGTTACCAGTGGGTAAACTGTTCAAGTTGATAGAATGGGTGACAAGAGTTGAGGATAGTTGTTTCTAGACTTCTTGAAGTCTCATGATAGGAGTTGCTTCATTATTGAGTGTGAAAGGTAGAATCTTTTCTTTTAGTTCTAGATGGCGAGAGTGGTATATATAATTTTCTACTCATGAATTTCTGTTGGTCATTTTCTTTTTATTCTATCTAGGTGTGTTATCTGTTGCTACATAACAGATCACTACAAAACGTAGCAACTTAAAACCACACACGTTCATCTGACAGTTTCTGTGGGTGTTGAGTCCAGGCTTGGCTGGGCTGGGTCCCCTGTTTCAGGACCTCTGGCAGGCTGCCTCCAAGGTGTCTGCTAGGGTTGGGATTTCATCTGAAGATGTGACTGGGGAGGGATCCACTTCCAAGCTCACTTAGGTGGTTGTGGGCAGGATTCACTCCCTTGAGGGCTCTTGGACTGGGGGCCTCAGTTCCCAGCTGGCCGTTGGCTGGAGTCTACCCTCAGTCCCTTTCCCTGTGGCCTGCCCAGCATGGCAGCTCGCTTCATGACAGCAAGGGGTAGAGAAAGCCTGCTAGCAAGATGGAAGTCACAGTCTTATGTAGGTGATCACAGAAGTGACGGACTATTACCTCTGCCATATTCCGGGGGTTAGAAGCAGGTCACTAGGCCAGCCCATGCTTGGAGGGGATTACACCAGGGCACAAAGCCCAGAGGGCTGAGGTCACGGGGAGCCTTCTCAGAGTGTCTGTCACACTAGGTAGGATGATACTAGCAGTAGCCAGTGTCTGCGTGGCATTTACTCTGGCCCAGACACTGTCCCAAGCACGTTTTATGTGTTCCTTACTCAGTCTTCGTGGCAGGTTGACGAGGACCGTACTGTAAAGCACACCTATTTTATAGATGAGAAAACTAAGACCTGGCGAGGCCACACAGCTTGTCCAGGGTCACATAATCGGTGAATGTGCAAGCTGGTGTTGGATGGTAGCCGCCAGGATCCAGTGAGTGTGCTCTTAACCTGCCTTTGAGCTGACTTGTGAATTCACACCAAGCCTGCTAGGCACAGCTGTCCAGTGTCCACACATTGATTGTCCTTACATGTGGCTTTTTCAAGCAACTCCGCTTCTTGGGGGTAACTTTGTCTCTTATTTAGTATTTCTGCCCCCTTTTGAATAAAACACGAGAATTGTTACAGAGCCCCCGAGTTTCAGAACAGGAAGGATTCAAGTATTAGTTACTTGTTACCATCCTCAGAGTTTTTGTCTTACCTGTTCATCACCTTGAACTAGTATTGACTTAGTATTTTTATTTAAATTGACTTAACTAGTTGAAATAAAATTAAGTCTAACCTCACCAGATCCTGTTCTTTGTCAAGGCTTGAAGCTTAAGTCCATCTTCCTTTTGTGAAAGAGAGAGATTATGATGAAAGTGTTAAAGACATAATGGCACCAAACGGAGCCTTTCTTCCTAACGTGATCTGTTGTAGGATTGCAAGAAAATTGAAACGGGGTAATTTTTAAAATTACTGATTTAAGAAAATGTCTGGTATTGCCCAAATGGCTTCTTGTTCTGCTTGCAATTGATTTGACTTTTTGTATCACCTTCCATTGATTTGGTCCAAGTTGTCTATTTACAGAAGAGAAAACTGAGGATGCTTTGCGGCTCTGGCTAGTGGTTTGCAGCAAACCAGCGTTCTCAGCTCCTGCAGCCACTTCTGTTCCATCCCCTACTGTTGCCCCCTTCACTCTTAGAGCAAAATTGAAGAATGAACTTTTTGACAGACGTTTTCTTTGCAGCTAAGAAAATGAACACAGTGACATAGTGTTGTAGCTGATGAACTTTCTTGTGTCTGAGGTGACCCAGAGTTGAAGACCCAGATTTGTGTGTTTTGGCAGAAGGGCTCTTTGTTGGCTTCTTTGCTATATTTGGAAGTAAGAATGAAGGTCAGTCCGCAAATTCATGATTTCTTTAAAATGGAATGTAACTATGGCATTAGTAAAGTATTGAATTTCATCCACTTTCTGAAGTTTTCTTGTAAAGCAATTTTGTTTTAATATTTTAAATGGATGTGGGTAAGGAGGCCCATACAGAGTGACTGACCATAAAGCACAAAGCGTTTTTTTGGTGTGTGTGTGGTACGCGGGCCTTTCACTGTCGTGGCCTCTCCCGTTGCGGAGCACAGGCTCCGGACGCGCAGGCTCAGCGGCCATGGCTCACGGGCCCAGCCGCTCTGTGGCATGTGGGATCTTCTCGGACCGGGGCATGATCCTGTGTCCCCTGCATCGGCAGGTGGACTCTCAACCACTGCCCCACCAGGGAAGCCCAAGCACAAAGTGTTTTTGCTGGCAGTGTCCCCCTGTGGCACCTGCAACAAGCTGGGGGCGGAAATCTCAACAGATAATTTATTCATTTTCCTCCCATTTTGGGGTGAATTGGGGGTTACTCTTTTGGGGGTTGGGAACAGTTTTGCAATTACATGTTCACGTGAATTAATTTTTCTGTGAAAATGAGACAAACAGGTATTTCTTTAGGAACCACACTGAATTGTGGTCCAGAACCTGCCCACTCCTCAGCAGGTACCGAACCACAGTCTTCTTGTGGTTTTCTCACTTAATCCTTTTGCGTACCCTACAAGGGGGGCACTGTTATTATCCTTGTTTTATACATGAGGAAACCGAGGCTCAGAGTTGTGGATGAGAAGATGTAACAGTGAGAACAGATCTCGGGCATCAGATGTGAAGGTGCTGTTTGTCCTGCCTTCTTACTGAATTGGAACAAACTGCAAAGCACAGGGGGTCCTCGGCAGCGGCCAGGCCAGATCTGAGACCTAGTTTCGTCTCCTGTCCCCTCCTCTTCCTCCTGTGATGTGGGAGGTCAGTGGCCAAGTGGCAGATAGAAGAGAAACCCACCCTGCAAACACATTCCGTCAGCAGCCACCTGGGTGCCTGCTGCGTGGACGTGAGCTGTTGCCACAGACTTGCTGATGCCCTCAGGGGTCAAATAGTTAAAGAAAAGGAAGATGGGAAAGAAACTGGAAAGGCAGTGGATGCCCCGACCAAAAGCATTAAAATAGCAAACCAGCTAGATCTACACAGTGGACCATATTATTCATCCCTAAAAAGGAATACAGCACAGACAAATCTTGAAAACTTTCTGCGAAGTCGAAGGCAGTCACAGAGGACCAAGTATTGTGTGAGTCCCACATATATGAAATAATCTAGATTCTATCTAGAGACCAAAAAGCAGATTTGTGGTTATCAGAGGCTGGGGGGCGGTGATGTGGTTATTGGGGGGTGAAGGCTCACGGGGAGCAGAGTTTCTTTTTGGGGTAATGAAGAGGTTCTGAAATTGATTGTGGTCATGGATGTACAACACCGAATGGACTAAAAGCCATTAAATTGTACATAGTAAATGGGTGAATTGTATGGTATATGACTATCTCAGTAAAATGATAGTTTTTTTAAGGAGAAACAATTTTAAAAAAACAACAGCAACAAAACAGTCTCTCCCTTGAGCCCACTGTGCTGGCCAAACCATCTTGGGGCCAAATTCATCCTCCCCACTTTTACCTGTGGCTATACATTAGCTTTATGGCTGTGAACTACTCCCATGATATGGCACAGGGAACTCGTGGGTGATTCCTACCCTTCCTGGTTCGTACCAGGCTCTCAACCTTGGCACTAGGGACATGTGGGGCTGGATAACTTTGTTGCAGGGGCTGTTCTGAGCACGGTAGGGTGTTTTGAGCATCCCTAGCTTCCACCTCCTCGATGCCATCAGCACCCCTCTCCCCCTCCCCCACCAGCCATGACAACCAAAAATGCTAAGTGTCCCAGGATGGACAAAATCACCCCCAGCGGAGAAACCACTGCTTTACGCAGATAAGTTTTAGATGTGTGTCATCTAGAAAAAGCCTCAGGGAAGTGATCACCTGAATCATTTCTGTTTTTATCTTTCAGATGATGGATGCAATAAAAGGCACAATGACGGAAATATATAACGACCTTTCTAAAAACACTACTGGAAGCACGATAGCCGAGGTCAGAGATGACACATTCAGTTCCCTATTTGCTAAGAGTGTTTTATGGGCTGCTGTAGGGGCACCGTGAAGAAGCTTCTCTGGAAATCCCTCTAGGGTCCTGTCTCTGGTCACCAGGCTCGCTCTGCTGATGGGGGTTTGTGGTGAGGGTATTTCTTCACTTTGCTAGGAAGCTGGCGCTCTGGAGAGACACACTGCTCTGTGCAATCACTTCACTTCTACTCATACAGCCAAAACCAGAGCTTGAGTTGTTATTCTACTGGTGAGACTGGACAGTAGTGCTTTTGACCCCATATAAAATTGGATCCTTCATCTTCTCCCAAAGTTTGGACTTTTTTATACAGGTGATCCCTGTTGTCCAGGAATGTGTATCCCCAGCCTCCTTAATTTAGGTGATTGCTTAGAGAAGAGCGTGGTTAAAACTTTGAAATGTCCACTTAGGAAGTGACCATTTATTTTAAAAAAAAAAAAAGAGCCTCCCTGAATTTCCCTCCCAGGCTAATTCCCTGCAAGCCCGATGCAAACAGGTCACCACGGGAAATGACAATGGCAGGACTTCTAGAGGTCACTGAAAGTCATGATCGAAAACTGGGGGGAGTCACATGCAGAGCCATTGACGACCTGGCAGGGTGAGGCTGGCACCCAGACGAAGAGGAAAAAATCTCCAGGAAGGTGCCCCTATAGGCCTTCAACAGAGAACCGCATGAATGTAAAGGTTTCAGGGAGGTCCCAAGAGAAATGGTGAATCTCCTTGGGTATTTTTGCTGATGTGACCCTCCTGATGATGGTGCTGGGACGTCAAACAAGAACTTAGAAAAACTTCCCCATCCTCACCCCCACCTGCCACCATACTTCGTTCCTTTTTGTTCATTTTAACTGGCGTGGAGTGGAAAGTATGGATCCGTAATGTCTCACCTGAAACCTTGGGTCCAGATATGTGCCAGAATTTTCCAGATTTTAATGAGGTAATATGCAGCCTCCCTCCCACGATTAGATACAATGTTTTCTGCAGTGAAACAGTACAATTGTTCCCACCGTGTTTGATAAATCAGGATTTCTCAACTTGACGCTACTGACATTTGTGCCAGATGATTCGCTGTGGTGAGGGCCGTCCTGTCCATCTGGGACGTTTAGCAGCATCTCTGGCCTCTACCCCCGGGATGCCAGAAACAACCTATAATGTCTCCAGGCACTGCAGTGTCATGGAGAGAGGGAGGGGGGCAAAAATCATCCCAGTTGAGAACCATTGTGATTATTCAGCACTGTCAACAGCCTTGTATCAGTTCACATTGGGTTTACATTTTCCTTCCTCCAAACGAATTTGGCTCCAAATTTACTCCTACCCCCCAAAATACCCTATGGTTTCCAGAAATGTTAAGCTTTGGACTTTGAAGAGGATGATCATGCACCCCTGTGCCCAAAATCTTAGGTAAGAGATACAATAAAGCGTGTTTTTATTTGTTTTTGTTTCATGTTTTAGACCAAAATCCTCCTCAAACCTGTGGCGTACTATTTATCATGAAGACCTGGTCTTCTTTTCTTACTTGAAGTGGCTTTTCCTAGAGCATTTCTTGGAAAAGACAGCCGACCCATATTTGGCTTTTTGGAGCAGAAGTTCTCCCGAATTTGGGCTAACCCACTGGCGCCCGCCTCTCTTACTGCAGCTGTGGGGTGGCCAGCACAGGCTGCCCTCTCTGCCTCAGCGCATGACGTTAACCCTGTGATGAGAGCTGGAGCTTCTGAGCCCTGTTGGTAAAAGGCACCCAGGTGCACTTTGTAAAAAAGTCTTTCTCTCTCCTTACAGATTCGCAGGCTGAGGATTGAGATAGAGAAGCTCCAGTGGCTGCACCAGCAGGAGCTCTCGGAAATGAAACACAACTTGGGTAAGTCCTGCTGACTTGGTCTGCACTGTGGAAGGTTCTGGATGTGAGCTTCTTGACACCTCTGGCGTTTGACCCAGATGTGAATTGAATCAAAAGTAGGGCAGGGGGATGCACCACTGGTGGGGAGACCACAGCATCCTGGAGAGTCTGACCTGGAGAAACCAGATATGAAGGATGGAGCTGGAGGGCACCCTCCTTTTCCTCTTTTCAGAATACCAACACCAGCAACAAGGTCATCACAACAGCCTTGGTAGCAGCTCCTGCTTATGAGCTCTGACCTTGTTCCAGCAACTGGCTGAAGTTTTCACGAATTAGCTAGTTCTCACAGAGACCCTTCTGATAAAAAGGGGTCTGTTATTTCCAGCAGAAACTGAGGCACAGACATGTGCAAAGTCACACAGCTGTAGTTCACGTCTGGGCGCTGTGGCTCCAGACTTTCCTCCTTGTAGCCACTGACCATCAGGCATCTTAAAGTTCTGGATGCTTCCTGTGTGCCCCACGTCATGGCGAGGGCGTTGGTCCATGGATTGTAGATAAGATTGATGTTTCGCTTACTGCTCTGTGGGGATATTGTAAAAGGGTCTCCCCCCAAAGGCAGAGCAGTTTCTTTCAGACCCTTGAGTAGTATCAGCCTCAGAGTCAGAACGCTGGCAACCAGGAGGTTCTGTTAGGGAGGCAGACCCGGCGGGGCGGGGGTGGGGGTGGGGTGCCCACCTGCTTGCAGGTGATACTTGTTTAAATCACGCAAACTCCAGTCCTTCGGAAGCCTACCAGGAAAGCCCCGCCCCCGCCCTGCTCCTTCCCTTGTTGCCAGGAGGGAAGTTTATTGGAATGTTGTCACTTCTTCCTGTTTTTCTTGTAAAGTCAAGGAATCTATTTTTAAGCAGAATCGTTTCATTTAAAAATAGTGGCCACACATTTGAAAAAATACATGTGGGCTGGACAGAGCTTGTCATGGTTGGCAGACTCCTAGCTGGAAATGTTGTGTCTGGATACAAGTGCTTTTTATCTTTACCAGGGGTTAATTTTCTTTATTGGTGGTTTTTTGGAGGGTGTTTTTTTTTTTTTAATTTCAGGAGGAGGATTTTAAGAAATCGAGGAACCATTTATTTTTCTTTTATTCCAGTGTGCAAGTCGCTCCCAGGTGTTGCACGAGGAACCATTTATTTTTCTTTTATTCCAGTGTGCAAGTCGCTCCCAGGTGTTGCACGCTGTCTGACGTAAAATTGAGAGAAATCCCAGTAGCGCGAGCAGTTTGATAGTTGTTTTATTAGCCTGGTGACCGGTCACGACACCCTGTGTCCGGTAGATTAGAGCCACACACCAAGGACACAGCATGTCCAAGTTGTAGCCCCCCCTCTGCCCTTGTTAGCTCTGTGCCTCAGTTTCCTCATCTGTGAAAGGGGTCTTTAGTGATGCTTACCGCGTAGGGTTAGCAGTATAAAAGGATTAAAGGGGTTCGTGTTTATGAAGTACTTACAGCAGTGCCTACAGATAGTAGGTGCTGTGTAAGTATTTGATAGAAAAAAAGGCTTATACTAATGATAAAGTTCAAAGGGAGTTTAGTGGAAATCGTTTCAAGGGTTTATTTGAGGGCTTCCTGCAGAATCCCCATGGGGCCCCCTTATCTGCATCCTTGGCACCTGACGTTCATTATCACAAGCAGCTCTGTTGGTCAGCGTGGTGGATGCTCATCTTACAGGTGTAGACACTGGGGCTTGGGCGGGCTGGGTGTCTCACCCAGGGGGTATCACACAGCCAGGGCATCTCCAAGCCAGGATCCATGCCCGAGTCTGTTGGAATCCATGTTCTGACCTGGTGTGAATGACCCCATGGCCTGGGCCGGGGGACAGGTGATGAAGCTGGCATCTGCTCCTCTCCCCTCCCCCTCCCCCTCCTCCCCTCCTCCCCTCCCCTCCCCTCCTCCCCTCCCCTCCTCCCCTTCCCTCCCCCTCCCCTCCTCCCCTCCCCCCCCTCCCCTCCCCCTCCCCTCCTCCCCTCCCCTCCTCCCCTCCCCTCCTCCTCTCCCCTCCCCCATATCCCCTCCCCCTCCCCCTCATCCCCTCCCCTCCCCTGCCCCTCCCCATCTCCCCTCCCCTTCCTCCTCTCCCCCCCTCCTCCCCTCCTCCCCTCCCCTCCTCCCCTCCCCTCCTCCCCTCCCCTCCCCCCTCCCCTCCTCCCCTCCCCTCCTCCCCTCCCCTCCCCCTCCCCTCCCCCTCCCCTCCTCCCCTCCCCTCCTCCCCTCCCCTCCTCCCCTCCCCTCCTCCCCTCCTCCTTTCCCCTCCCCCATATCCCCTCCCCCTCCCCCTCCTCCCCTCCCCTCCCCCACCCGGCAGAGCTGACCATGGCTGAGATGCGGCAGAGCCTAGAGCAGGAGCGGGACCGGCTCATCGCAGAGGTGAAGAAGCAGCTGGAGCTGGAGAAGCAGCAGGCGGTGGACGAGACCAAGAAGAAGCAGTGGTGCGCCAACTGCAAGAAGGAGGCCATCTTCTACTGCTGCTGGAACACCAGCTATTGCGACTACCCCTGCCAGCAGGCCCACTGGCCTGAGCACATGAAGTCCTGCACCCAGTCAGGTAGGGCCCCGGGGGCACCTCCTGGCCCAGGCTGCAGAGGGCGGGCTCTTGGCTCCCCCCTGGACCACAGGACCCTCGTCATGCTCGCTCACCACCTGTGTGACTCTTACACACGAGAGAGCAGCACACAGCCATGGAGCCGAGACTCCAGACACAGGTGTTTTGAACCTCTCGTCTCCTTGGCCATAGTGTTGTTCGCCACAGTGCGGGGTATGCGATGATCGCTTTAGTTTCATGTGAGTTGCCGTGGTTGGTTCTCCACCGGGGGCAGTTTTTGTCTCTGTCCCCTCTCTGAAGACACTGGCAATGACTGCAGACATTCGTGGTTGTCATAACCGAGGGGGGGTGCCGCTGGCATCGAGAGGGCAGGGGCCAGGGATGCTGCTAAACGCCCTGCAGGATGCACAGGACAGCCCCCACAATGGAGCCCATCCTGGACTCATAGTGTTGAATAAGGGATCCCAGTGCTCACGCGAAGGAAAAAGTGTTGGTTTGGAACTAATCGGTCTTTGAAATCTCTTTCTATAAATTTATTATTTTTATTTTTGGCTGCGCAGACTTCAGTAGTTGTGGCTCGCGGGCTCTAGAGTGCAGGCTCAGTAGTTGTGGTGCACTGTGGGGACTTCAGGGAAGTCCCCTGAAATCTCTTTCTAATACAGAGCAAGCAGATCCCAGGCTAGGAGACTCCAGCAGGAAACACTGTCTAGTTAGAATTTGTTAATAGTATTTATTAGTGATTATTTTACGGTTAGCATTTATTTATGGCTAATGTTAGATTTCTATGCTTAGAAATAAAAGTCTCCATTTCAAATAATTTATTTAAATACAGATAACAGGGCTTTCCTGGTGGCACAGTGGTTAAGAATCCGCCTGCCAATGCAGGGGACACGGGTTTGAGCCCTGGTCTGGAAGATCCCACATGCCGCGGAGCAACTTAAGCCCATGCTCCACAACTACTGAGCCTGCGCTCTCGAGCCCGCGAGCCACAGCTGCTGGGACCCGCGCGCCTGGAGCCTGTGCTCCACAACGAGAGAGGCCACTGCGACGAGAAGCCCGCGCACTGCAACTAGGAGTAGCCCCCACTCGCTGCAACTAGAGAAAAGCCTGCATGCAGCAGCAAAGACCCAACGCACCCAAAAATAAATAAAATACATAAGTTAAATACAAGTAACATAAATAATATGATAAGGGAGTATATCTACAGATTGACAAGTTTTTCAAAGGTGATACACGAATGAGAAGCTCTGGAGCAGGGGTTGGTAAGCTTTTTTTATGAAGGTCCAGAGAGTAAATATTTCAGGATTTGTGGCCTGGGTGGTCTGTCAGAAGCGCTCAGCTCTGCTGTTATAGGGTAAAACATGGGGTGAAAACTGGTCTAAAATTAGAAATGATGAAATGAGTAATTGGAACAGCAGTTTACAGCGTGTTTGTTTCACGAACATTCTTTCTCTCCAGAATGATTTAATAAAACTTGAATCACAGACTCTTAGAAATGAACATATTTTCATGCACAGTCTGGAATTTCTGCGTCTGGAAAGCTTTGGTCCAGCCACCCTGGGCCTGTGCTTGTGCCCTGAGTGGGCCTGGGTGGCAGCTGCGTCTCTTACAGGTGTCGGTTTGCGCAGAACGGGCTTCCCCGTGGGCCCGGGAGCCATCACGCTCGGCTTATACTTGGCTTCTGTCCCCTTTTGCCCTCAGCTACCGCGCCTCAGCAGGAAGCAGACGCCGAGGTGAACACGGAAACACTAAACAAGTCATCCCAGGGGACCTCCTCCAACACGCAGGCAGCCCCCCCGGAAACCAGCAGCTCGAAAGAGAAGGAGACGCCAGCCGAGAAAAGCAAGGACAGTGGCTCGGTGAGTCTCCATCCCACGTGGCTTTGGGCCACGCAGAGTCTCAGACCCACCCCCATGCCCGCCACCCCGGCGAGTCCTGTGCTCTAGGGAGGTTTGTCTGTCTTCAGGCTGCAGATGGGGTGACAGTCTTAGCAGGGCTCCTTTTCACAAGGTACGTGTTTAGGGCAGCGTTGTCCGCAAAACCTTCTGAGACGATGGGAATGTTTTGTATCTGCTCTGCCCAGCATGGGAGCCACTAGCCGCGTGTAGCTGTTGAGCGATTGAACTGTGGCTAGTGTGACTGAGGACCTGGATTTAAAATTTTATTGAATTATAATTAATTTAAATACAGGTAGTCACAGGAGGCTGGTGGCTGCTCTTTTGGACACACAGGTTCCACCTCCTACTTACTTGCCCAGTGTGTGGTGTATGTAATTGCACGCAAACATTATTTTAGGTGGCACCTTGATCATTTTTTTACATTTGTAGTCATTATGTATTTATTTCCTGTCTATTAGAAAAAAAGCAAGTCATCCCAGCAGTTAAAACCCTTTGATTTCATTGATATTATTGCTTAGTAAGAGGTTAAGGTGAAATAAAAGTGAACTGATATAATTTGATGTAATATGCAGTTAGCCCTCCGTATCCGTGGGTTTCTCATCCTTGGATGCAACCAACCGAAATTCCATCCACGTGTGGTTGAATCCATGTATTCGAAATCCTCGGATACAGGGGGCCCACTGTATTCACCGTACTAGGCCTTTTTTGTGTGTAAGGAGCTGGAACATCCCCAGATTTTGGTACCCTTGGGGACTCCTGGAACCATCCCACTTCGGGTACTGAGGGATGGCTGAGCTTCCTTTTGGGATGTGGCAGAAATCTGGGGTGGGCGTTAGGTCAGAGAGGGGAGCTGAGGACCAGTGTTCTTGAAGCCACGGCTCTAGAGTTGAGTGAGGAGCCCCCAGTGCTGTGTTTTGGGGAGGTAGAGCAGAAAAGGGCACAGGTGCAGGGCCCCCCAGCTGACCTGGCCTCCCCCGCCTGAGCACGCCAGGCAGAGGGCACGAGGGTGCTGTAGGGGCCGTGGTGAGTGCCCCCATGGATCCCTGGGCTTCCCTGGGGGGGCTGCATTGGCCCCAGTGCCTTGCCTCCATGACTCTCTTTTTGTATTTCTAGACCCTCGACCTTTCTGGCTCCAGGGAGACGCCCTCCTCCATTCTCTTAGGCTCCAACCAAGGCTCTGGTATGTTGCCCCCCTGGTGGGCGAATGGTGCTCTCACGGTCCACACGGGCAGAGGGGAGCCATGTCCTCAGGGAGAAGCTGAAGGGTGTAGGGCTGTGATTTTCAAACTGTGGGTCCTTAGGGATCCTTGGGGATGCCCTGGGCGGGTCAGCGGGGGTGAAGGAGTGGCGGGGCAAGGTGGCTTTCAGGCACTTCTCCAAACGGATCAGGATTTACCTGTACTTGTTTGATTTCTTGGGGTACCACATCAAAGACATAGGGTTCCGTTGCTGACCTGGAGTGGCATAGAAGATGCATTTGGGTTGGGCAGTTCTTCTGCCCTCAGAGAAATGACCACAGGAAATGAAACTGTGAAACTATCCCTGAGGTCCCAATGCCCGCATTTAGTGGATGAGGGTACTTGAGCATTCGGAGGAAAAAAGAAAATTTTTAGGTAGATGATCTTTCCGTAAAACTCTTTCTACTTGAGGGATAACCTGGTAGGCTGTTCTGGGGAATTATCTGACACTGACTTTTGGTTTTCCCCTTCTGTGCAGTTGAGCTGTCCTCTTTTCTAGCCCAAAGGGTCTTTCCCCTGCACCCTCCTAAACCGGTTTGAGGGCATTCCAGAAGGGTTCAAAGAAGGTGTCTTCAGTGAGGGCAGTTCTGCTTAATTCAAGGTCCTTCAGCTCTAGGATCTTTCTCTCTGCCGGGTCATTCTCTTCAACTGAAAGCCAAACATTTTCTTTTAGTGCATAGAGGAAGAAGGGATGTCCTTTGTTAGGGTGGCTTGAGAAAGTTTCCTGAAGTGGGGTTCAGGTTCGGGGTGCACCAGGGGGAGTGACACGAGCTGACTTTACGAACTTGGCATTAAATACGATTGAACCACCTGTTGAAAAAACTCACTTCTCACTCCCCCTTCAGTCCTCTGGTTACATCTCTGAGAACAAGTTCAGTTTGGTGCTAAGGTATCTTCTTCATCCCTTTGATTTCTTCTTCTTCTTTTTTTTTTTTTGATATCTGTCTTTTTAACTTCAGCAGCATGGCACCCACCTAGAATTTTCTACTACAATTTGGTTTTCATTATGTTCATTTGTAGAGTTGTCTTCTATGTATGGCAGGTATTATTGCTTTCCTGCTTTTTGGTGATGATATAAGAGTTTCTGTTTGACTTAAGTTGAAAATGAGTTTAAAATAACAGTACGAACTGAGTGGACGTGTCACAATTGCAAAGGTGGAGTGAGAAGGGCTCAAGTTGGAAATACTGCTGCAGACGGGGGTGCTGTTGAGGTTTTGGAGCAGCAAAGTGGTGCAATCCATGTGGGAAGATTAACGGGCCTTGGGAAGATTAGTGATGCCCTGGGAGTATGGAATCTGTTGGGACAGGGAAGCTTCCGTGCAGGAAGGTGGTTGGGAGATGCATCGTACCTCAGTTCCGAGGTGGATGAGATGTTACCTAGCCCAGGGGTTGGCAGACTTTCTGTAAAGGACCAGAGAGTAAATTTTTTTTTTTTTTTTTGCGGTACACGGGCCTCTCACTGCTCTGGCCTCTCCCGTTGCGGAGCACAGGCTCCAGACACGCAGGCTCAGCGGCCATGGCTCACGGGCCCAGCCGCTCCGCGGCATGTGGGATCTTCCCAGACCAGGGCACGAACCCGTGTCCCCTACATTGGCAGGCGGACTCTCAACCACTGCGCCACCAGGGAAGCCCTAGAGAGTAAATATTTTAAGCTTCGAGGGCCACACAGTTTCTGTCAGAACTGCTCGACTGCCGTTGTCGGATGAAAGCAGCCACAGATGACACACAAAGAGATGGGTGGGCCTGTGCTCCCGTGAACCTGTACTTGGAAAAACAGGCACTGGCCTGAATTTGGCCCACGGGCCGTTGTTGGCTGACCTCCCCCTCCTTCTCGACCTGAAGCACCCTGGTGTCCGAGGGGGTAGAAAGGGAAGTTGGAGAGAGGGAGCCAGGAGCCTGGAAGACGCTGGTGACTTGGCGCCGGGGTTGGGGAGTGGGGACAATATCGTCCAGAGGAGGCTAACGATGAGATGGGGGAAAGCAGGGAGGGAGGGAAAGGTCCCACATCGTCAGCAGCTGGAGGAAAAAGCATTTTTCAGGCAGTGCTGCCGTGTTACTTTGGAGTGTGGGCCGAAGGGAACCGAGCAGGAGGTCACTGGAGGCCAGGTCAGGACAGCGAGCCCCAGGCTTCTCACTTTCCCCTATTTACTCACCAAAGCACCCTGGGTGATGGCTGGCGGCAGAGCAGACAGACTGGCTGGTTTTCTGATTCCTCTTATGTCTAATGGTTTCTGCTAGCGCTCACTGCTTGCTGACAGTGTACATGGAATCTTGTGGAGGAACGTGGGCTGTACTTACAAACACTGAGGTTTCTGAGCTCTTTATAGACTTCTGGAACTAGGCTGGTTAAGACGAGGGTCTAGTCGGGAGGGAGGAAGGTTTAGTAGGGGGTAGGAGCTTCCTCGGGGTGGGCGTGGGCCTTTCCTGTTCACTTGTTTCTTCATTTTAAGATTGTAAAGCAATGCACGCATATCCAGTTGACCTTTGAAGGGGTTTCAACTGCACGGGTCCACATATACATGGATCTTTTCCCATAGTCAGCACGGTTCTACACGATCTGTGGTTCGTTGAATCCGTAGATTTGGATATGGAGGGCCGACCATGAGACTTAAGTGTCCATGGAATTTAGTATCTGTGGTGGGTCCTGGAACCAATCCCCTGTGCTATCCCTGACACCAAGGGATGACTATAGTTAGAGAAAATAAAACTGTACTGGGAAAAACAGTTCCTACCCTCAGTCTCCATGGCTGTCTTTGGGTACATCTGGCACTTAACCTCCTCCTTATTTGTAAATAATGTAAATAACATGTTTCCCCATACTTCTATTTCTGGACTTTATCTAGACGTTGCTTGTTGACTTCTGGCTTTAAAAGATGAGAATTGGGGTCTTTTATCACCTCTCTACTCGCCCTCCTCCCAAACTACTTATGTCACTGTTTGATGTGCCTATGGGTTACCTTGGTCAAGTAAAACACTTGCTCCTTAGTTCTTGTTCTGTCAGCTGGGGACAGTATCTCTTGCCCCCTCTCTTGGTGCCCACCACCTCCCTCACCTCTCCTACCCCTGTCATATCCAGACTTGCCATCTTCCCACTTTGACTCTCCCATCACCAAGGTGGAGGACATGTGCATCTCTCCTGTAACTTCAGTTGGATCTTCTCGCTTTCGGCTGTTGGCTGAGCCTAAAAAATTGACATATGATAATCTGTGTTTCCATCATTCTGATCGTGCCATTTGTTGCAGATGTGTGCTGCGATTACATTTCCACCTTTGTATATAGCCTTGCTTTTCCCTGGAGTTTGTTTTTTTTTTTTCTTTTTAATGTTTCCTTTATCATACCTTCAATGATTTCCCCCAAATTCTTCACTAGGACAGTTATTTTATTGAGACACTTTTCCTATCACACATTTTAGACTCTTTCCATCTCAGATATTGTTTGTTGGTGTCCTTCCGTCATGGCTGAGGAGTGGCCCACTGATACCTCATCTGTAGCCTCTTCCTCAATTCTTCTCACCACATGCACCTCCGTCGCCCTCTCTTCCCTGTTCTGTCATCAGCCTTGGCAGTAGATTAGTGATTACTTGCCCTGAAAAATCTGGATTCCTTGGGTGGAGCTTTCCACCTAAATTGTGGTGCTGGTGCCTCCCCTTGCCCTGGCTGAATTAAGCTCTTGGCAGAGCTAGTGGTTCCTAGAATTTTGCTTTCAAAATTCTGCGAATTTATGGCTTTACGTAGTTGCTTTTACGTCATTGTACGCCATATTTCCCACCTGTAGTGCCGTGCTGTGTCCCGTGATCCTGTTCATGGTTTAATATGCATTTTTAAAAGCCTTAGTCTCCTGTGAATGCATTAAGTTGGAAAATGGGGACATCAACAAAGCAGCCACCCAGCGCTAAGACCAGTAGCCTGTTGCTGAGCAGAGAGCCAGGCCTTGGGGTTGTGCGGATTTGAGCCCTCTGCCAGACTCTGAGGCTGCCTGTGCTATCTCTTCAGTTAGCAACAGGTGTGACAAGCAACCTGCCTCTGTCCCAACCAGCACAGATCACCAGCCGCACCCCAGCTACCCAGCCCAGAAGTGTAAGTATGAGCCCGCCTCACGGAAGCTGCCGGGGAACTTTTCCCGGCGCGCGGAAGCCTCGTTTTGTGTGTGTCTGTGTGTGTTTTTCTTTGTGGGCGTGTCTTCTCCTGCTCTCCTGAGTGATGGGTCTTGCTTTGCCTTGTTTCTTCTTAGCTTTGCCTCTGGTGGCCATCAGAAACCCCAGTAGGAAAGGAGGGTTTTTTTGGGCCACGCCGCTCAGCTTGTGGGATCTTAGCTCCCCGACCAGGGATCGAACCCACACCCTCGGCAATGGAAGCGTGGAGTCCTAACCACTGGACTGTCAGGGAAGTCCCCGGTCTGGCTTCTTGAAGGGGCCTCATCCTCGCTCTTTTCAGAAAGGGTCCTAGACTAACACCCATTGTCCTCTGCAGTGATGGGTCGAATCAACCACCGCCCCATGTCCGGTCCGTGGGAGGAGTCAGGCTCTGCAGTTACTCAGGTGGCCAGCCTCGCTCTGGGATGCAGCTTCTGTGCTGAGCTCAGCCCTGCTCCCGTTTCTTCTAAGTGGCCCAGCTGGTCTCCACCTTCAGCAGAGCTGGGGAGACTCAGTGTGACTTGACTGCATTGTTGTAGGATTTTCTCCTTGTGGTGATAACCAGCTGTATCACTGACCTTCCAGAGGACTAACGGTGTAGGCATCACGAGTAGGGGAGAACGCTTAAGAAGCGGTGGATTCAGGATCCGTAAGACAGCTCCACCCTGGCGCCCCTCTGCCCACCACAATACAATACTGCCCCCTTCTGGTCACCGATGCAAGGGACTAAGAAGAGTTCTCTCCTGAATGAATATGTTACTTGGGAGATCCTTTGATCGTTCTCTTCACTACTTATCTTGCAGAAACAGACCTCAGGACCACGTACATGCCTGCCGTATCACCAGAAAGGTCACCCCCTAGGCGATGATACGGTCCCTTGTTCCCTCACTCCAATTCTGTCTCTGAGCTTGACAGCCGACTTCTCTCAATCACATATTCTCACCCCACCTCAAGAAGTTAAAAAAGAAAGTTTTGTCCCAGTCTGTCTGAACTGGGTAAATGATCTAAGATATGATGGGGTCTTAGTGATGTGCTGGTGGGTCTCTTAGAGTCAGCCATCCCGCTGAGCCTGCAGGCTGGGGCCGTCTCACAGTGGGACAGACACCTCACTTGGCTCTTCCTTCAGTGTCCTCGTATCTTACTCAGCCAGGATGTAGCTCCTTGTGGCGCACGTGTCCTTGAAGCTCCCGTAGGTCTTACTCTGGTTCTTGCATCCTTCAGTGACCCTTAAGCTTGTCCTTACTGGGAGCCAGTGGGTCTTCACCATTAAGCCCAGCTGGGCTTAACCATGCTGGTCCTCACTCCTCTGCTTCGGGTGGTTTGGCTCTAAGTCTGTTTTTCAAGTTGCCTATAAACTGATTAAAGAAACTCTATTAACAGAAGTAAGTAGATCGAATGCCAAATTTCAGTGCCTTTTTTAGTGGCCAAGGTAGGACACAAGGGCATGGGGTGCTTGGTGTCTGGTCATGTAGGAGGGGTGCCTGGTCCCAGGTACCACACAAGAAGTGCCTTCCTCGATAACTTAGTACCTGTCCCCACTCACCTTTATTCTCTCTGAGCACGATTCCCTCCTGTTTTTCCAATCAGCTCTTGTTAAATCCTAAAAAAAATAAGTTCTGCCCATGTACGCCACAGACACGCAAATTCAGGGTGGTAAGTGGTGGCAGGATTTTGACCATGTGTGTTGTGTGGAGTCGGGCGGGGAAGGTGGTACCAGGAAGCAGGTGCAGATCACACACAGGGATGGTTCTGATTCACTGGAAGTGGGCAGGAATGCTAAAAACCTGCCTTCCGGTTGACTTCCCCCCAACCCAGACCATTCCCGGAGCAGTAAATCCAGTTGCTGGAGCGGCAGCGATGAGAAACGGGGATCGGCACGCTCTGAGCACAACGCCAGCACCAGTTCGAAGAGCCTCATCCCGAAAGAGTCTCGGCTGGACACCTTCTGGGACTAGGGACACGTTGGGGCACAAGTCACCCATCCCATGGAGGAAAAAAAAACCAGACACCGGGAAAACCAGAAACAGCAAAGAAATGTGAGACAGGAGAATCGCCACCCTCAGACTGGAGGATTCCAACCATTCAGACTTGGCCTTTGCACCTGGCACGGAGGGCAGCCCGCACTACGTCACGCCCAGCATTAGCCTTGACAGAGGAGCGTTCCACCCACATGAAACCTGTGCTTTAGATGTAAATAATGTACAATTTGTGGATGTCATTGAACCTAGAGTACCTTCCCCTTTTTATATTTGTATTGACTTTAACTTATAAAAAAAAAAGAGAGAGAGAGAAAAACAATTAAAAAAAAAGAAACACACCCAACAACAAAAAGAATGTTTGAATGTTGGAGAAGGGATGGTCAGCCAGCCCACCTGTCACAGTGGTATGGAGAGGGCGTGGGGATCACCGTGGCACACAGGTCCTCATCCTGGGATGCCCAGGGGAAAGTGGGCCGTTTCCATTCTTATGTCTGTACACAGCACACTGGGATCAGGAGTTTCCGACACATATTCGGTGCTGTCGTGGGCACGTCACATCCAACCATTGGCCCTTTTCAAATGCTGTGTTATCATGTTTTAAAAGACAAGCTCTCTGGACCAGAAGGACATGTGGAGGAGCTCGTTTATTTTATGTGATTTCCATGATGACTCTACTCCTATAAAAGGGAAAAAAAAAAACACCAACGTCCTTGTTTACAGAATATCAACTAGAAACAAGCCCTGCTCAGCTCAGTTGCAGAAGGGAAGAACTTAGGGTTCAAGTCAGAAGCTCTGAAACAGATCTTTTCTTTGCTTTGTGGTTCCTTTAAAGACACTCACACCCACTTGGTAGGAGACGGGCCGTGCTTTGCAGAAGTGAGAAGTCAAAGGCAAGACGCACGCGGAGGACATTTCAGTCTGGGATGAAGCATGTATGTATGATTTATGTTTTTATGTCAGCATGAAACAAAGGCAGTGTGGGAAGACACAGGACACCGCTGCGCTGTCTGTTACACTACGTATGCTGTAGTACCGTTTTGTATGTTGTGTAAAACAAGAAGCATTGAACAAAGCAAAAAGGTGATGTATGTATATGAGAAAAATTAATTGTACGATATCATTCCAGTACCTTCTGTTGTACATTTTAGTCTCGTTTCCTTTCTCTTCATTGTTGATAAGAGGATGCAAACTGTACAGTTTCCAGCTAGTTACCCATATTAGAGAAGAAATAAAAAGAGAGTATTAGAAGAAAACAGGAGAGAAAGAACATTTGTGAATTGCAGTTGTCAAAAAAAAAAAATAGCCTAGCTGGCCTTATTTGTGAAGCATAATTGCTTTTAGCATATGGAAGTATTTTTTCACATTTTCTTTGTATAAAATTTGTATTAAACTTAAATATCTTTTTTGATGATGGTGTTTCTTTGTGACTGAGCCAGTGGACTCACACGGTATGCTCTTTTGGGTTCCCCCACCCCCCAATTTTTTCAGATTCTTCACCTTTTTTTAATTAAACTGTTTTGGAAAAATGGCTTGGTCGTCCTCGATGCAGTTTTCCATTTGGTCAGGATGGCCGTGTCACGTTTGCCCGATCAAACACAGGGGACGGGGCCATGAGAGGTTAGGAACAACAGCTCCATGGGTGGCGGGCACATTATAAATAAGGGCCCCTAGTGGTGCTTTCCTGGGAAGTCCAGTTCCTGGGAATTTACTGACAGAGATGTAGAACAGAAGGGAAATCCTGGGTCAGTCTTGGAAAAACAGTGGCAGGGGAGTGATTGCCTTTCCATGGCCAGGATGGGGGCCTGAGCTCCTAGGAGTTCCGTGGGCAGCGTGGGGCCTTGTCTCTGCCCAGGCACACCCTGGTCATTTCATCTTCATGTGTCACAAAATTAGGTTTTTTTTTCCCAACCATTTAAACATGTAAACACTTCTCAGCCCTCCTCAAGGCTGGACAAAAGCAGGGCAGGGACTGGATTTGGCCCGCAGGCCATCACTGACTGGTGCTGTGAAAGGAACAAAGTGGGACTGGTTTAGAGAGGACCTTACAACAACTTCTTTGTTCCTCTTTGTGGGTGTGGGAACCTGTTGTGTGGAAGGAGACAGCATGTGTCACAGCCCCCCGTCAATGGATATTCAGCGTGTCTGCAGACACTGGCCATGGCAAACAGACCTGCAGGTCCCTCGGGTGTGAGTCACGAGCTGTGTGGGGGGACCCGTGGGAGTCATACCCAAGCAGCTACATCCAGGGCTCTGGTGCGTGGCCAGGTAAGAGGGAAGGGCTTGGAGGCTCCAGACAGGGCAGCGGGGCCTTCTCCCTCTGACTTTAGTCTGGGTGGAGTGTTTTCAGGGCCCTGTGGCTCTGAGTCTAGGAATGAGGAGAAGGAGGACACCATGCTCTCTGCCGTGGTTCTTGCTGCTTCCTCTCAGCGATGGCCAGGCACAGGGCAGGCTGGGGCTGGCACAGCCAGCCTGGTGGGTCTAGGGGCTACTTTTAACGCAGTTGGGCACTATCGCCGCCTGGTGGCCTCCTTGCAGAACTGCAGTCCCCAGAGCCAGAGTCGGACCAAGTCGGACTGGTGGAGGTTCATTGCGGCAACAGCTCTGTCCTGAGCATCTGTGTGAGCCAAGCACTGGGGACACAGCCTCTGGCCTCATCCATCCGACATTCTCACTGGGAAGCAGTCAGATATGCATATGATGGAATCCTAGGTAGAATAGACTCACTGAAGATAAATAGGCAGGGTACGGAGGGGAGGTAGATGGTATTGATTGAGGATGGCTTCTCGAAGGAGCTGCCCTTTGAGCTGAAATGTAAACGTGGTGGGGACTGAGCATGATGTCTAGGGCAGCGCTTTAGTAACACTGGCTGAATGTTAGCAGTGCCTGGGAAGATTGATTTATTTATTTTTGAAATATTTATTTATTTGGCCGCGTCGGGTCTTAGTTGCGGCAGGCGGGCTCCTCTTTGTGGTGTGCGGGCTTCTCTCTAGTTGTAGCGCACGGGCTTCAGAGCTTGCGGGCTCAGTAGTTGTGGTGTGCGGGCTTAGTTGCCCCGCAGCATGTGGGATCTTAGTTCCTTGACCAGGGATATGAACTCACATCCCCTGCATGGGGAGGTGGATTCTTAACCGCTGGACCACCAGGGAAGTCCCCACCTGGGCGGATTTAAAACAGCAAAGCAGACGCCACCCTCCTTCCCCAAGTAATGACATCTGACTCTCTGAGGTGGGGCTTCGTAAAGCTCCTCAGGTGATTCCTATGGGCAGCCAGAGCCCAGAGCCTCTAACCTGGTTGGAAGAACATTCCAGGTAGAAGGAAAAGCAAATATAAAAGGCTTGAGGTGGGGCTGGCATCTTCCAGGAAGAGGAGGAAAGCGAGTGAGGCCAGAATGAGGGATTCAGCGTGGAGGTGGGGCTGATGAGATCAGAGAGGGAAGAGAAGTCGGGGCTTGAATTATGATCCGAAGGAGATGGGAAGCCAGGGTGTGTTTTTTTTTTTTAACAGCTTTAGAGAGAGAATTCATATACCATAAATCTGTCTATTTAAAGTATATAATTCAATGATTTTTGGTATATTACATTATTAATTTTTATTAAAAATTGTGGCAAAATATATGTAACAAAATTTGCCCTTTTAACCATTTTTAAGTGTACGATTTAAGTGTAGTCAGGGTTGTGTTTCGAACATATAAATGTTTTCTAAACTTCAGCATTCACAGGCCCCCTTCACATCAGGGTACATCAGGAACACCACCTCTATTATTGCTCATTTTCTTTAATCCAGCAAGACAAAGGTCACTCATATTCCTTCCAGCATCACCGGTGTGGGTATGTCCCACATGCTGAGCTGTGTGCTGGGGGATTGCTCTGTGCCGGAATCTTTTTGTCTTCATGATAACTCCACGAGGCAGGCACTAATCATAGTCCCATTTTCCAGATGAGGAAATTGACCTGCCCAAGGTCACACAACAGGTCAGTCAGTGCCAGAGCCAGGATTCAAATCAGTCTGCCTGACTTACAACTCAGTGCAGTGGTCCCTCGGAAGACGCTGCCCCAGTGTCTGGCACTGTGGTAAGTTTACAAAACGCCTCTCCCTGACTCCACTGCCCATGGGGTGGGTATTGTTTCGCTCTTTGTCTAGGTTGGGAAACTGAGACTTGATGGTTAAGTGAATTTAGAGGTGAGTCAGGTTTTTGGTTGCAAACAACAGAGTGCACTCTAGGTAGTTTGAGCAGGAAAGGAATTTATTAAAGGATGTTAAGTGACTTGCACATCTTTGGAAGGGAGGCCTGGAGAGACAGCCATGAACAATATATAAATTACATTGCAGGACCTTCATGTCACTGTCACTGGGCCCAGACACAAACTCTCACTAGTGACACTGGTTATGTTCCTTCCGCCTCCTGCTAGATTGAATTCCATGCATCAGAATCCACTTTCATTGCTTTCACCTGTAGGTGTATCTGAATTGGCTAAGCTTAGGTTTCACGTGGGTGTATCTGATTGAGTCTAAGTACCATCTGGATGTATTAGATTGGTTGAGCTTGGGTACAATTTGGGTGTATCTGATTGGTTGAGCCTAGGTCACATGCTTACAGTCTAACTGCAAGGGAAGCTGGGAAAGTGAGTTTCAGGCTGCTTCTGGTCCAGACTCTTAAGGTGGGAAATTGTCCAAACAAAAGGCCTTGAGTTGACAAAAGTGTTGACGAGCACCCACTGAGGAACTGTCTGAAGTCTCTTATCAGGTCAGTGTTCGAGAGCACAATTCAACCAGCTAGTTAAAGCAGAAGGGTTTAGTAAGCCAACTGGTCCGTACTCAGCTGTGTCAACTTGGCTAGGCTGGGACTGCGTTTCCCAGAATCCCTATCTTTGAAGGGTTCCAAGTTGGAATTGACCGAAAGAGCAACTCGGGTGAGAGTTTGAAGGCGGAAAGGAAGCAACAGCTTCTACTCTTGCAAGGTCGCTGCGGTTTGATGTGGTGACAGATAGCTGCAGGTGTGCCAGCAGGCTTCGGCGTGTCCTTCGGCTGCGTCCAGGTCTTCCTCCTGACTCCTGGGCATCAGCACCTCGCCTGTCACTGGACATTTGGCTGCAGAGGTAATGGTTCCCCATCAATTTCTCTACTAGTACCCCTCTGCAGCCTCACTTTGGCGGCTAGACAGACCCCGTGGCCTCTCAGATGGCCCAGTTCGTGGCTCCAGAAGTCCCTTTTCAGACCTCACTTCTGTACCTCCTCCCACAGATAACGTGTAAGGTCTTACTCTCAGAATAAACTACCCCAAGGACGTGGGTCAGATCTAGCTGCTTCCCTGATGGCGTGTGGCTGACACATTATGAGTATTTACAGAATCACAGGGAGGGCTGAGGAAGCCACACTGCAGGACTGGGCTCCAGGGGAGCCACTGCTGCCCCCAGGAACAGGAGGCATCACTGCTGAGCCAGCTTCTGGGGCCAGACCCACGGCCGCTTTGCCTTGGTCTAAACCTGCAGCCCGGTGCCCCATGCCCAGTCCTTTCAACTCTCTTAACTCAGCACAAGTCCAGGTGTATTGTGGACACAGCTGATTGGGAGGCCCTTAAACGCCGCAGACCCCTGGCTGCAAGGGAGTCTGGGAAATTGAATTTTCAGCTTTCCAGCCTCTTCAGTTCAGGAAGGTAAGCAGCGGGAGGAATGGTTGGATGTTGAAAACGCCAGTTTTCACCCAGAGATGTGCCTGGGGATCAAACCCTTGGCTTTGCCATCTGGCCCAGGGCTCTCCCTACCCAGGGCTCTCTTTTCAGGGCGTGATGTTAATGGGAAACCGTTGCCTCCCTGGCCCAGCAGATAATCCAAGGCCAGGTCACTTGGGTACCAGGCGACTTGTCAACACAATCAAGTACTGACCTCGGTTCACCTTGATGAACTGAAAGAGGAGAAGGGAACTTCATTTATTCAGCATCTTTCACATTCCTGTTCATTTATGTACATGGCACCCTAATAACCTGCATTTTGCAGCTGAGCATATCAGGCCCAGAGAGACCGAGGAAGCTGCCTGAGGTCACACAGCTAGTTAGTGGCAGCAGTGGGACTTGAGCTGTCTGATGACCAAAAAATGCCTGCTCCTAACCATCACCGTATATTTGGTTCTTTTGGCTGTGCAGTACAGCATGCAGGAATCTTGGTTCCCTGACCAGGGATCGAACCTGGGCCCCCTGCCGTGGAAGTGTGGAGTCATAATCACTGGGTTGCCAGGGAAGTCCCTGTATATTTGTTAATATTGGAGAAGCTTTTGTATAAAAGCCACTTATGCACCCTTTCATTCATTCTTAATTAGGCACCTTTTCTTGGCTAAGCAGTGTCAGGTGCTGGGGATACAACTGTGGACCAAACAGACAGAGGTAGATAAAGGGTAGTGTTTAAGATGGGGGTTACGAACTCTGCTTCCCGGACAAGTCAGGGAATAGAAATCAGTGAAACAGGTTGGGAATAAAGTTGACATAGACATGTTTTCTTTGTATTTAAATATGTGAGAAGACATTTGTGTATCTATTTTTTTCCCCTTGAAACATGTTGGTTCCTTGGTTTAGTTTTTGTTTTTCCTTCTTTGATAGAAAAATATTTCTCCACTATGAAAAAAGCAGCTGGCACGTGTGGTGATAAATGACAACTGATGCTTGGCCTCGGTGTCAGGGACACAATAGGGCATGGTGGAGACTGTGGCAGATGGGCGAGCCTGGAGAGCAGCTCAAAGGGGCACCTGCGGGTGTGGCTCTTGCTGATCACGTGTACATGCAGGCCCCATGTTGCCAGATTGCTCTTCTTTTTTTTTTTTTTAGGGAGACGTTGAAAATTTAGATTTTGAGTTACATCTCCCAAGTTCTATATAGTTTGATCAAATTTTGAGAACATATTGATAAACTTATCTGTGTGGTGAATCTGGCGTGCGAGCCGCCAGTTTGCATCTTGTACTGAAAAGCCTTAATTTAGGAGTCAGAGATCCTGGGTTGGAGTCTGAACTCTGCCAGCCTTCTGGCTGCGAGGTCATAGGCAAGCCACAACACTCTGGGCCTCAGTTTCCCCCTTCTGTAAAATGGGACTTCTGAAAACAACATGGTTTGCCGGGCCTTTTTCTAAACCAGTATTTTCCAAACAGTGGGTCATTGAATCGATTGAGTGGATTGTGACACACATCATTTAAAACAAAAATAGCACAGAATGGAAAATAAGAGGACGTATCATAGTATTATGGGTCAGCATTGCTTTGTGAAACATTTTAGTTATACACACATAATATACATACACCTGTATTTATATGCACACACACATATCTGTGTTAGACTGGGTCTCAATATAATATGCATTTCTTATTGTGGAGTGACCAAAAAAGTGGCTTTCAAACAAAAAGTGTTGTTCATGTCTGAATGCATTCAGTGCTGGCAACAAATCTGTGAGGTGGGTTCTCTTGTCACCCCCATTTTACAGCTGAGAAAGCTGAGGTTCAGAGAGGTGAAGTTCCTACAAACGGTAAAAGGAAGAGCTGGGATTTGACCCCAGGTGCATGTCTTAACCACCTGCTCTCCCTTCTCTCCAGACAGCACCTGGCATGGCTGTAAGGATGAAAGGAGCTAATGCAGGTCAAGGACTTAGCCTGGTGCCTGGGACACAGTAGGCGTTTAATAAATGTTAGAAGCCGGGCTTGTGTGTGCAGCTCCCCATTCAGCCACACCAGGTTGTCAGTAGGATCCAAGGGCCGAGAGAGGGGAGGGCTGGGCTTCTGTGGTCCTGATGCCGTGGAGCGGGGAGGCGGCAAGGAGGGCAAAGAGACACCCCCTCCCCTGCAACCAGAGTTCACCAAATACTCATTTTTGGCCAAATACTTATGGTTGAATTTTAAAATTAGTATTTGGCTGGAGCTGGCTTATCTCCCATCCTCGAATGAACTTCTGGATATAAAAAGAAATCCCAATATTTTGTCCAACAATTTAAACTATTATGACAATGGTACTGTGAACCATTAGAGCAGCTAACTTTTAAAGTTGGGCTGAGTGTGGGAAGAAGTGCTTCCTGGCCCTGTGGTTGCTGATGGCTCTTGAGGCCACCATGCTGCTCTCTACTGGGAGCCCCATGGTGGCTGCAGCCGGTCAATAAATCCTTAACTCTTGGGCCTGAACACATCGTCGATGGCGCTGCAATTTCAGAGACGCAATCCCTGAAGCAAGGGCTCAGTCCGAAGGAGATGCTTCCGGAATCCTTGCAGTGTTGTTTCCAGGCATGACTTCAGGTGGCACCTGCGGGCAGCTTGGGCCAGCGGAGTGGTCGCACTGCCCTCTGGTGGTCATTGGCAAGCATAGCTTCTCGGGCGCTGAGCTGGCATCATCACGGGGGGGCTGACAGCGCTGGGGGGAGAATGGACGGGCGCTCTCAACTCAAATTGTCCTTTACCCAGAATGAACTATCAATCCAGGCAACATCCTAGAAGCATCTCAAAATCATTGTGAGTGAAGAAACCAGGCTGCATTCTGTATGGGCCCGTTTATAGGAACTTGTAGATCTGGGTGACAGAAATCAGAGTGGTGGAAGGCTGGTAGAGGCTGGGAAGGACCATGGGGGCCCTTTTGGGCACCTGGAGACGTCGTCCATCTTGATCTGGGGGGTAGTTACCCAAGTGTAATCGTGTAAAAACACATCGTGATGCACACTTGAGCTTTTGGTGCAGTAAAATGTGTGTAGGTTATAAAATGAGAAAACATCTTCAAGTTCACGAGAAATCCCATGACCAGTTTTGTGTTTTTGGCCACACCATGCGTCATGAGGGACCTTAGTTCCCTGACCAGGGATCGAACCCGTGCCCCCTGCAGTGGAAGCGTGGAATCTTAACCACTGGTCCTCCAGGGAAGCCCCTGATCGGATGCCTTGCCTCTATCCTTCCCCCTCTAAATCATTCCGCCACACAGCAGCCAGGGTGATTTTTAAAAATATAAGCCAGATTATGCCCTCCTCCTGCTTGAAACTCTCTGGTGTCTTCTCACTGGATTTGGAATAAAATCCAAACTCCAATGAAATCAAAAGTCCACAGCCAAAGGGGTCCAGCCAGATCTGGCCTGGCATTGACCTGGCCTTTGTCCTCCAGCCACTCCGACCTTTCTTTCCGCCCAGCTCGGAAGTTTTGCTTGCCTGGAAATTCTCCCTGGAATGCTTTCCCTGGCTTTTCTCATCATCCAGGTCTGAGCTCAGGTGTCCCCTCCTCAGAGGTGACCAGACTGTCCATTGTGCCCCCGTGCTGTTCCGATTGCACCGCAACACCCCAGTTTCTCTTTCTGGGCTCAGCCAGTGTCTGGGGAGGAAAGCAGCCCTCACCGTGACAGAACACTGCCCGCTGTGTATTGTGAAAGCCAAAATCTCACTCAAGAAGAAGACCCTCTGTGTTTACCCCTGGACGAGCCCAGGGGCCAGTTGTGGACCCTGAATGTTTCACCGGATGGATACTGTGATCTCGTTCGAAAGGATGTTCTTAGGATCCCCTTTGAAGTTGGCTGACTTAGGCCTCCAAGGCCCATCTTCCCCTCCCCACTGAGGGTCCCATGGCCCCATCTCTCTCAACCTCTGGGCGGCTCTTGGAAGGGAACTTGGGTTGTGGCTCAGGCAGGAGAGCAAGCCTGTGACCTCGGGTTCATGAGAGTTGAGATGCTTCTGTGTGTTTTCACCTCTGCTTCCAGAAGCTGAGAAGAGCGCCTGGTAAGTGGGCTTCACCCGGCAGAGTAGAGGAATGGATGTAGCACAGCTGCCCGGAAACATGGTAGAGTCCCTGACTTGGACCACTGAGACCCTGCTTTTGGTAATGGTGGCTCAGTGGGGGTGAGGCTTCCTGGTATGGAGTGAGAACGAGGTTGCCTGATTTCCAGAACAGTCTTCCTCAGCCTTTGCACCAGCACCATGAGGCACAGAGTGAAAGGGTGAGTGTTGCCGTTCGGGGGAAACTGGCTAGAAACAGGCCCCCAAGGGAAATGGGCTATTGACAGAGAAGTCTCCAGAATTGACACCTGACCTTCAAGATGTTCTTATGGTAATCCATTCGCAAAGTTCAATATATGAATAAGGCACTCTCCCACTTGTCATCCATGTGTCTGATAGCCCCCTGAGGGTCACTGTTTTGTTGTCCCATATATCCTTCCAAAGTTGCTTGCAAATATTTCTTATTTTTTCTCCCTTTTTACACAAAAGGTGGCATGCAACACACACGGTTCTACAATTGTTCTTCACTTAGTGGTACGTTTAGATCTTTCCAAATTGATCCATAGGGACTGGTCTTGTTCTTTTTTATGGCTGCATAATATTCCATTATGTATATCTATTTCCATTTAATCAGTCCACTACTGATGGATATTTGGGTTGTTTTCATTCTTTGCTGTTAGAAACAGTGTTGTAGAAAATAACTCTGTGCAGAATTTTCATACTTACGTAAATATATCTGTAGATAGATTCTCAGAAGTGGAATTGCTGGGTCAAACTTACAAATTGGATAAACGTTGCCAACTTTCCCTCCTTAGGATTTGTACCAAGTTCAGCTTCCACAAGCAATGCATGAAGCCGCACAGCTCCACCAGTACTGTGAGTCATAAAACTTTCAAATTTTTGTCAATCTGATGAAAAATATGGTATCGATGTATTCGCATTTCTCTTATTATGAGTAAGGTTGAGCATCTTTTTATAAGTTTAAGAATCAGTTATATTTTGAAAAATATATAAAATGTCTGTTCATGGCCTTTGACAATTTTTTATTTGGTTGTTGGCCTATTTATTTCTAAGAGCTCTTTATATATTACAGGGATTAACTCTTGCTCTTGTCTGTGATTTGAATTTCAATTTGGCTTTTGTCTCTACTTATGTTTTTTAATAATGTTTCTTTAAGGTGGTCAAATTTATCAAATTTTTTTTTGCAAGGACAATGTCTTATTCAAATTTGTGTCTGTTGTGCCTGGGACACTGCTGGTGCCTTGTAGATGCTCAATGAATATCTGATGAAAAAAATGCCTGGTCCAGTTGGTAACATGAGTGATTGATCTCCTAAGTAGAAATATGAGCCCATGTGATATAATACTACTACTTACTAATAACATTATTTACTATGTGCTATATAAGTTGAGATGCTTTTGGCTGTAAGTAACTAAGGAGGAACCAACTCAAAATATTTAAACCATAAGGACATTTTAAACTCACATAATAAATTTAACCTATCTTTCCTAAAGTTATCCTTTTAAGAATTAAGCAATACTTTATCATTGGAAATCTTTGTTGAATCATTCCTGCCACAGCTTCTATTCCAAGCATATGGATTATTGCCTACAAATGAAGCCAAATTAGAGGAAACAGAATCCAGGGATAGAGAGAAAGAGACCAAATTAAAAAAAATTTAAACACATCTTGAATTCTGCATTTGGGGTGGTGGTGGTGATGGGGTCTGAGATCACACATTCCTGAACCTTTCAGTCAAGTAAGCCAAAGACTTCTGTTTTTTAAGCTCCTTTGATTGTATTTGTGTCTTTTTTTTGTGTGTGCGGTACGCGGGCCTCTCACTGTCGTGGCCCCTCCCGTTGCGGAGCACAGGCTCCGGACGCGCAGGCTCAGTGGCCATGGCTCACGGGCCCAGCCACTCCGCGGCATGTGGGATCTTCCCGGACCGGGGCACGAACCCGTGTCCCCTGCATCGGCAGGCAGACTCTCAACCACTGTGCCACCAGGGAAGCCCTATTGGGTCATTTAAAGCTTGTGTTTCCTTAGTAATTTTCTGTCTGGATGATCTGTCCATTGGTGTAAGTGAGGTGTTAAAGTCCCCCACTATTATTGTGTTACTGTCGATTTCCTCTTTTATAGCTGTTAGCAATTGCCTTATGTATTGAGGTGCTCCTTTGTTGGGAGCATATATATTTATAAATCTTCTTTTTGGATTGATCCCATGATCATTATGTAGTGTCCTTCCATTTCTCTTGTAACATTCTTTATTTTAAAATCTATTTTATCTGATATGAATATTGCTCCTCCAGCTTTCTTTTGATTTCCATTTGCTTGGAATATCTTTTTCCATCCCCTCACTTTCAGTCTGTATGTGTCCCTAGGTCTGAAGTGGGTCTCTTGTAGACAGCATATATATGGATCTTGTTTTTGTATCCATTCAGCGAGCCTGTGTCTTTTGGTTGGAGCATTTAATCCATTCATGTTTAAGGTAATTATTGATGTGTATGTTCCTATTACCATTTTCTTAATTGTTTTGGGTATGTTTTTATAGGTCCTTCTCTTGTGTTTCCCACTTAGAGAAGTTCCTTTAGCATTTGTTGTAGAGCTGGTTTGGTGGTGCTGAATTCTCTTAAGTTTTGCTTGTCTGTAAAGCTTTTGATTTCTGCATCGAATCTGAATGAGATCCTTGCAGGATAGAGTAATCTTGGTTGTAGGTTCTTCCCTTTCATCGCTTTAAATATGTCATGCCACTCCCTTCTGGCTTGTAGAGTTTCTGCTGAGAAATCAGCTGTTAACCTTATGGGAGCTCCCTTGTATGTTATTTGTCGTTTTTCCCTTGCTGCTTTCAGTAATTTTTCTTTGTCTTTAATTTTTGCCCATTTGATTACTATGTGTCTTGGTGTGTTTCTTTGTGCTTATCCTGTATGGGACTCTCTGCGCTTCCTGGACTTGGGTGGCTGTTTCCTTTCCCATGTTTGGGAAGTTTTCGACTATAATCTCTTCAAATATTTTCTCTGGTCCTTTCTCTCTCTCTTCTCCTTCTGGGGCCCCTATGATGTGAATGTTGTTACGTTTAATGTTGTCCCAGAGGTCTCTTAGGCTGTCTTCGTTTCTTTTCCTTCTTTTTTCTTTATCCTGTTCCACAGCAGTGAATTCCACCATTCTGTCTTCTGGGTCACTTATCCGTTCTTCTGCCTCAGTTATTCTGCTATTGATTCCTTCTAGTGTATTTTTCATTTCAGTTATTGTATTGTTCATCTCTGTTTGTTTGTTCTTTAATTCTTCTAGGTCTTGCATCTTCTCAATCTTTCTCAATCTTTGCCTCCATTCTTTTTCCGAGGTCCTGGATCATCTTCACTGTCATTATTCTGAATTCTTTTTCTGGAAGGTTGCCTATTTCCACTTCGTTTGGTGGTTTTTCTGTGGTTTTATCTTGTTCCTTCATCTGGTACATAGCCCTGTGCCTTTTCATCTTGTCTATCTTTCTGTGAATGTGGCTTTTGTTCCACAGGCTGCAGGGTTGTAGTTCTTCTTGCTTCTGTTGTCTGTCCTCTGGTGGATGAGGCTATCTAAGAGGCTTGTGCAAGTTTCCTGATGGGAGGGACTGGTGGTGGGTAGAGCTGGCTCTTGCTCTGGTGGGCAGGGCTCAGTAAAACTTTAATCCGCTTGTCTGCAGATGGGTGGGGCTGGGTCCCCTCCCTGTTGGTTGTTTGGCCTGAGGCGACCCAGCACTGGAGCCTACCTGGGCTCTTTGGTGGGGCTGATGGTGGACTCTGGGAGGGCTCATGGCAAGGATTATTACCAGAACTTCTGCTGCTAGTGTCCTTGTCCTCATGGTGAGACACAGCCACCTCCTGCCTCTGCAGGAGACTCTCCAACACTAGCAGGTAGGTCTGGTTCAGTCTCCTATGGGATCACTGCTCCTTCCCCTGGGTCCCGATGCGCACACTACTTTGTGTGTGCCCTCCAAGAGTGGAGTCTCTGTTTCCCCCAGTCCTGTTGAAGTCCTGCAATCAAATCCCGCTAGCCTTCAAAGTCTGATTCTCTAGGAATTCCTCCTCCCATTGCCGGACCCCCAGGTTGGGAAGCCTGACGTGGGGCTCAGAACCTTCACTCCAGTGGATGGACTTCTGTGGTATAAGTGTTCTCCAGTTTGAGAGTCACCCACCCAGCAGTTATGGGATTTGGTTTTATTGTGATTGCGCCCCTCCTACCATCTCATTGTGGCTTCTCCTTTGTCTTTGGACGTGGGGTATCTTTTTGGTGAGCTCCAGTGTCTTCCTGTCGATGCTTGTCCAGCAGTTAGTTGTGATTCTGGTGCTCTCGTAGGAGGGTGTGAGAGCACGTCCTTCTACTCCGCCATCTTGAACCAATCTCCCTAAACAGAATTTTTTCTGACAGGAGGTTTTGATGGTGGCGGAAAGGGAGGCCTGGATAGCACGTGATTACAAGTGGGTGCCTGAGTGGCAGGGGTACCAAACAATGGGGAGACAGGGAGGATCCGGGAGCGTTCACATGGCTGACTCCCTGGGAGGTTCTGCTCCAGTCCCTTTCTCTACTCCAGCCAGAAGTCAGTTCATCCAGTAAAACTCCTCCACTCATTACAGAAAATCTAAGTAGGCAAGTAATAGTGAGGCTGACCCACATGTTCTAGGCAACTAACTCTAGGGATTCTTTACCTCCATTTAACCATCCATCCATTTAACTGTTGCACCATATCCAGCCATCACAGCATTACCGTCAATCACCCATCAACCGTCAATCGTTCCATCCAACTGCTCATTCAAACATCCATCCATTCATTTAGCCACTCACTCACCCTCTTAACCATCTATACATCTTTCCATAAAGCCATGCAACCGTTCACTCATCCAAACAGCTATCTATCCATTCATCTCACCATACAACCATTCAGTCTTCAATTGTCATCCATCCACTCATAATCTACATAGCTATCCATCTAGTCATCCCAACAATTATCCATCCATTATTCATCCGTTCTGCAACCACCTCGCTCAACATCCACCTTCAAATCACTCAGGCACCCAGTCACCTAACCAACCGTCCATCCACCCACCCGTTTAGACATCTGTTCACCCAGTTACCTAACTATGATTCCAATTATACTGTCATCCTTCCTTCCTCGTCATCTATAATGGGATTCCAATTTATGTCAGTATCCACTCTGTAGATTGATTCCAAGGATGACACTCGTGCTTGATTTGGGGGAATACAGAGGTGAAACCAACAGCACCTGCCCCCAGGGAGCTCAGAGCCTAGCCAGGGAGTCTATCTCATCCTTGGTGATGACTTTCCGTCTATCAGATTCTAGCTCTGAGACTCCTGTCATCATCCATCAAGTCATCTCCCATCTCCACTGACATGGATGCCAGCCAGTTGGTGACCCTGGATTTCACCAACATGAATAGAGGGAGAAGCCTGTAGTTATGCTTAGCATCCAATCAAATGGATCGAGGCCCTGCTTGGAACTCTGTGGGCACCAACAGAACTCAAGATGTCCTTGGAACTTCTCCAGATGTCCCTCCCTGTTCCCTACATTGGATCCTTGGCTCATCCGCTGGAAAATAAAGTCCTACCAATGGCATGGAGGTCAGTTCTAGTTTCCATCCCAACCCCCATTTTCCCCAGTTCTTTTAGTAGTAGCTCGCTGATTCCTCCTTTGGGGGACAAGCTCTCCCCAGCTTTCTGCTCATGAGAGATTGAACCCTATCCAGCTCCATGGGCAGCTCATGACTCACGTTTGACACCATCTTGGGGCTTTTGCTAGAACCCCTGTGCAGAAAGTGCTCTCTTTTCTGCTGGTATGGTTTTGCCGAAAGATTCTTGGAGCTGTCTTTGCCACACAGGGAAGAGCCTGCCCGAGAAATAAAACCACACAGGAGAAAGTCACTTGATCACCTGGATCCAGCTATGGCTGAAGACAGTTATTACCCAAAGTTCCTGGAGACGATTTTCTTTTTTCTTTGGCTTAAGGCAGTTTGAGTCGGATTTTATACTTCCGTAACTGAAAAGGTTTTGGAAAACACCAACAAATTCAGAAGCCTCAAAAGCAGTAATAAAGTAGTGACACTCTACCCCACTTCAAAATGTAAACGTGGTTTTATTTAATGCCTTTTTCCGTCACAAAGTACTGCCTCCTCCCCAGGGTCCCCTCTTCCTAGAAAACAAGATGGCAGCATAAGGCACGTGCACTGTCCACACGACATCAGGTTACGTCCTTAAAAACAAAAATAAGCAATAGTCTTCCCCACAGCCCCAAATCGCCTCCCTCTGTTCAAAGAACGATCGTCCCCTCGAAGCACAACTCAGAGCAGAGAGGCTTAAATTAGAGCTGTGCACTGCCCCACATGCCAGCTGAGAAAACAAAAACCAACAACACAGGTACAAGAGCGTAATACCAGAGTAATGAGATTAGTCCATAAATTAAAGTGGAGAAAAAAAAAAGAGCCTGTCCCCTCCTCATCACCAGCCCTCCCCCAAATCAGGAATTCCTTGCTTGTGAGTCTTGCAGAAAAGTTTGGACTCTGAGCCAGCCCTTTTCCCCAAAGTTAAATATTCCAAAGCCACTGCTGGGTACTTTGTTTCTCTGGACCCGCGTTGGGACTGAAAGGACGGCTTCTGAGATGGTCACCGGACACGTCCTCTTGGCGGGAGGGACCCTGCCTGGTGTCTAGCATCTGGCAGGGGAGGTGGGGAAAACCGAGGGCCTGGGCGGGTGGGCTGCCTCTCTGATGGCAGGTGGCGAGGCTGCGGGTTCTGCTATAAATACTCCAGCTCCAGGGCGTGCCTCAGCGCCTCCAAGTCCGCGTGGCAGGATATCCGCCAGAAAGGCATGTTGTGCTGGAACACAGAACACCAGCCACACGGTTACGGCTCTGCGCGGTGCTTCCCACAGCCCCCCTGGATCCCACGCCCATGCTTAGAACCTTAGGAGAAATCACACTGAGTCACTGTAGCATGTGGGCATTTTCCAAACCGGGAGCACAGAACATCGTTGGTGGACCCTTATGTGGTCAGGCATGCTTTCTATTCCTTCTGTTTTGTTTTTTTTAAAAAATTATTTACTTATTTTAAATTAATTTTGATTGAGGTACAGTTGCTTTACAATGTGTTAGTTTCTGCTGTACAGCAAAGTGAATCAGCTCTACGTATACGTATAACCCCCTTTTTCCTTCCCATTTAGGTCACCACAGAGCATTGAGTAGAGTTCCCTGTGCTGTACAGTAGGTTCTCATTAGTTATCTATTGATATTTTATACATAGTAGTGTGTATATGGCAATCCCAATCTCCCAATTCCCCCACCCCCACCCCGCCTGAGCCTATCCTGATTGGCTTATCCTGCACTGTCCGACATGTGGACTGTTTGACCCTCCCTCCTCTGTTGGGACCAGCGTGGTCTTAGGCGGCATGCTGACATGGAATTAAATCACACAGCGAGAAAGCTATTCCCTTTTAAAAATGTGTTCTCAATCCTGCTACTAAAGATAGAAAATCTCGACTAGATGCTACTGTGTCTTCAACCCCTCCCTGACTCTCACTAATCTCCATTTGAACAGATAGGGCTGGTCCCAGAGAGTCTTTTTTATCTTTTCCGTTTCTTTACAGCAGGTGATGCATGCTCTGTGTTATTGTCATGCTATCAAGTTTTCAATTTTAAACATAAGTGCATCCACTGAAAGGGAAACATTAAGTAGGTAACCGTACAGGCAGCATGCAGATACAGCAAAAGTTGTAATTGGTATAAAAGAAGTGTTATGCTGATTATGGAAAGAAATCACGCATGTGGAGAGAAAAATTTGCAAAATATTGATACTTCCATAGCGTGAGGGTTAAATGTTTCAGTGCCCTTTGCAAAGCTCTGTTCTGCCACCATTAGCTGGGTGATCTTAAATAATTTACTTTGGTGCTTGTCTGTAAAATGGGGATAATACTTCTGTATACTGTGTTTCTTCTATTACAGATGAGGAGACTGAGGCACAGAGAGGTCTGTCTGACTCCAGAGAGAAAACTTGACCACCTGTTTATCACAGGAAAATGTGACCGTTGACTAAAGTTGTTGCCTGTCCAACAGCCATCCTCCCTTCTTCCTACTTCCAGAACCCTGAATTTGGCAGCACCGTGCCCGAGAGGTAGGGGATGAGTTATGATTGTCTAAGCAAGCGATGACAACCCCAGCCTTGTTTACCAGGGGTTCGTCCTGTACCCTTCTGACTTGTGACCCGCTGAAGCCAATGAGGAAGTTGGCTGGGGGCTTCTGGGAAAGGTTTTCCTCCATGATTAGAGAGAGAGGCACCTGAGGAGAACCCCCTCCTCCTTACTTGCCTTTTTTGTTTGGATGCTGACATATAAGTATGTGATGTCTGGGGCCGTGGCAGCTGTTTTGGGATCATGAGGCAAAATATCAGAAAAGAAAATGCCAAAGATGGTTAGAAAGGTAGAGCAAAATGATGGAAAGGGATGCTTGGTGAATTTTCAGACCCACGGAAACAACCTAGGATACGCCTACTTGTAATCTTTTGTTTTTAAATTGGAGTATAGTTGTTTTACAATATTGTGTTAGTTCCTACTTCTAATCTTGTTAGGTGAGCAAGTGTTTAAGTCTTCATTACATAGGTTTTCTGCTACCTGCAGCTACAAGATACTGAGCCTCCTCAAGACAGTCACTGACCTTCAATTATTTACTGAGTGAACAGAGGGTGCTTGATGAACATATGGCTGCCCCAAGTTCTTGTGGTCGTTCTGCTGCCCCTTGAGGTTCAGTGCCCACAGGGTAGAAACTATACAGGTGTCCTTTTGGTTCCAGGAGCACAACGACCCTTTCCTGCCTCTGGGGGCTCTGCACTTTTGATAGTTGGGTCAGGGAAGGCCTCTCTAGGGGGCTAACATTTAAGCAGGACCCAGAGAACACGAAGGAGGGAGCCATGCAAACGTGTGGGGAGGTAGTTGAGGTAGAAGACAGCAAGTGCAAAGGCCCTGAGGAGGGTTTGAGCTTGAAATGTCATATTCACTGCTGCCTTGCATGGCTCCTGGCACACAGTGGGCGCTTAATAAATATTCGTGGAAGGAATGAAAAGAGGAAGGGAGGGAGGAAAGGCGGGAAGGTGAGTTTCTCAAGCAAAGCCCTCAATGGACACACCTTTTTCTCTTTTGCCCGGAGGAAGCAGAAGACTATCCGACACGGGCAACAGATGCCATCTCTTTAATGCCTTTCAGCTTCCCCACCCTCCCCTCACCCCGGCCAAGCCTTTCATTCTCTGCAAAGATGGATGCTGGTTGCCACCTGGCCGATCCAGTCCCTCTTTAAAGAGTGTAATTCATTTTCTCTGGGAGGAAATGAGCAAAGGGGAAGAGACTATCTCAGCCATCTCCCTCCCAGGCCTGGTGGCTCCAGAGCATAGGTAGATTTATCACTTGTGGAGAGGGGGAGACAAATGACCCACTGAAATGGAGATATTAACAACACGGTCAGCTTAAACAGTTGAAGCCCCGCGTCCTGTCGCCGTATTTCAGGCTGCTCAGGTGTCCAGCGGCCTGGGCTAATGAGTCCCATCCATCAGGCCGGGAGAGCGGCTGGTGCACAGGGTTTCTCACTAATGGGCTGGGGCTGCTGCTTCAGACACTGCGGGGGTTTTAGGGGAGCTTGGTGCATGGGGCGTGTGTCCCAGTCGTCTTTGGTGGACTCCACTCTCTTCTGACCAGGTCAGGGGTGCAGACTGACGGTGTTTGAAACTCCTGGGTCCACCTCCTTCCTGCCAGGCGTTTGGAACAAAACACACAGCAGTTTTCACGTACCAGCTGTGTGACCTTAGGTAAATAACCTGAGTCTCAAACATGTTCCGTATAAAATGAAGTGGAATGGTACCCACTTCGCAGGGGGAGGGGGTTGGAGGATTAAATAAAATGATGATGTCGGTAATAAAGAGTAGTGATTAAGGCCCGGGGTTAAGTAGGGTGCCAGTTACTGCCCTGCCACATGCCAGCTGGGATGGAGACTGCCAGGTGGCTCCCAACATCCTTTCTTCCCTTTCTCTCAGAAAACGCTTTTTTTTTTTTTTTCTTTTGCTAGGAACTTGGTGGCTGAGAATAAAGGGTACATCTCCCAGCTACCTTTGTGGCAAGGTGAGATCATGTGACTCTAATCTGGCCAATGGGGTCTGAGAAGCAGTGATGTTGACCTATAACAGCTGTGCTCTTAAAGGGACGAGGAGTCCTTCCCCTTTTTCTTCCTGGTGGCTGGAGTGCAGACGTGGGCGTGGTGAGGAGCCGTCTTGGACTTTGTGGAAAGAGCAGTACTGGGACTGGCAGAGCAACAAGACAGAAGGGGCCCGGGTCCCTGGTGCTGTCCCAGCTGTCTGGGCAGCTAATGAGAGACGAAGAAAGCGCTCCACTGTTTAAGCTGCTGTCTGGCATCTCTGGCAATGCAAACTCCACAGAACCTGGGCAGCCCTGGCCCCGCTGGAGCCCACCCCATCCACATCCTCAGCCGGGTGCTTCTCCTGTGGGCTTTGAGCAAACGAGATTTCGGTGAGTTTTCATGTTATGTGAAAACTGGCATTCTTGTTTTCTTTTTCTGCTGGCTCCCCAGGAGAGAGAACCCCTGAATTTCTGAAGGTGGATTTAGCCTTCTCCCCTCCCCTGGCCCTGGGGAGTAGTAATCACACAGCTTCAGGCTATTGAGGGCTAACTATGCACGGTTTCTCTGCTGGGCCCCGTGCACCTGTTCTCGGCAAGTGTGACAGATTAAAAAGGCAGCTCCGTGCGCCTGTTCTCGGCAAGTGTGACAGATTAAAAAGGCAGCTCAGAGAGCGTTGCCATCTGCTGAAGGCCACACAGCCAACAATGGCAGAACTAGGATTTAGAGCAAAATGCGCTCCCCTGGTCACCTGTTTCTGTGAAAGCAGGGTGGCTGTAGGGTGAGGTGAGGGAGGCGCCCGGGACACAGAACTTAAGGAGGCACCTCCATCAGCTCCCCCTCCTCCTGGCCCCCTAGGCGAGGGCGACCCCAGACCAGCAGGTCTCAAAGGAGAAGCCTGCCCATTAGGGGTGACTTGGCAATTTCTAGGGGTGTGATTTTTGACTGTCGTCCTGATTTGGGGGCACTGCAGGTGGGGGCAGGTCTCCTGCCTCATCCCACACACCTTCCACCTGAATGACTTTCAGATGTCCTGCCAGATATTTAAGTAAGCACAAACCCGTTCTTAATAACCTGAGTGTAGACCCTTAACTCCACTTTACTCGTCACATATAAATAGAGCATTTCTCTCATGCTTTTAATAAAACCCGACTGCAATAAAACCCAGGGCTGCAATTACCGTGTCAACTGGGGAAGTCTATTTTATTCAGAGCCTTTCCATGGGTTGCTTCGCAGTCTGGAGCAGTCACGTGACAGCCGCGGCACCTCGCTGGCTTTGTGAATGGCCAAGATCGCACACCTGTGTCCCCCTGTGTGTGTCGGCTCACATCCTCAGTGATGGTACGTTTGGGTGTGAGATCTTGTGCTCAGGTGTTCACATACTGAAGCACACGTTACTCTGAGTATAAATGACTTTCCCTTGTTTCTCTTTGATGTATCATCAGATGTTGACCTCCTGGACATTACGGTTATAAGGAGGTTTTATTATCCATTAGCATTTCATTTCAGGAGAGTGAACGGTCATTACGCCGCCCTAAGAAACGTCCTTTGGTGAGAAGGTGGGTGAACGGCAGCCACTGCTCCGGATGTCCCTGTCATTCTCCAGGTGAGAACCGGAGGGGGGCATGTAGGGGGGGGTGCCCGCGGCCATGGGCCTAAGTGGGTTCTCAACCCAACTTTGATAGAAGCAAAGTTGATTTTGATCGCTGTCACATGCTTAGGGCAGAGGGTTTTTTCTATTAGATCTGAACTTGGAAGGAGGGGTTCTAGAATCCCCCTTCCATCCCGGCAGTGGGCTTCAAGTAGTCTCACCAGAGACCATGCTCTTGACCTGGCACCTTGGTCCTGGATTCACGTGATGATTCGCGCTACTGTTTTGGTCATGTCCTGGTGTATCACCCCTATTATTTACTTAATATTTTTTCCTCTGAATCAGTTCATTTTTAAAGTTTAAGAAATATGCTTTAAAAAGAAGTGCTCAGGGTAAAGGCTGAAGTCCCTCCGAAGGCCCCAGGCACCTCCCTGACTGCACCTCCTGCCCCTCCCCACTCGCCTGGTGCATCGCGCAGCCAGCAGCCACGCCAGCTCTCTGCAGGACGCCCCAGCCTTCCGACCTCTCAACTTCTTGGTTCCTCTCCGCGCACTCCCACCCTCTGATACTCACTTGGCTCACTCGCTCTCCTCCTCCCGTTTTCGCCAAAGCTCTGGTCATCGGCTGACACGCATGTTACACTTAGGGGTCGATTGCTCGTCCCCAGGCTGTGAGCTGAGGGAGGGGTGAGAGCCCTGTATGTTCTGCTCACTGCAGGACACCCAGCGCCTGCAACAGTAGCTGGCACACAGTAGGTGCTCAGCTAATGGAGCCTACACACCAGCTGGAGAGTCGGTGATTAAACCACCAAGCACACAGGTAATTCCTTCATGACAGGAGGGGATAATGCCCTGGAGAAGGACTAGGGACAGCTGGGGGAGGGAGTCGCAGGCAGGCCTGACCGAGCTGGGGTGGGAGCTGGTGAGAATTCTTCCCTCTGCAAGTGTTGCTGAGGCTGAAAGGATGAGTCCGGGAGAGCCGGGAAAGCGGAGGAGCCTTCCAGGTGGATGGAACAGTAGCTGCAAAGCCTTCTAAGCACCCCTCTCTCGGGGCCCTCCGTCTTCTCATGAGTTCCATCCGCTGAGACCCCTAAACATTTTTGCATTTCTTTTGAATCTGTTTCTGGGGCGGGAAGGGGGAAACCAAATTACGCTGTGACATTAACCATCTACTTCCCAGGCCTCTCCGGGTGGGGCGTGGCAGGCTCTCTGGGATGCGGTTGACAGGTCCAGATCCAGGGCTTTGGCAGCTGTTTCTTTCCAAGAACAGAGCTGTGGCCACCAGAAGCCCCCTGCCCCTCTCCTCACGGGCCTGAGATCACAAATGCAGGATTTTCTTTTTCATTAGCTTAATGCTGTCTTTATTAACTGGGAAGGGTTCCTGGAACATACGATCAGTAAGCATTAAATAAAACACGCACACAGGCACCAGCCCCCCGGCCAGCCTGCCCTGACGGAGGGTCTCTGGGCTCCCGAGCAGTTGTCCCAGAAACAACGCAGGGCTACCGGGGTGGCAGCCAAAGGCCCGGAGGGGGATTTGCAGGCAATTACTCAGGATGCTTCTGCGATTTCCAAATGGCAGGGGACGGGCGAGCAAAGAGCCTGGGAAGGAGACAGGCTCAAGAGAGGAGGAAAGAGCAGCCGGAGAGACGGACGGAGAGAATATACCTTTTTCGCCCCCTGCTCCTCTTCCACGCCATCGCCAATCACGATGTAGACGGCTTTTCTGCCGAATCTCTGCATTATCCTCTCAAAGCAGCTCTCCTTCCCTGCACACACGGACGAAGGAAAGACACTCGGTGAGGACCCAGGACTGAGGTGACTACTAACCGCTAATGAAGAGTTCACTTTGTACAGCCTTCTTACAGAGGTGTCCTTAAGGACCAGGTATTAATCATTTCATCCTCAAGCAAACTTCGAGGCGTCACTGTCCCCATCCCCATGTGATGGACGACAGTGCAGAGGCACAGAGAGGTTAAGTGGCTTGCCCACGGTGACACAGCAGGAGAGGCAGGGCAGGGGTCTGAAACAAGCCCTGGCGTCTATGCGGCTGTCCGGTGTAGGAGTGATGGGCCCACTATACAGATAAGGCCATGAGGCTCTGAGAGGTGCCCTGGACATGATCGGCCCAGGATCCCCGGAGTTAGTTTAGGAAGCAGAGGTGCCAGGATTCACGTGTCCCGAGGGTGGGCAGCCTGGCGACAGAGTGGCCCTCGTGCGACTCGGCTGTTCGTTTTTTTCTTGCTCCCTGTAGATGACCACCTTTTCGTATTTTCCTTCTTCCCAGTGGCTGGGCAGCAGCATCAATCCAGGAACACTAAATTCAGGTCTTAGCTCATCCTGTTTCAGCAAGTTTAGTGACCATCATGATAATGAGAAGAGCCCTAAACAGAACAGCTGTCACTCAGCAGATGCCGGCACAGCGCAGGCTCGGTGCTTCACCGCCCCAGCAGGATTTCTTAGCCTCAGTGTTACTGACATTTTGGGCTGGCTAAATTCTTTGCTGCCCTGAGCACTGAAGGATGTTTGTTTAGCAGTATCTCTGGTCTAGAACTTCAGTAAAGGCAAAAACTGCTCTAAGAAAATGCTTCCAAAGTACATACATTTGTTCTTGCTCCAGAAGAAAAACCAGGTAAACATTTCTAATTAAAAACAACTAGGCTTTGTATTACTATACATGTTTAGGTGATACAAGAAAAAAAAAAAATTAGCCTCCTCTCCCACGAGAAAAATCAGTATTACTTGCCCTGATGACAAATGATGCTGTTAATTTGTAGTTATTTTGAATTCTCTTATCTGATGAAAGTTCTAAGCCTAAGGCTTGTTTTCTTTGTTAATAAAGGAGACCAGCAAGTATTCAAGAGGTGTTAAAGCAAGGTAACACTAAATTGAGACCATATCTTTGAAAGAGCATTAAAAAAACAATAGTTATCTGTGTGGTTCAAGGTTAGGTTAGTTAATGGCCATAATTAACTAATTAAAATTAGTTAAATTAAAACCACCTCATGTTCCATCCTGGGGCGGGGGGGAGGGGGGAACTGTCTTCCTCTGCTTCCTTAGTAATGGACTTTCATGAGTTTTACCTGGGCTCACAGTCACTTAGCTATGGACTACATTTCCCAGCTTCCCTTGCAATTAGTTGTGGCCATGTGACTAAGCTGGGTTAATAGGAAGTGAGTAGAAGTAACATGCACCTCTGAGTCTTGGCTTTACAATAATGGACGCCCATTACTCCTTCCTGTTTTCCCCCTTCTCATAAGCTGGAATGACAATATGGCAGAATCTGATTTGACCACGTACATGAGGATAAAGTTATAGGGGATGGTGGAAAACTAAAATGGGAAGAACCTGGCTTCCTGGGTGAGTATGAGGACAGAGTCACCCCATCAGCCTGGATCACTCACCTCTGGTCTCTTGACATCTGAGGGAGAAATAAGCTTTGGCCCTGATGTAATTAAGCCCTTGTATGTGGGGTGTGTGTGCTACAGCAGCTTTGCAGCTGTCCTAACTAATACACACACTTTGGAAAACTGCAATCCTAACCAATTTCTCTAGAAGCAGAGAAATTGGCATTCTTGTTTTCTTTGGGTCTGTGAGGGTTGTTTGGGGGGAGATTTGTCCATGCCCATGGACAAGCTCTTTAACTTCCCTAGTGTCGTTTTCCTTAAACTTTCCAAACCTGGCAGGCAAAGCTGACCTTACCCTCCCTCCCCGTACCACTCTGAGGTCTGGGCTCCCCTACCTGTCTTGGTTGCACTGTAGATGTTCTCAATAGGAAACACGGAGCCCAGTCCGTACAGCAGGACTTTGGCCAGGGCAGGAATTAGTTGAGTGGTGGTGACCAGCACGTTGACACAATTGGGCCTGAGGGCAAAGGAGATGGTGAGTCAGAACTCCAAGGTACCACAAGGCCAGGCCTCCTACCCCTGCAGCTGAGCCTGGAGTCGGTGGGAATTCTGGTGGGGTTTGGAGGGCTCTGGCTAAGTCGTCTTCAGGTGAGGCTAGAGCTCAAGGATCCTCCAGCTATTCCTCTCTTTTAAGCCTGAAGCTGCCTGACACATTGAAATCTAACACAAGTGTAATAGTTTTCCTATTTAAAAAGCAAATGTTAGGGACTTCCCTGGAGGTCCAGTGGTTAAGAATCCGCCTTCCAGTGCAGGGGGTGCGGGATCGATCCCTGGTCAGGGAGGTAAGACCCCACATGCCTCGTGGCCGAAAAACCAAAAAAAAGTAAAACAGAAGCAATATTGTAACAAATTCAATAAAAACTTAAAAAAAAAATGTTGGGCTTCCCTGATGGCTCAGTGGTTAAGAATCCGCCTGCCAATGCAGGGGCCATGGGTTCGAGCCCTGGTCCAGGAGGATCCCACATGCCACGGAGCAACTAAGCCCATGCGCCACAACTACTGAGCCTGTGCTCTGCAACAAGAGAAGCCATCACAACAAGAAGCCCGCACACCACATCAAAGAGTGGCCCCCCGCTCACCACAATTAGAGAAAGCCCGTGCACAGCAACGAAGACCCAACGCAGCCAAAAATATTTTTTTAAATTTACTGCAAGGGCCACACACTAAAGTAGCTGCAGGGACCTATTGGCAATGTGCATGAGTGACATGGAACAAGTGTAGGACAACAGGGAGAGGTGAGGACTGGGGTAAACTGCAGAGCACATGCCAGTTCTGACGTTTTCCAAGATCCTCGAGACCTGCAGCTATGGATTAACTTTCCCAGTCTTTCTTTGGGATAAAGTGTGTATCAAACAAAACACATCAGCAGGATGGATTCAGTTCATGAGCTGCCATTTTGTGACCATTCATCTGTTGGGTCACAAGAATCCTGATGCTGCAGGGGAGTAATTTGTTCTCTGGCCCAGGTGATCTTATTTAAGAGAAAGAGGCAATTTAGTGGGAGGTCTAGAATGAAACTGGGCCCTCCTGACCTCACTAAGAGCCCGCCAGATGATCTGTGTGATCCTATAAAATGGTTTTCACAGGGTCATGTTGTGGCTGGAGGGTGTTGTGGGCAAGAGCGGTTGGGACGACAGACCTACGTACAAAGGTCTTTAGCTCTGCTGGCCCCCGATCAGTCTCTGCAACTACCTGCACATCTGAGGGACAAGGTGTCCATGGTGCCTTGTACACCCCAGCTTTATCAAATGTCTGGAAGGTGTGCAGGGGAGAATTTGGGGGTCCAATTCTCCCAAGTGTGGAAATGGAGGGGCTACCACCCTTGAATGGGAGAAAGTTCAGTGGCGCAAAGGAAAACGGGGGCTCCCACCTACCGGGAATTGATGAGGTTCAGTGCCTTCAGGGAGTGGGTCAGCCAGAGGTCCGTCAGAGCTTCCAGCTCGGCTCTGAGCTGTAGCCATGTCTCTCTTTTGGGAGCTCCTATCAAGCCTACGGACAAAGCAAATAAAAATCATCGTTGCTGTCATTTCAAAGGGCTGGGGGGAGTAGGGTTAGGGAAGGTGAGTCTAGGTTTCAGATCAGATGACACCCAAGGTCAACTTCAATCCAGTGACCTTAATTTTATTTTGAGATTGACTGGATCAGTCAATGGAGTCGAGTAGCTGCCTACTCAAACCTCTTCCCTTGACTGGCCAGGAGCGGGTTAGAGACCTTGTGATAATGAGAAACATCCCCAGATGCCTCCTGGGTGGGGAGGAGGTGGCATCACCTGTTAAGAGTCAGCGGCCTAGAGAATTCCAGAAACAGCGATCGCGGGCCTGGTCACTACGGAGCCAACCCTGCCTTCAGCCCCTCCAGGCTTCCGTTCAGTGTGGCAGCCAGTGCTCTCCTGCCACTGAAGCTGGTGGCTTTCACCTTGCCTACACAGTAGAGTCACCAGGGAGCTCTGTGGGTCCTGATGCCAGGCAGCGGCCAGGCCAGGAACTGGAAACTCCTCAAGGGGTTCCGATATGAGCCAAGTCTGAGAACCGGTGTTTCCACAAACCGCCTGGGGATCTTGTTAAAAACGCAGGTCTGGCTCAGTCACCTGGGGAGGGGCCTGAGCGTCTACACTTCTAACAAGCTCCCAGGTGATGCTCATGTGGCTGCTCCCGTCTGAGTAGTGAGGGCTGAAGCCGGAGGCCCTTGAATTCCAGTGAGCATCAGAATCACCTGGAGGGCAAGTTAAGCCACAGAGCGCCGGGCCCACCTCAGAGCTTCAGGTGCGACAGGTCTGAGGTGGGGCCAGAGAATCTGCATTTCCAGCGAGCCCCCAGGTGATGCTGCTGGTCCCAGGACCACACGTGGAGAACCACGGCGGGGCTGGGGGGGTAATCATGGGCAAGATGCTCCATCTCGTTCTCAGCTTCCCAGCCGCGCCCCGCCCCCCTAAAGTGAGGATATGGACATCTTAGTGCCCTCTTCCAGAGGGCGTCACAAGGGTGATGCTGAGTGAGCTAGGACTTATAATAAGCCTCTCGGAGCAGTACCTGGCACAGGGCAGGTGGGATGCGAGTGACAGCATCCATCCTTGATGAATTTCCCTTGGTCCAGGGGTTGCGCCCGGAGCACAGGCAGACCCTCTGACCGCTGTGGACGACCCTCTCCCCGACCCACTCACCGCCGACGTTGTTCTTGTAGGTGTTGTACATCTCCTTCACTCGCCGGTAGCGGAAGGCCAGCTTCCTCATCCAGTCCACGCCGCCGTGCACGCCAGAGCCCAGGCACAAGTTGGCCCCCGGGGCCGAACTGTGGAAGCCATCAGCGGAGAAGTTGTAGGTGCTGGGGAGACGGGAGAGGGCAGGGGGTGGGAGAAGAGACAGTGTTAATGTCGGGGAGGTGGGAGCTCTTCACCAGGAGACCCGCGGGGTGGGGTTTGGGGCACCCACGATGTCCCTGAATGTTCGAGGGTGCCGTGGGTATGTGCATTCTGGGGGAAGCAGGATCATAGTTTTTATTAACTTCCCAAACAATGGTGGCATCCTTTGCTCTTGCCTAGTCAGCATCCATTCTCCTTTCTTTTGGTATCAAAGAGCATCTATATTTTTTGGGGGGGGGCAGCCATTCTGTCCCCTGCATGCAGTGGCCAAGCTGGGGAAAGCCTCCCTCTCTCCCCCTTCAGAGTCTGAAGCTGGAAGGCAACTCCAAAAAATAGTTGGCCTTGGTTCATCCAGAGAGAAGCGTCCAGAAGAAATGCCAGTTAGTTTCTGCCACTCTGATCCCCACACCTGCTCTGCTTCACATGCCCCATAAGCCCTGACTGCTGACCTTTTCCTCCTATTCTGTGAGCATCTCTGTATCTTTCTACAGACATTCTCTATGTTGGGGACTCCCCTGGCAGTCCAGTGGTTAAGACTCTGCGCTCCCAATGCAGGGGGCATGGGTTCAATCCCTGGTCCAAGAACTAAGATCCTGCATGCCGCAGGGCGTGGCCAGCAAAAAAAAAAAAAAAGAAATTCCCTATATGGTAATTTTTTTATCTGTTAACTTAAGCAGAGTAGATTGCTGGTGCTTTGCAGACATAACCCTCCATCAGCATGAAGCGTGGTCTGGGGACGAGTCAGAGTGTCATGTGAGGTTAATGACAGAAGCGGCAGCTGGGAACCAGAAGGGGAAAGCGTGGGCGATCGACCACCTACAGCAGCTAGAGCGTGAGAACGAAAGCCCTAGCTCTCCATGGAACACCATTTTCTTTCCCTCCACTGGAAGCTTGGTACAGGTTTGCAAAACCACAGGCCGTTGCAAGGCAAAACCAGAGCGTGACAAGGGATGTGTGGACCAAAAACTTCAAAAGTGAAAGTCTCTTCGAACAGAAAAAGCCTGGGGGGAGCAGGTCAGCGTGGTATACCACGGCCTCTTGGGGGGTGGGTTCAGCTGACTTTTTTTTCTCTTTGCATTATTTTACTGTTTCTGGATTTTCTGTGATGAGTTTAAGGGTGGAGAAAGATACTGTATTTTTTAAAAAGATGTGATGCACTAGGGATGAAACAACACTAGGAAATTGTATCTTAGGTATCCCCGGTTTGACGCCACTGCTGCAGCAGATAAAAGGGAATTTGGAAAGTGTGAGGCGCTGGGTCATTCTCCCTGTGGGCCACGTTATGTCCTGATGCCCATGTGCCATCCCGCACCATTCTGTGCCTGGGGCTCAGCCTGACAGCCTGAATATCGAACTGGTGACAACAAAACCCCTGCAGGATCCACAGAAACGCCTTGAGTGATGCCTCAAACTCAACAGACGATTTCACCACGTGGGCTCCACTGGGGCAGGTGGGCCAGGAGGGCACTGACCCAGGTGATTTAATCCCAAAGGCCTCAAACGTAGACTCTGGCATTCCCCCCAGAGCAGGCTGGGTAGACAGTCACAGAGAGATACCAACAGGCTGACAGAAGTTCTTTAGATGTCTTCAAATTTTTGCCCATATGTCCATAAACACACACGCACACATCCACCTGGGTCGTTTTTCACAGACATTTGTGTGAGTGTGCGTGTGTATAAAATTGGAAGCAAGTAACTCATAATGTCAGAAAGTGGTGAGTTGGAGATGGTGGGAACAGGGATGATCGTAGTTTCTTCTCTGCTCTTTACTGAATTACTCAAGTTTAAAAGTTGGGGACTTCCCTGGCGGTCCTGTGGTTAGGACTCTGCGCTTTCACTGCCGAGGGCAAGGGTTCAATCCCTGGTTGGGGAACTAAGAACCCGCGTGCCTCGTGGCGTGGCCAAAAAAAAAAAAAAAAACAATACAATAAAATAAAAATATAGGTTGTGTGTAATTAACTTGTTTGACCACTAGCTTGACATCGTGGTATTTGACACCATAACTTCTGAGATCTTGAGAAGGTCATTAAAAATAAATTAAAAAGATACATGGAGAATGAGATATGATTGTTCTAATAACTTGTTTGCAATGATAACCTCCTCTTTCCCACGAAAGATGCCAGTGGGTTTATTACACAGACATGTTGCTGCTGCTTTCTTCTCAGTCCCTCCCTTGGGTGGCGGTGACCAGGGGCTAAAGAGGAATAAAATATCCCCAACTAGTAAAAGGGAGCAGACAACATCTAATCGTAGGGGCAGAGAGCCGTTTAGCAAGGACTACTCACTGTGCTGGGCACTTTTCTAGCACATTCTTATCCTGACGAGAAAGGGGCTATGTGACTTTATCCCATCACGGCCCCTCATTTCCAGAAGCCACACTTTAAATTGACACGTGTTCCTTCCTCTGTACTGTCAAGGTTCCCATCTTGCTAGAGAATGTCTTCTGCTTTTTCTTTTTTAAAGAAATTTTATTTTCCATCAACCTCATTTCCATTTTCTGTTTAAGAGTCTTTGGAAGAACAGCTTCGGACCACTCAGTGGTTGTGCCTCCCCAACCAGTGGCCTGAACTCCGCAGTCTTCGGCAGGGAGCCACCGGCCAGGCACAGAGGGCATCTGTGAGCCTTCAGACTGGTCTGCGACCTCGGGCTGAGTGGCAGTGAACTTGGGAGCTGGAGCATCCATTCACCCCGACGTTGCTCCAGGGTTACATCCTTTTCAGCAGCGGCCTGCTCTTCCTTTTCAGCCTCTTCTGGATCCCTGTAGAAGCAGAGATCAGGCATGACCTCCCCAGGTGCTCAAGGGAGATGGTACCACTCATGCGCAGGACACCCCAGGCCAGCATCCACCGTGTCAGACCCGCTGGGGAAGCTCCCTTGTTGTTGTAGGGACGGCACAGAGGAGAGTCTGCTACACACAGCAACGGTAGGCAGGTTAACACAAGAGGCTCTGGGAGAGGCTGGTGGTCAGCGCTGGAATCAGTAGCCACTAGAAGTCGTGGCGCCTGGAAGGCTGCCTGGATCTGGTAAGTGAAGTTTCCAGGAGTGAAACAGCCAGAAATAGAAGTAGCTCCGGCGGCAGCGACAAACTTCAGCACAGCTCACCGGTCAGTCTTCTGGAGGACGTGACACTGACATTGGCTGGGTTTTCAGTGGCAACCATGGCACAAGCTGCCGGCAGAAGCTCCTCCCCTGTTCTCTTCAGACTTACGATGTAGATGCTATCACTTTTCCTTCTGCAGATGGACCGATCCATTTGGAAGTCAAGGTTGGTGTCTCCTAACTGGGTTCCTGCTGCAAAGAATCTGAGGACATCCTCCTTTTTCACTTGCAGGACATCAAGGACTCCGGCCATTGTGGAAATTTCCCTTTAAGTAATGATGGGAATCTAGAACAATGCCTTATGGACCCCTCCCTGAGTAGTGCAGAAAGGCTAGAGAATTTATTCTTGAAAAAGAGCACTGACTCTGTAAACTCAGGATACCTGGGGAGATGCCTGGATGTTCTGCTAAGAGGTAGAGGGCAGGGAAGGGTGTCCGTGAATCCTGCCTCACCCATTTACCAGCTGTGTGAGGTTGGGCAGGTTACTGAACCTCTCTGTGCCTCCCATTCCCCAAGTGTAAAACAATGATGATAAGAGCAACTATTTCCTAGGGTAACTGTGAAGATGCAGTGAGTTAAGTCACGTAGAGCAACTGGAACAGGGCATGGTGCAAAGTAAGGGCGTTACCACTGTTGGTTTTCACTGTTAACTGAAAACAAAACAAACCAAAACAAGGGGCATTTGATAGTTGTTGCCTAGCACACAGTAGGTGCTTAATAGATATTTCTTGAATGAACAAATGGGGGATTTGGCTTCTAGTGGGAAAAAAACACCCTTGGACTGTGGATTCTTGAAATGAGGTACCAAACAACTCAGCATGAATCAGGGTTCAGAGGGACATTGCTCTAAATTCCAAGCCAGCCAACTACAGGGGAAACGATAAAAACAGAACACTGGTTACTCACTGCCTTGAAAGGGAGAGTGGTTCCCTGGGATGACTTCATGCAAAGGACACAATTAGCCTTAACCTGGGGTTTATTTACTCCACAAATTAAGCAGTCCTGGCTGGCAGTGGAGCCGTGCTCCTTGCCAGGCCTGGCTGCAGAAGGGATTTTCTGAATGGCTAATTAAAATGAAGCAGGCGATGCCCAGCTATCACTTCTAACTGTGCTGGGCTCTGAAAAGACTTGCAGGGCTCAGGAACAGAAACGTTGATTTCTTTTTTTTGAGTAAGTTGGAAGACACACCTAGGCAGCAAACATTAAGTTACCACGAATGGCTCATAGGCAAAACGTTATTTGGTCTCATAATATTTTTGATGGGCCTAGAAGCGTTGAATAGTGATAATTTTGATAAGCGCAGCTTAATAACTAGGGTTCCGGTTTTATAATGGGCAGGCTTGGAACATTCCAGCCACATTCTTCTGAAAGCTGTCTCACTTTGAGCAGCTGGGTACCTTATTTCTGGAATTCATGTCCTAGGAGTGTTTTCCCCTAGAAATCAGACATACCACTTACTCAAGAAATATTTTTTGAGCGTCGACTATATCAGTTTTACATTAAATAACGTATGTATGTTAGTGAGTGCATCCAAACTTGATAAAAGGTTTACCGGACTCTTCATGGTGGTGATTCTGGGAGACAAGATCAGAGGTGGTGTGTAATATTTTTTACAACGTGCATGCATTACTTTAGTAAAGCAGGGAAAAACCCACAGAGAGCAACATAAGCAGAGTCACAGAGGATCCGCAGGAAGCTCGGCCTCAGTGATTCGGGATGATGCAGAGCAGGCTGCAGGGTGGGGGGCAGGGTTGTGGTTTTTTTTTTTTTTTTTTTTTTGCGGTACGCGGGCCTCCTCTCACTGCTGTGGCCTCTCCCGCCACGGAGCACAGGCTCTGGATGTGCAGGCTCAGTGGCCATGGCTCACGGGCCCAGCCGCTCCGCGGCACACGGGATCCCCCCGGACCGGGGCACGAACCCACGTCCCCTGCATCGGCAGGCGGACTCTCAACCACTGCGCCACCAGGGAAGCCCAGGGTTGTGATTTTTGGAGTTCAGAGAAACACCGGTCCCAGCTCGGGCTGAGGGCAGGCCACCTTGCCCTGATAACTAGCCCGTCCCTCCTCTCTGCTTCCTAGTGAAAGGCAAGCTTGATAACCAATCAAAAGGGGCCTTTTTGATTGACTCCCCAAATTCCTACCTTAAATCTTGCCCATTGTCATCGGATGAGACATCGTCCACGTGGATCTGGTCACAGTCCTGTAGAGAATTTGGCAAGAAGAGAAAAAGGGAGAAATGTGACTGGTGAAGCTGACGCAGCCTTTAAGAGTTGGTTTCATAAGCTGAGGGGTGAAGGAGCACCGAACTGGGAGTCAGAGTCCCGAATTCTAGTCCAAACTTTGCCACTGAAGGTCAGGTGACCTTGGGCTAAGTCTCACCCTCTTTTGCCTTTGGCTATAAGGGGCGGTGGTGACCGTATAATTTATCATGCAAACCCAGATAATTCTGCAATGTAAAGGGGGCTGCTATCAACGTTATATCAGGAGGACAGGCACAAAATAGGACCTATCTCCCTCTGCCCCCAGGTACACTAGGACCTATGGTTACCATGGCCATACGGTGGAAGCCTTTCACTATTCAAAGTGTTTCCTCTGCTTGGAATGCTCTTCTGCTTTTATCTCCTTAGTGAACCTTGGATTCTTCAAGCATTAGCTTCAGGAGGTACCCCCTGCCCAAGTCCCCCTCTGTGTCCCATGATCTGTGACCATCATTTATCAAGCATTACTACGTGCCAGGCACCATTCCAAGGGTTCGCCATTCAATGGACTCCAATAACATGCTGCTTTCCACCACCCATACATCTCTCAGTTCTCTTTGGAGAAATACCGTAACACATGGGAGTTAAGACAGAGGGGAAGGGATGATGTAGGTGGGCACATGACCCAGGTTCAACCAGTCAGAGAGACCCAGGGTCCCTCTGGCCACAGTGATGACTTCAGAGATGAGTGTGTGGCCTCAGCTGGACCAATGAGAACCAGCCCTGGGACTTTTGGGAAAGAGGAGCTCTCCTTTCCCTAAGGCTGCTGGATGGTGAGATGAAGCCTGGGGCTGTTAGAGGAAAGTAGGTCTGGGAGTTGGAGAGAGGGAGGAGGCCCTGATCAGATCACACTGTTTGCTCCTCTGGATCCAGCCACAACTGAGACAAGGCCACCCTGACTACCATGGCAGGCTGAATGATAGCCCCGCAAAACAGCCCTGTCCTAATCTCAGGAAACGTATACAGAAAAAGGAACTTTGCAGATGTGATTAAGTTAAAGATCTTGAGATGGGGAGATTATCCTGGATTTTCCAGGTGGACCCCAAATGTAATTCCAAGGGTCCTTGTAAGTAAGAGGCAGAGGGGTGTTTGACGACAGAGAGGAGAAGGGAACTGGAGTGAGGTGCTTTGAAAATGAAGGCGGAGGCCGCAAGCCAAGAAATACAGGCGGCCACCAGAAGCCGAGAATGGCGAAGAAACATATTCTCCCTTCAAAGCCTCCAGAAGAAACCAGCTCTGCCAACATCTTCAGCCCAGTGAAATTGATTTTGGACACTGATCTCTA